>NC_133384.1:14949034-15189623 GCF_049309525.1 Garra rufa
CCTCAGGAACTGGCTCCCATATGAGGGCAGAAACCTGTCCTGGGTCCGTTCAAAGGGCCACTAGTAGTGGCGCGCCCTAATAGTGGATGGTCAGCAGACATCAGCTAAGATATCAAAGGAGTCGAACCCAGGGAACCGGGGTTGTGAGCCGACTCCAATAGATGGGAACAAGGCAAAACGTGTGACCCATACCAAAAAGGGATTTAAAAGAGGAACCCAAACTTGGTGGGAACCTACCAACACGTGGATTTTATAGAAGTGCCCCAGGTGTGTGTGCACTTACCACACTTGTGGTTTTAACTGGAAGACGCCCAGGCATAGCGTGGGACGCTTACCGACATGATCGGATTTAAGGAGAGTGTTTTCCCAGAGGGTTTCACTATCAGCTCCATGCCGTCTGAAGAGACGGAAAGGGGATAACCCTGAAGGTGAGGGGATTGCCACACTAACCCTCCCCTGGACAGAAGCTCGCAAGCTATCTGTCAACAGAGAAGAACATGGAGCTGAGACCATCCTGCAATAGTGGACGACAGTGGAGGACAAAAATCCTGACCCTGATCCACAGGGAGAATCGCTTCTCCAGAAGGGGGCACTGCTGTCTTTTTAGGGAACCCTTAATGAAAAGGGGAAGCGTGCACAGCCCGGTCCACGCGACCTGTATGAAGGTCTGGCAATCTCACGAAGGTGGGTTGGCGCTCATAGAAGACCCTTCCCAGAAGGGGAGCTGCACAACCGAACAGGAGCGAATGCTCTCACTGTTACCCTTCATAGAGGGGAGCATACATCCAGAATAAAGGCTGGAGAGTAGAAACCTGAAGCATGAAGGTCAAGCTCCTACCCTGGGAAACAGGGAGGAGAACTTGGCCACCAAGGAGTGGTGCTCTTATAAGTGAACCCTGGAAAGGGGGCACGCCAACATCCTTGTAGCAGGTCCATAACTCTCAAAGGTCTGTCCCTGGTAGATTCCTACCCTCAGGAGGGAGGAAGCATTCAGTCCTGGGAAGTTGCTCTGAAGGAAACCCTGAATTAGGGGAGCTCAGGTCCGTTCCAGCAATCCTGCGCACAGGGAGGAACGTGAGCTCTTAACCTTAACAAACCCATTCCTCAGAAGGGGGAGCACTCAGTCCTGGGAAGTTGCTCTGAAGGAAACCCTGGATTAGGGGAGCTCAGGTCCGTTCCAGCAATCCTGCGCACAGGGAGGAACGTGAGCTCTTAACCTTAACAAACCCATTCCTCAGAAAGGGGAGCACTGTTTGCCTTGAAAGTTTCTGGGAAGCTCCGAAATGAATAAGGGCAGCTTCCTAGTTCAGACACTTCGTAAACCTTTCCTCAGAAAGGGAAGTGGAACTAGGCCTGGGGAGCGAGAATCGATCCTAAAGTGACGGCTTTCTAAGGTGTTAAACACCGAAGGATGCTCAAACCCTCTGTAGGGGAGACATTCGACAGCCTGGGTGTAGATCCTACATCAAGTGCTGCTTCAGCCCTCAGGCTTAGAATGAGGCGACTTGGAGAGAGTCTCAAAGTAGCGCTCAGATAAAAACCCCTTTCCTCAGAAAGGGGAGCGCACACCGAGAATCAAGACCCCAGCTGGAAAGCGTGTCACCAGGTGGTGCTCAAATAAAAAGCCTTTTCCGCAGAAAAGGGAGCAACCAAACCTGCTCCGAGTCCGCAGCGAGCACTCCGGACTGCTGGTACTCCTATGTAAGTGAACACCTGTCTCAACAGGTGTAGACACTCAGTTTCCATAGAAACCGTATTTAGGAGAGGACACGAAGCGGATCCTCGCACGCAGGCCGTCTGCAACAGAGTTAAACATACTAGTGCAATCTTAAATATAAATATCTTAAGATGCTTACCTAGGGAGAAAGGAAAAATTTCCTTTTGCTCGTTTAACCACTGAAGGGAGAAGCCCGATTGTGCTGGAACGAGTGTTGTGTAGACGGACACCACCATACAACCGGAAGGGAGGGGTGCTCCGTTGAGATGTTTCCACATTCCTTTTCTGAGGGAAAAACACAACACGCAACCCAAACCCTGCAGGCAACACGCCTATCCAGCCATAAGGGGGGCGTAACTAGGGAGTTATGCTCCTGTCTCAACAGGACATAAGTCTACACTAGGCCTGCAAAGGACAGCATAAGCATACCAAGGGCAAACCTAAGAAAAACTTAGGGAGCTTACCTTGAAGAGGACAGAGGTCCTATGTGTAATATATGCTGTAAGGGTTGATTTACCGCACAGCCTGTGGAGTGGAGAGGGCAAACACTGCCGTAACCTTAATCCATAGGATCAGAGGGGGCGTCTGCCGTAGACTCGTCGTATTTCTTCTGTGAATAGAGAAAAACATACACAGGTCTGAGACAGTATGAAGTTCCTTCACGTAAAAAATGGATCATACTCACCCATTTAAAAGCATCCTGTTTCATAGAAAGAGGCGGGGTTTTTTTTTTTTTTTTCAGAGACCGCCTGATTCCAGACCGTCCGAAAATTAGGGTTCTATACAGGTAGAACCCCCAAAGGACATCATGGGTCCGGGGAGTGCAGGAAGCTTAAATGGAGACAGGGGAATTAATATGGCGACCCGACTGGACCGAGGGAAGGAGAGGTATTACTCTGACCCCTGCGAGAATTTTGTCTCGCTTGGATGACTTCCCTGAAATCCTGTCTGTCACCTCTCGATCCGCGTCGCCTCCTAGACCTGCTCGCAGGCGGGGGAGGAGCGCGGGATGCAACACTAGCCTTCTGCACCTACCTCCGTTCCTCAGAAGGAGGCGGAGCAGGACCCCTGTGGTGTTCGGGCTAATACCTGGACCTTCGAGGGATAAAGGATTTTTCAGCAGATCGGCTGGGTAGGCTTGGAGCACTGCCATGGTGTGCAGTGCACCCACCGCCTGACCTGCTGCTGCATACGCTCTGCCGTTCAGCAGGGCCGGAGAAGGCAGAGAGGGAGTCTTGAGAGAGAAAGCCCGCCCTGTGGAGAGATAGCATCTCTTCCACAAGGGGCGTCCTCTCATAGCCGTGGTCGCGCAAACCCTCGATACTAGCATAGTTCGCAATGGACGAACTATGAATGCGCGCCGCGTACGGCTTTTTCCAGACCCTCTCGATTTCAGTATGAAGATCGGGAAGGAATGGGAGACTCACCAGAGCTGGATGGTTATGGCCTGAAAAGATATCGCTCGTCAAGGCGACCCCGCGGCGCTATCTTTCTAGCCCGCTTCCACAGCAGGACAAGCCTGGCCGTGGTGCGGTCCATAACCTCTGGCAGCTCTTCGTATGCAGGGCAGGAAGGTAGAGAGGATTCAGCCTCAGCGTCTTCATCCATCTCTAGCATTTCCTGCTCTTCTTGGGTGGAACCCAAAAGAGCACTTGCTCCTGGATCTGATGACGTCAGCGATAACGCACCATCATCAGCTAGGAGCCTGTCGTCGTCTCCGGCTGGCGAGAGAGAGAGACCCCTCTCAAGATCGTCAGCCAGTTCCACTTGCGAGCCCCACGAGCTCAGTTTCCTCCGTGCCTCGGCAACGGCAGGACCCGAACCGCGAGGGGCAAGTGGACGCTCATCTTTCCTCAGAAAGAGAGACAGACGAGACCGGAGCTTCTTCACAGAGAAGCGCTCATAATGTATACACAATGCCCCCTCAAGGACATCGCGTGTGTGCTCTTAGCCCAAACAGAATATCGCAAAGATCATGTGTGTCATCAGGTGTCAAATAACGCGGACACGGATGAACACACCGTTTAAACGACTTGCTAGTGCTTGCCATGATAGTAGTTCAAAGAAAGGATTCTTACCGTTTCTTCCCATGCACATCCAAACCGGGAAAGCTGAAGACAGCGAAGATGTATTGTGTTGCACGGGCGCCTCTTTATGTTATGGTCGCCCGGTAGTGACGCAACGGCAGCGACTGACGCGCCGCGGTGACGTCATACGCTGGCGCCGGCCATTTCATGTAGTTTTTCTATGCATTCTTCAGACTCGAGGCACGCTGCAGCGTTCCCCAAAAGCGCCCTCTAGAGGACGCAGTGAGAGTTCCCTTCGGAAGGGAATTGTAGATTCACACTGAAGGCATCAAAACTATGAATTAACACATGTGGAATTATATTTAATTCTATAAAATATTTAATTCTATATATACTATATATACTTCTGCACAACACAACTGATGGTCCCAACCCCATTTATAAGGCAAGAAATCCCACTTATTAAACCTGACAGGGCACACCTGTGAAGTGAAAACCATTTCAGGTGACTACCTCTTGAAGCTCATCAAGAGAATGCCAAGAGTGTGCAAAGCAGTAATCAAAGCAAAAGGTGGTTACTTTGAAGAACCTCGAATATGACATATTTTCAGTTGTTTCACACTTTTTTGTTATGTATATAATTCCACATGTGTTAATTCATAGTTTTGATGCCTTCAGTGTGAATCTACAATTTTCATAGTCATGAAAATAAAGAAAACTCTTTGAGAAGGTGTGTCCAAACTTTTGGTCTGTACTGTATATATATATATATATATATATATATATATATATATATATATATATATATATATATATGTATATATATATATGTATATGTGTGTGTGTGTGTGTGTGTGTGTGTATGTATGTGTATGTATATGTGTGTGTGTGTGTGTGTGTGTGTGTGTGTGTGTGTGTGTGTGTGTGTGTACTGTATATATTTATATGTATATCAAAATACACAAACATGTATATATTTAAGAAATATAATGTATACATTTATATACCATATTATATATTATGTATAGTATAGTACACTTACATATTGTGTAAACAGACTTTTTCAGAATTTTGGATGTGATTAATCATGAAAAATAGATTTCACAGCACTAATTTTAATGTGTATTATAATATCATTCTTATTTTTTACATATTTATATATATATATACATATAAATATATATACAGTACACTTATCTTATTTAAACTTATTTGGATGTGATTAATCATGATTAATCAATTTGACAGCACTAATTTTAATGTATGTTTTATTATTTTTATTTGTTGTGTGTTTATATATACATATAAATATATACAGTGCACATATTATGTAAACAAACTTTTATTTTTCGGATGCGATTAATCGCAATTAATTGATTTGACGGCACTAATTTTAATGTGTTTTTTTTCTTATTTTGTATGTATTTATATATACATATATACAGTACAGATATATATTATGTAAACAAACTTTTATTTAGGATGTAATTAATCAATTTGGAAACACTTAATTTTAATGTTTTTTTATTTTTTATATATTTATATGTACATGTAAATATAGGTTATTTTATCTTTCTTATTTTTTATGTATTTATACATATAAATATATACAGTAGACATATATATTATGTAAATAAACTTTTATTTGAGATGTGATTAATCGCGATTAATCGATTTGACGACACTAATTTTAATGTTTTTTTTTATTTGTCTCATTTTTTTTATGTATTTATATAAATATATATGGACACGCACATATTATGTAACCACATTTTTATGTATTAATATATACAGGGCACATATATATTATGTAACCACTAAATTTTATTTAGGATGTGATTAATTGCGAATAATCTATTTGACAGCACTAATTGTAATGTGTTATTTTTTATGCATTTATATATACATATAAATATAAACAGTACACATATATTTTATGTAAACAAACTTTTATTTCAGATGTGATTAATTGCGATTAATCAATTTGACGGCACTAATTTTAATGTGTTATTTTATTCGTATTTTTTATGTATAAATATATACAGGACACATATATATTATGTAACCACAAAATTTTATTTAGGATATATATATATATATATACATACACTAGGGCTGTCAAAATTAATGCTTTAATAACTCGTTAACGCAAATTCATTTTAACGGCACTAATTTTATTAACGCGCGATTAACGCAGCATGCATTTTCTGTTTGACCCACTACCTAGCAGTTAAAGAAATGGATGCACAATGTTGCCAACCTAGCGAAAAGTGTCTAGAAACAATATATAAACACATAATTGGACAAACCTAATATAGTTTCTGAGGCTCTCCAGTTTTCATTTTTAATGAATGCAAGCGGAGTCGGTCTACGTTATTGGTGCTGTGGGGTTGATGCGTAAAGCCACATACGAGTATGCAAGTGAAAACGGCGTATTAAATGCACGTCAAACACATGCATAATTGCATATCATATGCACGTCAAAGTTAATTTCAGCTTATTAATAGCACGCCAAATAGAAACAGAAAATCGTGCTAGTGCGCATTTTCATGAGACCAGACTCTCGAATCAGTACATTATAACGAAAACAATACCTTAAAAGAAGCAGGTTTTTGGGATCACATAACTTTAAACGGGTAAACTCCTAAAAAGTCCAAGGATCGTGAAGGCATTCAAACAGGAAGTTAAAAACAATGATAATAATGCAGAGAATAGTGACTTATGTCCAGATGCCTGTAAATTATTCTTTTCAGCGATTGAATCATGATCATAATTCAGGATTTTTTTCAGTTATTATTTCATATTACTTTGGTTGTCTGATAACAGAAATACTAAATTATAACAATGGAAACGGTTTTGTTGAGAACTTGGCCTCATCAAATGACAGTATGTGGGCACCGAGAGGCAAACAAATGTAATTAATGTACATTTTGCATGTTCAGAAGAAATGAGCTGCCCTGTCCGGCAAATAATGTAAACAGTGGTTTCACTAATAATAAACACAAATGTGACCCTGGACCACAAAACCAGTCTTAAGTCGCTGGGGTATATTTGGTGCAATAGCCAAAAATACATTGTATGGGTCAAAATTATAGATTTTTCATTGATGTCAAAAATCATTAGGAAATTAAGATCATGTTCCATGAAGATTTTTTGTAAAATTCCTACTGTAAACCTATCCAAATCTAATTTTTGATTAGTAATATGCATTGCTAAGAACTTAATTTGGACCACTTTAAAGGTGATTTTCTCAGTATTTTGATTTTTTGCACCCTTAGATTCCAGATTTTCAAATAGATGTATATCGGCCAAATATTGTCCGATCCTAACAAACCATACATCAATAGAAAGCTTATTTATTGAGCTTTCTTATGATGTATATATCTCAGTTTTGTAAAATTTAACCTTATGACTGGTTTTGTGGTCCAGGGTCACATATTTGCTTAAAGCATCCATATTTGTCCATGCCAATGTTGATTAGAGTATTAAAAACTTTAAAAAGTATTAATTTAAGGTACATTTAGAACAGATAAAAATGTGTGATTGATCGTGAGTTAACTCATGACAACCATGCGATTAATCGCGATTAAAAATTTAATCGATTGACAGCCCTTATATATATATATATATATATATATATATATATATGTATATATATATATATATGTGTGTGTGTGTGTGTGTGTGTGTGTGTGTGTGTGTGTGTGTAAACAAACTTTTATTTTGGATCGATTTGGCAACACTAATTTTAATTTAATTTTATTCTCATTTTTATGTATTTATATATACAAATAAATATATACAGGACACATAAATATTATGTAAACAAACTTATTTCGGATGTGATTAATCATGATTAATCGCTTTGGCAGCACTAATTTTAATGTATGTTATTTTATTCTTAATGTATGTTATGATCTTAAAGACAATTAATCTTCATTTCTACCTGTGTGTCTTGCAGACAAGCGAAACGTCTGGCCGAGCGGACGGACAGCAAACCGACTAACTCAGGCACCACTGCTCAGGACTGCAAGGATTCAAAGGCCGTCGTCTAGGAGCTGAACCCACCCCTACGCCCCGTCTCCCCGAAAGCCCCCACGACCGCCGCTGCATCCTTCTACACGTGTCAACATGCAATATGGTGGATGTGTCCCATGATACGAAATGAAAAAAAAAAAAAAAAAATGCATTCTTTGAGTCTATGTGAAGACAACACTATCTTAACACAACATTTATTTACTCTAGAGTTAACTAAAAAGAGCAAGCAAGTGAACTTAAAAAAAAAAAAAAAAAAAAGATAAAAATATAATGCATGGTAATGTTTGAAAATTAAGGGAAATTTCCCCATTCGATAGATGTTTGAATATTATTTTCACCTTGCCTCCAAGTGATATGGATTTAAACAGGCTTATGTCATGCCATTAGTATAAAAAAAAGCATTATTGGGGAAAACAAAGTTGTGTATCTTATTTGGGGGGTTGTTATTATTTTCCTTTTCTCTTTAATCTATGAATAATAATGCTTGAGTATTTAAAGATTAACCAACGCCAGTGCTGTGAAGTCGTAGTTGTTGTCTTCATATATAGTCACCCAGCTTAGCGTGTATGCTGACATAAAGCATTCATCTATCTATATGGATGTATATGACTTGTAGAATATCATACGCAGAGGAAAAGAAAAACATATACTACGAGTGCAAACCAATGGATAAAACTGATGCTAGAGGTCAACAGCACAGGATCAGCAATGATACAGTTGATCCATAGTGTCCAGTTCAACAAACAACCCTCTTGCCTTCTACAGCGTTCCTTCAAATTAGAATTTCTTCTTGACAGAAACATAAAAGAGGCTCTAAATAGTGATCTGCAGTTACGCCTCTTTAGCAAAGTCCTGTTTGATGATTGTTTTCTTCTCCCTTCAGTTTTGTCCAGCACATCTACACCTATGTTGTGTGTTGTATTGACTCGATACATCAACTGAGTGCTTTTAAGGACTGCATTCTGGAGAAAAGAGAGGCTGGGATCAATAAAGACAGGCTGTCTTTTTGAAACGTTCGAGTTGTAGAACCTGGTAACTCGCTGGAAAAGCATTTTTCTCTCCCTGAAGATGTAGAGTGTAATAACAGACATGTCAGTTACTTAAAATGCAGTAAAATCACATCAGTTCATGTTCAAACTATCAGTGTCTGTTGTCTTCTTTCCCAAACAATTCTAAATGTTTTTAGGTTTAATTGAAAAAGAACCTTCCACTTGTCCATTGACAGCACTTATGTTAATGTATGTTATATTATCATTCTTATTTTTTATGTATTTCTATATACAGTCAAGCCCGAAATTATTCATACCCCTGGCAAATTCTGACTTAAAGTTACTTTTATTCAACCGGCAAGTTGTTGTTTTTTGACCGGAAATGACACTGGCTTCTTCCAAAAGATAATAAGACGATGTACAAGAGGCATCACTGTGGAAAAAAATATTTCTCACAAAAAGGGGCATGTCCAAAATTATTCATACCCTTCTCAATAATCAATAGAAAAGCCTTTATTGGCTACAGCAATCAAACACTTCCTATAATTGCTGACCAGCTTTTTGCCCATTCATCTTTAGCAATGAGCTCCAACTCTTTCAGGTTGGAGGGTCTTTTTGCCATCACTCTGATCTTTAGCTCCCTCCACAGATTCTCAATTGGATTTATATATATATATATATATATATATGTATGTGTGTGTATGTATATGCATATGTATTTATATGTACATATAAATATATACAGGACACACCAAACAGTATTTTGTTCCATACTATGGAAGTCAATGACTACCGCCAAATGTTTAGCCACCAACATTATTCAAACACCTTTTGTGCTTAACAGTAAAAAACAACTTGATGAGTAAATGATGACAGAACTTTCATTTTTGAGTGAACTATGCCTTTAGGTTCATGTTCTTTGCAGCTACACAACCATGTTTGCATATTTTCTTGCCAACACATGGGTGTGAATTAAAAACCACAGGCAATTTGCTCAAGCATATGGCTTAGTGCTGTGTCATACCTAAAGGGGCTCAGTAACACATGAATGATCATCCATGAGTCTTTCGGCCATTGCAACACAGCAGTCTAAAAATAGATCAATATGAGTCCATTCACCAAGGAAACAGTCATTCATTCATAGTTAGAAAAATGATCACACATACCACGCTCAGCAATGGAAAAACAGGTCTGTTAGTAAACAAGTGTTCACATTAGACAAAATGTCATTACAATCACGTTTTAATGAAATGCTAAAAATGCTATTTAGCCCCTTACATATGTAGAGCAACATCCCTTTCAAAATTAACCATGGTTTTATTATAGTAAAAGTCACTAAAGATGCTTTTGGTGTATTGATTACCATTTGTAAATCACAGTTTTACTGCAAATACCATGGTTAAACTATCATTAGCATACCAAAACTATGGTTAATTTGTAGTTACCATGTTTTTACTATAGTAACCATGTTTTTTGGTTTTAATTTGTAGTAAAACCATTGGTTAAATTTCATAAGGGAACCCTAGCAAATGTATTTGCAATTCCTTAAAAGGATTCTCTCGGAACACCTTAGAATATGAACAGCAACATGCTAAAAAAAGTAATGCGTTAAAAACACTCGGTACATCTTAGCAAAATAATAGCAGTGTGCTAAAAACTCTTAGAACACCTTAGTAAATATGTAGCAAAGTGCTAAAATGTTTAGAACATAGATACAGCACACTTATTGAATGTACAGCAACATGTTAAAAACACTTTGATTGGCCTTAGCAAATGTTTATAGCAACCCTCTAACACCTAGCAATATACTAAACTCGCAATCTCTTAGCAAAAGAATTTCAAATGTGCTAAAAACAATTAGAACATCTTAACAAAAGAATAGAAATGTGTTAAAACACACTTAAAACACCTTAGCAAATGTATAGCAAGGTGCTAAAACACTCAGAACACCTTAGCAAGCTAGGCTTAGCCACCTTCTAAACAACACTTGTTATCATATGTTTAGCAACATGCTAAAAACACTTAGCACCTTATTAGCAAATGTTTAGCAACTCACTGGTCACACAGAACACCTCAGCAAATTGCAATATGCGAAACTTGCAATATGCGAAAATTGCAATATACATTCCTTAGCATGATAGCTAAGTGCTAAAAACAAATAGCAATAGCAATGTGTTAAAATGACTCGTTATCAATAGTAATGTGGTAAAAACGTGAAAATTAACCATGGTTTAACTATAATAAAAGTGTAGTGGGGGTTTATTAATGTTTATTAACATTTGTAACCATAGTTTACTACAAATACCATGGTTAAACTATGGTTAGCATAGCAAAATCGTGGTTAATAGGTGGTACTATAGTAACCATGTTTTTTTGTGTGGTTTTCATTAGAACACCTTTGTAAATATACTGTAAGGTGCTAAAAACACTCTGACAATCTAAGTAGAACAATAACAATTTGCTAAAAAAAAAAAAAAAAAAAACACCACTGCTATTTCTTAAGAAAATTAAAAACCTAGTTACTTTGTTTTGATTGGTGTTTTTTCTGCTGGATGAATGAAAAATGGATCAGTCTCACTCGAACATCAATATAAGGGCTTTTGTAATTATAACTATCAATTACAGGTAGCTGCATTAGTGTGAAAGTTAATCTTACAAACACATTCAGATTGAGGAAGAACTCCGTTTGAAGGCTGATGGATTGACTGTTGACCTCTTTCTCCCATTTGTTAAATATATTCGCGTACTGATAAGCATTTAGCACATTACTAATACTGCCAATATCCCTGATATGCCTCAAATGTGACAAGATCATTTTTTTACCTCAAATGAATAGCTGTGGATGAGATCAAATGTCGTCCTTCGAATGTTAAAAATCGTCAATGAGAATTGCTCTGTCCCGTTTGACCCATATAATGCTGTTAACTTTGCTATGGGGCAACAAAGTTCATTGATTTTTCCACCAGAATTAAGTGTTATCGACCTTTTAAGACTAAATCAGTGCTTATGCTACTCTGCTGAGTGAAAGGGATAAGGGAATCCATCTGTATGTGTGAGGGAAGTATTTCATCTTTTGTTTTCAAAGCTATGGATTTCTGGCACTGTGAAGCTTAATTATTTTCTTAGTGGGGAGTTGCTTCAGTAGACTGATCTTATCTTGACAATTACTGTAGCTGCAGGAGTTTTGATGTGTCAAACGCCTGTATTAACACTAATCTCTTAGTACGAACCATCAGTCAGGGCAATAAGCCGGACTCAAACACCTTTACTGCTGGCTACTGACGTCAGTTTGCTTCAAGATCAGTGCTTTTCAACACTTTTCAAAACCATTGGCTTTTTTATAACTTTATGTCTGCTGTGCCTGTAAGACCTTTGTTCGTCTTCGGAACACAAATTAAGATATTTTTGATGAAATCCAAGAGCTCTTTGACCCTCCATAGACAGTAAGTGTACTACCATGTTGAAGTCCCAGAATAAAACAGCCTAACAGTGTTGCCAAGTCTGTGGTTTTCCCGCGGAATTGGGCTACTTTACCACTTTTGCCGTGGGTTGAAGCAACCCCAATAATGTGATTTTCAATGGGGGACCCCACTCAAAATGTGATTGGGCTAGTTTTGTCGTGGAAAACCTGGCAACCCTGTGTCCTAGTGCCATTTTGGAGAGTGTTCTACGTCAGCAGCATGCATTTTTACACGCAAGGAAAGCGTGTGTATGTGTTGTGATACTCTCTAAAATGGCGCTACCCTGTAGAAAAAATGGCATATGCTGGTTAGGTATGTTTTAGTGCTGGGATACTGGTTTTAGCTGGTTTATGCTGGTCCAGCATTAACCAGCTAAGGACCAGCATTAACCAGCTAAGGACCAGCATAAACCAGCAAAGGACCAGAATAAACCATCTTAAACCAGCATCCCAGCACCAAAACATACCTAACCAGCATATGCTGTTTTTTTCAGCAGGGTAGGCTGACTCAGAGAAGAATTGTTGAATAAAGTTATTTTTGTATTCCTTGTGCACAGTTACAAAGTGGAAATCTGAAATCGTTCAGCTGCACACTATTTTAGTATAATTTAAAGGGTTAGTTCAACCAAAAATTAAAATTCTGTTATTAATTACTCACCCTTATGTTGTTCCAAACCCATAAGACCTTTGTTCGTCTTAATAACACAAATTATATTTTTGATGAAATCCAAGAACTGACCCTTCATAGACAGCAAGTGTACTACTATGTTGAAGTCCCAGAATAAAACAGTCTAGCAGTGTTGCCAAGTCTGCGGTTTTCCCATGGAATTGGGCTACTTTACCACTGTTGCCGTGGGTTGATTTTCATGTCCGCGGGTTGAAGCGACCCCAATAACGTAATATTTAGCCCCTGGAATGCTCCAAAATGTTTTTTCACCAAAAAAACATGCATTTTACCCCCATAACGTGATTTTCAATGGGGGACCCCACTCAAAATGTGATTGGGCTAGTTTTGAGTAGTAATTTAACGGGTTTTGTTGTGGAAAACCTGGCAACCCTGTAGCCTAGTGCCATTTTGGAGAGTGTTCTACTCAGCAGCATGCATTTTTACATGCAAGGAAAGCGTGTGTATGTGTGCTGATCCTGATACTCTCCAAAATGGCACTAGGCTGATGCAGAGGAGAAGAATTGTTGAATAAAGTCATTATTTCTGTATTAATGGTGCACAGAAAGTATTCTTCTAGCTTCATAAAACTACTATTAAACCACTGGTGTCACATGGACTATTTTGTCAATGTTCTTTGTACCCTTCTGGGTCTTAAATGTGGTAGTTCCGTCGCTGTCTATGGCGGGTCAGGCAGCTCTTGGATTTCATTAAAAATAATAATAATTTGTATTCTGAAGATGAACGAAGGTCTTATGGGTTTGGAACAACATGAGGGTAACTAATGACAGAATTTTCATTTTTTGGGTGAACTATCCCTTTAATTCGCCGAAAAATGTAAATTCTGTCATCTCACCTGCGTCAGCAGTATCACATGCATAGTCGTGATTCTTTCCTGAACGCATGTCAAAGACCGACACAGAAGAGTCATTCATAAAATTACAGTTGAACCACTGATGTCACATAGACTATTTTAACAATGCCCACTACTTTTCTAGGCCTTCAACATAGTAGTTCCATTGCTGTCTAAGCAGGCTCAGAATACGCTTGTTTTTCATCAAAAATATCTTAATTTGTGTTCTGAAGATGAACGACGGTTACGGGTTTGGAACAGCATTATGGTGAGTAATTACTATCCCTTTAAGAGATGTATGCGCATTCGCTTTTCGTGTGTGTGTTTGTTCTCTGAATCACGCGTACGTTTGTGAAATGATCGTAAGATCAAATTTAGGACGTTTTTACCGTAACGTCCTATAAATATGGCGCCATGGTGTTTAAAAAGGCACGTCTTCTTATTCACTCGACCTTTACTATGACCTAGGTTTCCTGAAACATACTACGCCCACTCAACATGTAATAGGTCTGTCATATTTGGAAAATAACTCATATGCAATTCACAGTTTTGTAACATTGCTAACCTTCCAAAATAGCATTTCAATTCAGTGTATCGCTGTAAGCAGATTAATCTCTTATGAAACACTGTTAATCTGTTGTATGAGGCATTGTCACAAGCTTAGCAATTGAGGACAAGCCTCCTCTCTTCCTGTGATGCAATTCCCCTTAAACTAAACTCACTTGACTATTCTATTCACAATTTAAGATAACAGGCATTTTGACTTGAATGGAACATCTGAGTCAAACAATTCTAGTGCATAATCCCTCCCATATGCTGTGTGATACACAATAACGCTGCTGTGTGCGAGTACAGTAAGTGTAGTTCCCCTTTGTGAGCTTTCAAATCCAGAATGTCAAGTCACTCACTCCTGTGGAAGTTATTATAGTGATGCACTCAGGAATTTATTTACTAAAGTACTAAAAGCTTGAGCTTTCTGTGCCAGGTTGCTCAGGAATTTCTGGTATTTTGCCATTGCTGAGAATCAGGCTCGTGAGAAGATGTGACGGTTATGAGTAATAGACAAAAACCAACAAATAATCTAAATCATTTTATTAATTTAAGTTAGGTAGAGACACTAAACATTGGAACCATGTTGTGTGCTCTGCTATAGAGCACTCTTTAGGAAAGTTACAAAAGAGTATTTATGTCATACTGTTAACAAATGGCAAAAATGAAGAGGTAGAGATTTTAGGCTCATCACAGTCAGTGAAGGACGCCTATTGGAATGTAGTTTAAACTTGTGTTTTGTCCTTTTTTTTTGCCTTAACGTGTGTGAAAACATTTCGATGGTCCAGGTTTGAATGCACAAAAATTAAAACAAATGAACAAATTGCATCATATTGAGATTATGATGACAACATCCTCATGTTATTAACTGAAACTGGTAATTTACATGAATTTGAAATGTGAATGACTCATGATGAAAAACTGCATGGTGAATCCATTACGAAAAAGAAGTAAAAACAGGTCTGTAACCAAAAAACACTATTATTTTTCAGTTAATTCACAAGTTGGGCCTAAATATAAATGTTCAGTGGTAGAAGAAAACCAGGCCGTCCTTTACGACTGACCAACTTTCTCATATATTTACATATGCAAAATACCATAAACCTCTGTCTGTAGATTATAGAGAACAAAATCCACTCCCTTCCCACCAGCAGCTGGAAACAGACCAGCGTTTTACCCACTTGTACTTCTCATGACGTCAATAAAGAGAAATGTGGAGGGAAACAATGCAAACTATTTCTAAGAAGACATCACATGGTTCATAACTGGACCCTTTCGGACACACAATCTCCTGCCGCTGCCTTTAAATGGATCGGATTGGGGAACGGAGTTGGCTGAACGGTGTAGATAATGTCGGCAGTGTAGAGGAAAGTAAATACAGTGCATGTCTACACACAAACAAAACAAAAAAAGTGACAAGAATTTACTGTTCATACAGTAACATACTGTATAGTTTCACAAAGACGCTAGATAATGCTGGTGACTACATTACGTAAATAGTTAATTACTGAATAGCTCATGTATGATTTCAAAACTATTGACACAGTATATAGATGGATGGTTTCATTAAGCAAACCTTTAAAAAAAAAGACACAAAACATAAATCAACAAATAAATCCTTAGTGTAGTACACAGCTTTCTTTGTTCCAGAGGAACAATATGGTAAACCTTTGCATTTGCTAAATGCAAGTGCACCAGTCTAAACGCAGTCTTTTCACTTCCTTCTGCCCTCTCAGTGGTCTCATCCTCATGCGGGTTAGAAATGTACCCTTGTGGGTTAGAAACGGCGCCCTCTAGATCCCGTTCTTGGCCTCGTTGTTGTTCATCGCCTCTTTCCTTTGAGCCAGGAAGGGGTACATGCATTTATCTGCACCCAGGAACCGGTACATGCACACGATTGCTTCGAAGGGCAAAATGCTGGAGAAAACAAAACAAATGGGAGAAGGTTAACTTCGGATTGTTTCGGGGAAATTTCAAAGTCTAGTTTTAGAACTACTCGAATTTACCTTTTCATAAAGTTGACCATGTATACAATGCGAGGCGTGCAGATCATGGGCTGGTCGGTCAGGATGGCCCTCATGGACTGTTTCACACAGAACTCCGGTCTCAATGGAGGGAGAAATGGCTCGATCTCTTTCCTGACCCGCCCAGGCGAAAGAAAGCAAGGAGAAAACATGATGATTAAGAGCGGTCTTTGTTTAATAAAGTCAGCCCAAAGTGCTCCGCCAGTCAGAGCAAGTCATTATTGAGTGGAAACAGATCCAGCATGCACCTTCTATTCAAGTGGAAGCCCCTATTGTGCACATGAAAACCCAAGCTGACAGTGACATGAGAGGCCACAAGCAAAGCTACCCTGACTGTTGTTAAGCAATGTCTACTCGAACCAGATACGCATTGTGTCGTTCGCTCTTTTAGTGGCCATCTGAAACCCAATCGTGACATTTGGACGGCTCCTTTCTCTTACCTTATTCTGCATCCTCTGAACATGCCCGTGTCCACCAGGTAAGGACACACCAGCGTCATCTTGATACCGTCCTTCTCCGAAGCCTTGATTTCGTGGCTCAGGGACTCGTGGAAGCCGATGGCACCGAACTTGCTCGCGCAGTAATCCTGAAACCAAGAGGAAGCGGAGTTTAGTGAATGTTCTCAAGCTCCCCGAGGCCCTTTTCCTGTAATAGGACGGGAGCGCCGGGATCTACGGTTTCATTAGCATTCTTCTGTCGTGTATGGAGTATAGGTAGAGCTGAGCGGGAGGGTTTTGATGTGGTTCGCGGTGGAAGGGATCTTCAGAATGAAGTGGGTAAACACAGATGCGTGTAGATAAACACTCTAGAATAAAAAGGGGCTCGCAGCGGCTTGAGTCACTCTGATAATGCAAACCATAAAAAGTCACATTCAAGGAAACATAATAGGTCAGACAGTGTGACTGGGCTTCTGGGACTCTTTGAAGTGAGAGTAAAGATGAGGGCTTGTAAAATAGAAGTGCACGTACAGCTAACAAAACAAAAAAAGGTAACGTTTCCCCAAAAGGCTGCTGGGAAAACGACACCAGTTTGGACTGCAGCGAAAGAAGAGGATTGTACATGTACTAGACTCCAACCTCTGAGAGATTCCTCAAATACACAAGCTGCTTTAACGAATTCAAAATAACATTTTAGGTGCTGGAGTAGCCTAAAGAGTTACTTTTAATCTATCAATTGACTGTTAGTTTAAAATAGTGCTGTTCAATCGATTAATCTGCAATAATTGCATCTAAAATAAAAGTTTATACATGCATCTACTGTAAAATTACATTTCAGGACTTTGAAACCTTGAATGCACAAAACTGCTTCAAAGTCCTGATCTTGAATCAAATGATTCAAGAATGATCAAGGGCTTCTAGGTACCGATCTAATAAAGCAAAAGATTTGCGAACCCGCTCCGGAGCTCTAATCTAAAATCAATTGATTTGCAATCAATGCTCAAGTCCTGATCTGAATATTGATTCACAAACCATCATTTCAGATTCATACTTGAATCAAATGATTTGCGATCGGCACTCCTAGGTTCCAATCTAATTTAGCAAAAGATTCACGAATGTGCTCTGAAGTTCCGTTCTAAATTAAATGATTTGAAATCCATGCTCTGAAGTCCCGATCTGAATAATGATTCGCAAACCATCATTTTAGATCAGAACTCGGAGCTCCAAAGTCGCAATGCGCGTTTTGAAGGCCAGATCTGAATCAAACGTCATGGTTTTTAAATACATTTAAAATCATTACAAGTGATGTCGAAACTTGGGCTCTTTTAATTTAATCTATTTTTTGCTAGTAAATCGATTGATTCAAACCCATGACTTTTCAATTTAATCGGAGTGGTTCCAGCTTAAATGACTCACTCAATTGATTTGGTTAATCAGTTTTTTTCTTCAGCCATGTTTACACGACACTGTCAGTACTACTACTGGTTTAGTTTGATAGTTTTATGACATTTAATAAAATAGGCAAAAAAGTTTGTTTTTTTAATTGCGTTTTAATTTAAGTGCTTATTGAAAAAACTGAACACTTATTTCATAGATACATTGTCTTTAGTCCAAGCCCTTCTCAAGTACCTCTTATGCATATAGGCATATTGCTTTTTTATATATACATAAATATACACAGTACATACACATTACATGAACACAGACTTTTATTTTGAATGCGATTAATCGATTTGACAGCACTAGTTCAAAAACTTGTCATTGAAAATGCCAATTTTTAAAAATACATTTCTATACAATATTTACAGTATGTGTGAAACCCCAGTGGACCATGGGAAATTTGTCTCTGCAGCAGGTAGGCCCAGTGAAACCTCAGAGCATCTTTCGGCAATAGCGTGCTCCTTAATTGGCGTGGAGCGCTAGGCGTGCTGTGCGCCGCGCCGAATTTCCATGCCATAGCGAGCCAACGTGCTGAGACTCTCCAAACACGCTCTCTTTTTCAGTCTGCCAATAGATTTATGTGATGGATGCAATGTACTAACCTCCACACCAGCTGTGCTGAAAAGGCCCAGTGAACTGGCAACTGTCACAATGTGGCCATGGTTCATCTCTAGCATCTTGGGAAGAAATGCCTTGGTGGTCTGGAAGAGGAAGAGAGAGAGAGAGAGAGAAGGGGGGGGGACAAAGACAGTTATTTTGCTGATGCTGTTCGTCTCTGCCAAAGCCCTTTGATCCGTTTTTTTCCCTCCTCCCCGACTAATAATTCACTGAGACTAAACACTCATCTCCCTCATCCTGCTGGGGGAGTTAAAAAACACAATTCCATTACAGCCCTAAAGGCCATTTACAGGGAGCTTGCACTTAGGAGATTAATTTATGTACAGCTCCATTTGTTGGGGTAGTTCGAAAAGTTTTCATTTAACTTGGATGGAAAGCAAACTACTTTAATGGATGCGGTATCGCTCCAGACCTTGAGGCGGTTTGGTATTGGTCTGAAATGGCTTATTAAAATGGTGAATAGAGCACTTGCCAGTTCACAACAAGTGGTTTGTCTGTGGTTTCCTCTTTTCCCACAACGAGTTGGTCCCAAGAGTGGCATCTCAGTATCAAGTGCACAAAGCCCAGGCGGCGTACTCACTCACCACTGTCACCACAATACGGCTAAAGACCACAACAACACCGCTGTAGGTCAACAAAGACGGGAAACAAACACCACCTTTTTAGCCTGGATCAAGCATTAGCATTGGAACAATTAAAGGCATAGTTATGACTTCTGAAGTTGTAACAAAGAAACTAAAATGTAAGAGTCAAGGAGTTGAACTTGTAAACCATACTAAAAAACTGCCAACTGAAAACAACAATTAACTACAACAGTTGGACTTGTACCAAGTAAACTGGACTAGATTTGTTAACGTTTTTCAGCTGCTTTGACATCCTGCCTGGCTGTTATTGATGGTTTCTTTCATGCAATGAATCGGTGCCATCGTCCACTTTCGCCTGAGCCTGGTTGGACAAAAGACAGCGAGAAAAAAAAAAAAAAAAAAAAAAACACACACCACACACCACACATATAAGCATGCCTCATCTTCAATTCTCTTTAGACCCAGGGGAAGTGAGGGGGTGGACACAATAATGATGAAAAACATGACCGGCGTCATCCCTTTACGGCTTTCTTAGAGAAGACTTGCTGTACAAGCCTCACAGAACTGCCTGTGGCTTTATAGTCAATCCTCAATGGAACACGAAACATGCTATGAAAAAAAAAAAAAAAAAAAAAAAAAATAATATTGCAAGAGCCAAAAACAACACAGCCCCTTCCAGAGGCCTTCAATGATATCACCATTTCTAAACAAGCCCGGCAGAAGTGGACCTTGGCCACGCTTGAGAATGGTACCATCTTGCACGGTTTTGTGTGCGCTTCGCGCCTCTGCCAGCCGTTTTAACACGTCAGCTTGACATGTTGTTGAAATATGGCACTGGAATCTTTCAAATACACTTCCACTGACTTCACTTCCATGAAGCAGGCCAGTCGTGCGATTGAGCGCTGTGGCCCACATGCTATGCATTTAATCCCTGAAGTTAACAGTAAACTGTGCATTTTTCCAGCGCATTAAGTGTAAAATTGCTCTTAATATTCATCTCATTGTGTTGGGGGTGGAGCAGACTTGGACCAGTTTGAAGCTGTACTCGTGCCTTGCATGCCAAACTGATGGTAAGTATGCGTGCAAATGAAGAATTAGGGTAGATTGGGCCTGTGGTGCACATATGCTAACATCTTCCAAACACTGCAATCTACAGTATTAAAATGTGATTTGGAAAGTTTGGGCTATGTGCTGCTTCCAATGAGACAGACTAGAATGATAAAAAGACAGAAAGTCACGATTCAGGCAATCGAAAGTCTGCTCTTACATCAAGTGGTGAAATACTTACTCTCACTACAGAACTTTAAGCCATTCAGCTAGCTCACTGTAATTAAAACCATCAATGAAAATGTGATGTTGAGAACTAGACACGTTCATTAACATAAGATTAATGAATGTGCATTACATCGAGGCGTTGGACAAGGACACCTAATAAGTTATACCAACATCCAATCTACATTTACCTCATATTAGTAAACACTTACTATACAAAAACCACTTTGGATCCCAACAACTTGGCTGTTCAAAGGTTGAATCTACCAAACCAGCAACATTACAACCTCAACTCCTTGACCAATCAAACTCAATATTGTCGATTTTGGTCAAGTAATTGGGCTGGTTATCAAGGCAATGTAACAAATTAAACCAACATTTCTCGCTCAGCTACAGTTACTTAACCAAAATCAAACCCAACATTACTAGTCTAGCTGCTTGCTTAATGTGGACTTTGACTGGCCTAGCAGCCAACCTGGTAATGTTGGGTTTGACTTCGGTCAAGTAACTGGGCTGGTAATTAATTCAAAGTTATCAATTAAACAAACATCACCCGTCCAGCTACAGTACTTGACCAAAATCAAACTCTGCATTTGTCATGTAGCTAAACTGGTAATGCTGTGATTGATTTTGGTCAAGTAACTGATCTTGTAATCAACCCAGTGTTACTAATTAAACCCAACATTTGCAGTCTATCTTCTTAACTGATGTTGAGTTTGACTGGTCATCTTGCTAAGCAGGTAATATTGGGTTTGATTTTGGTCAAATAACTGGGCTGGTTATCAATCTAACATAACCAATTAAACCAAAATGACCTGCCCAGCTATACTTGGCCAAACCCAACATTACCAGTCTAGCTACTTGGCTTATGTTGAGTTTGACTACTCAAGCATCCAAACTGGAAATGTTGGGTTTGATTTTGGTCAGGTAGTCAACCTAATGTTACCAAGTAAAAGCAGCATTTACTGCATCTTGTCTGTCAACTTGCTAAGCAAATAATATTGGGTTTGATTTTGGTCATGTAACTGGGTTGGTTATCAATCCAACATTACTAATAAACCAAAATTACCTGCCCAGCTACACTTGACCAAAATCAAACCCAACATTACTAGTCTAGCCACTTGACTAATGTTTAGTTTGACTGGTCAACTTGCTAAGCAGGTAATATTGGGTTTAATTTTGGGCATGTAACTGGGCTGGTTATCAATCAAACATTACCAATTAAACCAAAATTACCCACAAAGCTACAATACTTGACCAAAATCAAACCCAACATTTCCAGCTTAGCTGCATGCCCACCCTGTTGAGAAAAACAGCATGCTGGTTGGGTACATTTTGAAGCATGGCAGCTGGTTTAAGCTGGTCCTTAGTTGGTCATGAGCTGGTTTAGGCTCATCATGGGCTGGTTTAAGATGGTCATTGGGCTGGTCCTAAACAACTAGCTCCTGCTCAGGGCCAGCTCATAACTAGCTCAGGACCAGCTTAAACTAGATGCCATGCTTCCAAACATTTTTTTTAACATTGCAGTCAAAATCAACATTGATAATATAACTTGCATGGTAATCAACCCAATGTTACCAATTAAATCCAACATGCGAAGTCTATCTTCTTAGCTAATGTTAAGTTTCACTGGTCAAGTTGCTAAGTATGTAATATTAAGTTTTAGTCATGTAAACGGGCTGGTTATCAATCCAACATTACAAATTAAACCAAAATTACCTGCCCAGCTACACTTGACCGAAATCAAACCCAACTCAGTCTAGCTAATTGACCAATGCTGAGTTTGACTGGTCAAGCAGCTAAGCTGGAAATATTGGGTTTAATTTTGGTCAAGTAGCTGTGCTTGACCAAATCAAACTCAACATTACCAGCTCAGGCACTTGACCATTAGTCTCTCAACCCGTAACCTCCAAACTTGCACAAATGAGCAGAAATGGCTAAGGGTGTTTGCAAATACCCAATCTGCTATGGAATGAGGGGGCCACTGATGTGGGCATGGCCTTGCTGACCTCTCAGACACAAAATGTGTGAAACCGAACAGAAGTTCATGTCTTAATTCATAGCTTCCGTAATTGCTTCTCAGCGCCTGAGTTTACGCTAAATTAACTTCCAACAGCAGAGAGCTTCCTTGGCCCTTGCAGTGGTTCTATGCCTGTTGTGCTCTCTAATTGATACAAGCTCAAGTGCATCGCTTCTCACAAAGCTCTTCACAGCTGCCGTGTCAGCCTGGATTAGTGCTAATGTTTGACCAATAGGAATATGCACAAATATTGCCACACATAAAAGCCCAGATGGCCGTTAATTAAAAGAAAGTGGACCGACCAGAGAAGTGCAGCAAAGCATTGGCCAGATTGATGTACAGCCCTCAGACTGAATGACCAGAGAAAATGAAGCAGGGGCTAATTGATATGCTGTTACTGTATTGCCAATGTCTCATTAAAATGGGGGACAGGATCTATGGAATCAAAGATGGTTTAACCTTACGCCAAATCAAGCCAATGGTGAATCTTGTTGGCCAGGAACTCTGCAAATATAAGCAACCCCAAGTCAAATAAGAGCTACAGGTGCATTGGCCTTGAGCAGGACCATCTAAAACTACTCAAGTAAGACCCTTCTGCCTGGCTGCTCCCTTTCTCCTGGTCTAGCAGGAATGCAGGCTGGAGAACTTGGCTCCTGTCGTTTGGCATCTTGTCAAGCTGATCCCTAGACAAGAAAGCAATTGTCACATAAGTGGGTCAGGCAGCAGCTCCCCATTACCAGCAAGCTTGTGTACAAGACTCTCTTTCCCTTGATGCTTTTCTCTAGGGACAGCCCTGAGCCTTTTGCTTCAGCCACGCTCACTTAGCAACTAGGAGGCTTTCACGGACACCACTGCACCCAGGTGTGGAATGCGCTGCTCACATATCGCCCATTATGGGGTCAACATCAGAAAGAAAGAACCTCTCCAAAACTGACTAGGCACTAAATCTAGTCATCTGCATCACTTAAACTTTTACTTCACCAAGTACCAGTCAGCCCCCCACAGTCTGGTTTAGTGGAGAACTCACTGGTCCTAGGACTCAAATGCAGCTGTAAGTATGGAAAGAGTGGAGGGCCTCAGTCTGAGATAATGGCCTCACTTCCTGTTGGCTCCTCCAGCTTTGTTGCATTCCCACTATGCTATCCAACAAAATAAAGATGATGTCCATCTGGAGTTTACCCTTCCCGCCTTAAGAGTTTCGAAACACAGCGGAGCGGTGAAATGAAGGCGCTGAACCGGCTGCCAGGTCATGTTTGAGACTCTTTAAGAGGATGACATGGACCTGTTGAAGACAGGCTTAAGAAACTTCACTATGGCCAGAGAAAAGAATAATGTAATGAAATTAGAAGGATTTGGAGGGCGGTAGCTTTAACTTGGAAAGTTAATAGAACAAACAAATGTCTAAAAAAAAAACCAAGTATGATTTATTCTCCATCCTACATGGAAAAGTAATGGACCTGAATGGCACATTAGCACATTGAGAGATTAACAAACCAATTAAATTGCTTAATCACAGTTTTCTTGCCTATATTATCACACATGTGATTAAAATTAAATATACATTAAAAAAAAAAAAATGAAAAGGCCACAACACTTTGAAAATTTGATTATTTTTCAATTGCTCTAAATTAATATAACATAAACATTTTTTACAGTGTGGCAACCAAGCTTAAAGCTTTAAAAGTAAAATAAATAAATAGGGCTGTCAAACGATTAATCACATCCAAAAGAAAAAAAGTTTGTTTACATACTATATGCGTGTTTACTGTGTATATTTATTATCCATATATAAACACACATACATGTACATATTTAAAAATATATATTTTTATACTTGTATATAATTTAGATTATTATGTGTGTATTAAATATACACATAATAAATATACATAGTACACACACATAGTATGTAAACAAACTTATATTGGATGCTATTATTTGCGATATAGCCCTATAAATAATACAAATAAATAAAAATGAGGGATTGGAGTCCCATGCTCACTCACTGGGTCTGGGGGAGGGAAGACCCTCACCCATAAAAATGTAAAAATGTTTGTCCCTGCCCCTTTAATTAAAGTGACAGCGCTAAACACCACATAATTCATGCATATTTAAAATATAACTTCTGTACAAAAACATACCAACACAATGCATTGTAAATAGGAAAGAAGAAGGAAAAAAAGGAAGTCTTTCAGTGTTATGAAGCACATGCAAGCAGCAAACCAATTAGGAGAACATGCTTGTGTAAGAAAGAAAGAGAAAAAACAGTGTTGGTGCATTTCTATTCAGCTGGCTTGTGGCTTTAATGACCACATCCTCCACTCGGTATTCCTTGCCTGTCCTTAATGATTAAGCTCCGCTTTCATCTTAAACCCCCACAAGAAACCATGCGCTGCATAAAGCTTAAGCAAACACAACCAGAACCTTAATGAGAATCCCAACTCTAACAAGTGCTACAGCACCACTGAACATGTTAGCTTCCAAGTAAAAAAAAAAAGAAAAATAAATACAGATAGCAAAGAACATGGTGTACACTTAAGCCCAGTCTGTGGCCAAGCATCTCCATGCTTCATTGACATATCTGCCAATGCGAAAAAAGTCTTCGGAAGTATGATATTGTAATGTAATATCTTAATACTCTAAGAATGTCAAAAAGTCCTAACAATATTTATTAATACATTTATTTTCCAAGCAGTCTGGGGTGATGTCAACCCTCACTTCTCCAATAAACATTAACCATCCTGTCTTGCTAACCATTATTAAAATATAAAAGACACGTGCAAGGAATGATTTAAAACAAAGTGTCCCATTACAGCTCACCCCACAAGGTGGTCTCAGTAAGACAATGCAAACTACAGACAGGCCTTTTACGCATTTACTGGCAAGAGGTTAATTAGTGAGGCCAAGTGAGAATGGACTCGTCCAAATGGTACTTCCCCAGGCAGGACGTGCTCTTCGATGGGCTTTAAATTAACAAACCAAGGCAGAGCAGATTGTTCCTGGTGATCTTACTAAAACCCCCTGCTGGAGTTCTCTTGCTCAAAGCTTGTTTATATCCGCAGAACGAGGAGCTTTGGAAGGGACTATGTTGAAACGGCAGGGGGCATGTTAATAAAACCTCTCAAAGTGGAAGTATGGTTTTAAGATCAGTTCTGATGTTATAACTCACATGGACTGACTTGATGAAGTCAGGGAGGGTAATCTGATCCTAGATCAGCTCCTGTACTGATATTCTCACTGAAAACATGCCAGATCCTCATAATCTCACAGCCTGTGGATGTCTGCTTCAGCAGAACATCCAGACTGAGCCTTAATATTAATACAGGCTACCACAAACAAACAAAAAAAAATGAGCAACATAGACTAAGAAAGAAAAAGCCAGACAGATAAGACTGAGGTGATTGCATGAGGAATATGCAACTCTTACTGGAGTCTTTTCAGGGGGAGAAGGGCTCCCATCTCAGACGACTGACACATTTGTTTGTGCTCAACGACACCAGATGGATTTAACAACTGAGATTCAAAGTGGTGTAGATTCTAACATTGCTCTTTCACCGTATAAGTCTAGTTATAATGAACATGGAGCAAAAGAGGTTTGCTTTCCAACTTGGCTCAAGTGCAAATACCAGAGGAGAGAAATGAGTGTGCTGAACAGATGGGTGCATGGACAGTGGCATCATGTGACTAACTAAACGAAGGCATTGCACTGCTCTACTCTACCTTTAGGATGCACACTGACTGGTTACGCTGTTAAATCAGCTACTGCCATATACAGTTACAATGTTAACTAGGACTTACCCAGAAGTGTGCATGGCAGTTCACAACCATGGTCCTCTCGATGAGCTCATCAGGGCACTCCAGCAGGTGGTGGCCGGATACAACACCAGCGTTGTTGATCAACAAGTTCACTTCGCCAACTTCCCTCCGCACTTTCTCTGCTGTGGAGTACACGCTCTCTCTCTTGCCCACATCAACAACGTATGTATACACCTGCGGCTGGAATGGAGGGACTTCTTCCACACCACCAACAGCTCCTTTGGAAAAACACATTAAATCATTAAAACTCAAGCTTGGTTTTAATGGGTTACATTGATTCAGAGTTTAAAAATGAGTGAAAACCACAACTATATATAGAAATATAACCAGTTTTGAAGAAAAAAAAAAAAAGAAGAATATTATTAATCCCTCACACTGATATAGCCTGCAAGTTTTAATGTTTTGGACATGTGATTGCCAGCAGGTAAACAGTGCTAAAACCAAAATTTGCAGGCTCCTTTTTATTAAAATAATTGGTTTAGATATTTTGAATCTTTACATCAAGCATTTGGCAAAAAAATATGTCATGGAGCCAACAATTTAAATGAATATACAACTAAGATAACTTCACCTAGTTTATACAGATAAACATATCTACAAACTGATGATTCTCTAATTAATATTGCCATAAAAGATCAGGTGTTTTACACAAAACAATAGTAAACTAACTTTGAATAATATTTTTTGAATAATAAACTTGTAAATAAACTTTACAGCCATTCATTCTCAAGTGAAAAACATAGCATTTTAAAATAACGTTAAAAATGTAAAAAATAAATTGGACAACCTGTAGCACAACTTAATGAAAATAAGAATAGAAACAATACATTCTAACACTTTTTATGCTTTTATATATAATAAATGTTGATCATGTTGTAGTTATATGTTATTATTTAGCTATTATTACCAATAAGGGTAAAAAGAAATTGTAAGAGTCATCTCTTATACATCAACTATTCAAGAAATATACATACAAAACAAGATTAAATACCTACAAAGACACAAAGCTACCTGTACTTTAATTCATTTTAAATATGATGAACATTTTAGTTTAGGTAAACATAAATATAAAATCATTCAATTTACCCTCTTTTGCCATCGGGTTGTCTTGCTCTCTGTAGATCTGTCGCACCATCTCCGCAGTTTCCTCGTTGCTGTGGCTGTTGATATCCCACAGCACCAGTGTAGCTCGACGCCGGGCGAACTCCTTGGCGAAGAGCCGCCCGAGTTCGCCGCCCGCTCCGGTGATCACGCACACCTGTCCCGCTACGCTCTTCTCCTTCGGCCGTATGAGCCACTTGAGTCCGGCCATCACGATGGCCCAGAGAACTTTGAGCATAACCACGAAAAACTCCACGACAATGTTCATCACCATGTCTAATGCCGAACTGTGACTTTGTTTTAAATAAAAATGAACGTCCAGTTAATATCACACCTAAATGACTAAACAACCTGAGTTCTGCAGTTGTGCTGCTACCATTCGTATATAATTTATTCTGTGCGCCTATTTAAGCTTATGGGGTGAACATCCAATTAAACCCCAACTGTCATACAACTACTAATATACAAATATAAAATCCTCTAAACCAGTCAACAGTATAACGCATTAAACATTCAAAATATGAGCAGCACAAATAAAACCACTACAGATACAGCCGAGTGTCCCCGCCAGCGAATGCCCGTGTAAAACCTATCGTATCCCGGCACGGATGCGCTCGATAGCTGCCAGTGCGCCGCTGCTCTGTGAGCGAGATAGAGCCAGACTCCTGACTGATCTCATCAGAGCCGCTGCTGCTGCTCCAGCTCTATTTAAACCAGCCCCTCTCCACAGGACCCCACAGAGTGATTGGCCCAGATGCCTGATTGAAATTTACATCTACTTAGCTCAGCTGTGGACGTTTGGGAAAACAGTGGATGCGTAATAACACTGTCTGACTAATAAATAGTTGTGGTTGTATTTTTAATGCGTAGGCGGATGTTTGAATGAATGTGTTATATCAGTGCATATAATTGGATGTTGAATGATTTGTGCTTTGCTTGGAGCAAATAAAAAGTGTTTAAACATCCAACAATAGGCTGACAGCAAAAGCAGAGAAACACAATATAAAGTTGCTTATACAAAATGGTAAATATTTTAAAGAGTACTGCGGAAATGTAAATGGTTAAATAAAAGCTAGACATACGAATATACTATATGTATAAATAATAATAAGCAGGCTTGTGAGGGTTATGTTAAAAATGTAAAAAAATTAGTATTGTAATCCAAAGCAGAACAGTATGAAATGTAATCTGATTACTTCTGGATTCCTTTGAGGTTACATTCGTAAATATAGTCAAGTAAAAGCAATATCATCAAAATACTTAGACTTTTTTTATGGATGATGCTAAATATATAAAATATTTAAGTTTTAATCCTAATATTTACTAAATGTAACTGTAATCTGATTACTTTTTTATGCAACTGTAGTTACCAGTTTTTTTTTTTTGTATCCAGATTACGTAACACTGTTACATGCATTCCGACCCAAGTGCATCTGAAAATGTTATTTTATTCTGAAAATGCACTATGAAGCTTTTCCACATCACTTTTTGTAATGTGGATATCATGATTTCTATGAAAACCAACTGAAGAAAGAACAAACTGAATCCTAATACCATAAAACTGAAGGCTTTGCATGTTTGTTCCCATGCAGTCCAAATAAAGCCTGAGGAGGAAAACTATTTTGCTGGAACACTGTTACCAGATGGCAAAGAGGAGAACAGCCAGTCACTGGGATGGCTGAGTTCTTTAAGAATGGATTTGAGCTTCTCAAAAATTGCTGAAGAACTGATGGTGCACTGATGGAACTACACTGTCTTCACTGCCCTCTGCAGTTCTTTGCGTTTAGATACAGAGCAGTTTCTGAAGCGTTTAAATCAGTAGTCCTTCCTTAGTTTGATTGTGACCTGCACCACAAAACCAGGATTTTTTAGATTTTTGTATACATACAGCTGAATAAATAAGCTTTCCATCAATGTATGGCTTGTTAGGATAGAACACAATTTGGCTGAGATACAACTATTTGAAAATCTGGAATACACTCTAAAATATAAAGATTCTTTATTAGCATCAGTGGTTCTATGAAGAACCTCGAACGTAGAACCTTTCAAATGCAGAAAAGGTTCTATATAGTCGAAAAAGTTTTTTCAGATTTTTAAAATGTTCTTCAAAATGGTTCTTCTACAAACTGTTCACTGAAAGGTTCTTTGGGGAATGGGCAATGCCAAAACTCCCTTCTGGAACCTTTATTTTTAAGAGTGAATGAGGGTTCCTAAATATTGAGAAAATCGCCTTTAAAGTTGTCCAAGTGAAGTTCTTAGCAATGCATATTACCAATCAAAAATTAAGTTTTGATATATTTACAGTAAGAAATGTACAAAATATCTTCATGGAACATGATCTTTACTTAATATCCTCATGATTTTTGGCAGGAAAAGAAATAATTTTGACCCATACAATGTATTTTTGGCTATTACTATAAATATACCTGTAGTTCACAATGTTCTCTTTGGTCAGGAGAAGTTATTGTCCTGGCATTAAACTAGTGTTTCAACCTCCTTAGAAAAATGTATAAACCTCATTTACCAAAGCTGTCAGAAATCAAATGCAAAGGTTGCTGGGAAAAGATTCATCTGGGCAGTGAACAGTATTACCAGCATGTAAGGGCTTCAAGTGCCTTCTTACATAAACTAATCACTAAATATGTGACATGAACCGATGGAAGTGGATTATGCATCCAAACATTCTTGCATGAACATAGTATTCCGTAGAAACCAGTGGATGAATCAATAAAGCATTTGCAATTTAGTGTTTCAAAATCAGTCTTATATTGTTAGTGATTGCATGTGTTATTGAAAACCCTCAGTAGCCAGTGTTGGATGTTATCCATAATCAAACGTCATTATATTCTCAGATTCAGTTATGAATAGCTATGATTAAAGAGTTACAAATAGTGCTGTCAAACGATCAATCGCATTTGAAATACATTTTTGTTTACACAATATGTGTATGTACTGTGGTTATATATATATATATATATATATACACACACACACACACACACACACACACACACACACACACACACACACACACACACACGTTTTAGTATAAGAAAAATGTTGTTTACATATTAAAAAATATAAAATATCAATTATATGAATATAAATAATTACTGTATGTGTGCGTGTATTTATATATAGCCTACATAACAAATACACCCAGTATACACACATATAGCCTATTATGTAAACAAAAACTTTTATTATAGATGTGATTATTCGCGATTAATCGTTTGACAGCACTAGAGATATAAATAAACAGATTACTTGATTAGAAATATTATTGGCTGTTATCTTTTATACGTCTTAATGGGATTCATTCTAAATTTTCTCTTCTCTAAAGCATGTTTGGTTTCGCCATTAGCTAATTCTTTTTTTAAATATCTGTTCAGCCACATGAATGATTAACTTTATGAATGAACCACGGCAGATCTGTGTTCCTACCATCATTTGAAAGACTGTTGCATGTAACCTTATACAAAAATGCCTTTACAAAGTCGCCACCTCTTGGACTGACGCTGTAAATACACATTCATTTCGGGAAGGTTTTGATAATACTAGTGTGTTGGTTTACGATTTAAAATGGTTGCTTAATTTTAAACATTCATATTATTAGTTTTATGCAGTACAGTAAATAAACACGTAAATAAAATATTGTTTATATGCTGTTTTGAGGATTTATTTCGTTTATTTATCTATATTAAGCTAGTAGCTGCAAATCATAGGCTACACAACTGAACTAATTTAACCCAGCAAACTCCGTATGGTTATTTAATATATAGACGTGTGTTTATTTTTGCATGAGTGAAATCAAATACAATTTTGCTGTTAGTTGCGTCACGTGGTTGTGGTAGTAGTCACTATGGAAACGTCAACGCAATGGACTATCAGCTTCTGTTTTTTTACTTTTATTCACCGCCGTATATAGGGCCTAAATAATGGCCGTAACTTCTAGTGTTAAGCTTCTTAAACGAACTAAAATGACATTATAGTTTGTCCGACAACTGAAAGTGGAGATGACGCTTTATACCGGCGTCGTTAGACCAAAACTGAAGTCACTGCCAACTGAAACTCCTCTGAAAATACAAGACATTACAGACGGGCGACCCAGTTATCCTTCAAACTTCATCTCCAGTCCTCCAGTGTCTGGATGTTCCACGGCTGCCGAATCCGGGCTAAATGTTTTCTCATCAAGACAAAAATACCCTTGCAGTCCGAGCGGTGAGGAATTTTTATACTGAATCCTCCATTAGAGTTTCATTGGATGCATTTATCTGTATGTCCAGTGCTGAAGAGTTTCCAGACAATGAACTGTAATAGATGTTTTATTATATAACATGTAACGTTACATTTAACGTTTAATATGAAATTGTAGATTCAAGGAATCTAAAGCCTGAGAGTGTCAGCTCTATTACTGAAGGGTGAGTATACTTAGAAAATAATAACAAACATCCATATAGAAACGTTCACAGAAATATTTGCACAAACTTGCAAAACTGAGGTAATTAGTTACGAAAGTTGCATTAATGACCATTTTATGACTGACACATTATTCTACATTGTTTGTGTCTTTCTAACTTCACAGGCCTCTGCTGCCATTTTTAGCCAAAAATCGCTCAGCAGTCGCCAAACGCAACATTACCTCACAAAACAATGTGTCTGACAGTGGTATTTCTGGCCGCCATTTCTTATTTGATAAACGATGGAGAAATGGAGCGTACATCACTAATGGTATTGAAGGTACAGTATTTATCCCTCTTTCCATTTATAATATAGTAGTTGTGTTATGTATTGTATCCTAGTAGTATACAAATGGGGAAAAGACAAAGAAAGTATCTTAATTTCCTGTGTTTTTAGATTATGATACTGTCACATCATTATTTGATGAGATGGAACAAATGTGTAATTGGTAGTTTCAGTGAGGTAGTCAATAGATGGCGCTCACAACATTCACATGTGTATAAAAGAATAAATGTAGTCAGGGAATGCTAATTTTAACTTAATTTAAAGTGGTTAGATGATTATGTTATTTGTAAATGTTTCTATTATTTCCTCTGGAAACGTTGAGACTTTGTAATGTACCCTACCAGTCAAAAGTTTTTGAACAGTAAGATTGTTTTTAAGAATTTTGTTCTGCTCACCAGGCCTGAATTTATCTGATCCAAAATACAACAAACGCAGTAAATATTGTGAAATATTTTTACTATTTGAAATAACTGCTTTCTATGTGAATATATTTTTAAAAAGTAATTTATTCCTGTGATTAAAGCTAAAGTTTCAGCATCATTACTTCAGTCTTCACCAGTGTCACATGACCCTTCAGGAATAATTCTAATATGCTGATTTGCTGCCAAATAAACATTTGTTTATTATTATCAATCTTTAAAGCAGTTGAGTAAATTCTTCAGTATTCTTTGATGAGTAGAAAGATCCAAACACCAGCATTTATCTGAAATAAAAAGCTTTTGTAACATTATACACAATACCATTCAAAAGCCTGCAGTCGGTATAATTGGGGGAAAGAAATTATAAAAAGTAATGCTTTTATTTAGCAAGGATGCTTTAAATTGATCAAAAGTGATGATAAAGACATATAAATGAATAAATCAAATAAATGCTGTTCTTCTGAACTTTCTATTAATCAAAGAAACCTGAAAAATTCTACATCATAATAATAATAAATGTTTTTTAAGCAGCAAATCAAAATATTCAAATAAATTCAAAGTCAAAGGAATAAATTATATTTTAAAAAATATAAAAATATAAACCGTTATTTTAAATAGCAAAATTTTTCAAAACTGACGCTGTTTTTCTGTACTTTGGATTAAATAAATGCAAGATAGTCAAGCAGAATGTTTGAAAAACATTCAAAGTCTAAAACCTTTGGTAGTGTAAATGTGTTTATTTTCCCAAACAGATAATGTTCTGATGAACCACAACCCTACAAATCCACTCTCTCAGGATTTCCATGTTTATCACTCTCACAATTTAACCAGATTTGCCCACCGCAAAGAACTCTGCCCACGCAACTCGAGACCACTTATTTGCGGGTGAGCTCTTCAAGACTTTTGAAATCATGCTATAATATGATTTGTTCCTCAATTACTAATATTCTCTACATCAATTCCAGGTCTGATTATCTGACCTCATTTCCATCGGTTCTGTTACCAGCCACTACCCCATCTGTTAATGGTCGACTCTGTTTATCACAGAACTATAAAAACAGGTAACAATTTTTTTTTCTTTGTATTTGGCTATACATATATGTACATGTCAAAGTTTTTGAACAGTATAATTTTTAATGTTTTTTAAAGCCTGCATTTATTTGATCCAATGTACAGCCAAAACAGTAAAATGTTGAAATCGTTTTACTATTTAAAATACCTGTTTCTATTTTAAAATGAAATTTATTAATGTGATTTCAAAGCTGAAATTTTAGCATTCTCTCATTTGCTGTTCAAAAAACATTTATTATTGTTACTATGTAAAAAACAGCTGAGTAGAATTTGTTCAGAAGAACAGCATTTATCTGAAATATTTTTTTTGTAACATTATAAATGTCTTTATCATCACTTTTGGTCAATGTATAGCATCCTTGCTAAATAAAAGTATCAAATTCTATAATTTCTTTCCCTAATTTCGTTAAATAGTAAAATAGTTCACAATATTACTGCGTTTGCTGTATTTTGGATCAAATATATGCAAATAAAATAAATTACTTAAAAAAAGCAGTGTATTGTATACTTGCTCTATTTTTTTCTCATCTTATTCTCTACATTTCAGATTAAGGATGATAAACAGAGCGCGCAATCTTTTCTCTGATGGTACTAACAACAAAAGTAAGCATTTCAGCTTTAAGCTTAAAACTAATGTTTAAATGTTTACGGGTTAGCAACGATTAACTGATTCATTGTCATTTACTTTGTGATAACCCATAGGTTTAGCATGTAGCATGTGTTATTTAGGTGTTTGCTCAGTGGTTAACAGGTGAGATCTCTCACTTCCCTCCTTTTACAAATTCAGAACACAGACATTGATGAATTTCACATATGTATTTCATCAGCTTAAACATTAAATACACATACTTAACTCACTTAACACTTAAGTACACACACACAGCTCACATCCCCCGTCAGACTGTAGGCCATTATTGAAATTCCCAGTCTTTTGTATGAGGTGAGAAGAGTGTTACCTGTGTAAACCTGAATAAGCAAACTGTGCTCTTGTCTAACCAGCCTGTGGGCCGGTAATTGTTTTTCAGCCCCGTCCTACCCTGATCCACACCTGGGTGCCTCAGCTTCTTTTGTTCAGAGGCTCACAGAGATTTCCTCTATGGAAGCAGAAACAGTTCGGCAGGAGAGAATAAAGAGACTCAAGAAGATCAATAGGCAGGACTCTTAATCGGAGTTCATTAGCCAAAGAAGAAACACTTGACTCCTGAAATCACAACTGTGCCAAGATGGAGTAAATAAAGTCAAGGAGCAAAACTTGAGAGGTACAGAGTGTTGTAGTAAAGCCACTATGTTATAACGATTACTGTAGCAACCATTTACATCTCAGATGTAAAACTATCAGTTATTGTTGAATTTAAAATCAAATTCACCTGAGAGTGAATCGTGTATTGGCCAAGAATAACTGCCTTAAAGGAGAAGTTCTCTTCCAGAACCAAAATTTACAGATAATGTACTCACCCCCTTGTCATCCAAGATGTTCATGTCTTTCTTTCTTCGGTCTTAAAGAAATTATGTTTTTTGAGGAAAACATTTCAGGATATTTCCAAGATGCAATTTAAATCTGGCTTAAAACGATCCTAAATGCGGTTGTAAACGATCCCAGCCAAGGAAGAAGGGTCTTATCTAGCGAAACGTTTGGCTATTTTTTATTTAAAAATTACAATTTATATACTTATATAGACGTTTTTCCTGAACACGGAAGTAAGTCCGACTCTTAACTGAAAGAATGCTTTGCATTTCCGGTCTGCATTGTTTCTAGTCAAATTAGGGTATATTCCGAGCTAATAAACTAATGTTAAACCTATTAAAATGTTTTTAAAAAGCACATGGCTCCATAGCGCCATCACTTGGCAATGTCGCAATGACCGTCATTTGTCAGTGTCTCACTTTAATGAGTGTGTAGATGACACAAAGCAGTGGACGTTAGCTACATTAAAAACAGACGGACGCTATTTGAATGGGTTCCTATGGAAACCGGAACAGAAAAGCATTCAATCTGACGTTAGAATTCGTAATGGCGGCGTTCATCGTTTACTCAGGAAAAAGGTCTATACGCTCTTAGGCCCTGATCACACAGAACGCGTCTTTTCATTCTAAAAACGCGAGGCGCACAGCACTGCCTTTTTTTTGGTGACTTTTAAAAAAAGAGCAGTGTGCTGCGGTTTTTTTATGCTGCTAGGCAACGACCAAAACAGCTGTCCTGTCAGTCAAATCAAAGGATTGTAGTGCGAGCGCTCTAAAATCTTTGGTTTTTGCTGTTAATTAAACTGTCATATTAGCAGAAACCCCCCAAAAAATACAGCTCCGGTTTACCCACGACAGACACCAAAAGTTTATCCTCCATTTCTTTCAGTCTCCGGACTTTTTAAGCAACGGTAAACTTTCGTCACCACAACAGAAGGCCTGCCTCTCCATTCATTCGATTGGACAATGGAAAAAACGCGAATGACGTCAGGCGTTTTTCCGCTCAGAGTTGCTTTTTTTTCAACTTCAGGGAGAAGCCCCTAGTCTCGTGTAGCCAGACCTTCAGACTGACAGCTGAAGGTCTGGAATTCATGGCAGCTTTAATTGGCCAAGGCCCGCCCATAAGGCCGTTTGACCGACATGTCAAACAACCAATCACAGTTCGTTTCGTTCAGCGTCAAGTTTCGGGGTGTAGAAATGCCCCCACAACAACAGACTGGCATGCAACAAGTCAGTCATTGAAATAACCAGCATTGAAAGTTAACGAAGAAGAGGGAGAACAAGCAGTAAGTCAGTAATTTGTTTGCGAACATCATTACTTTGCCACCAATGAGATAAGTTGTGGGAGTTAATAATGTTATCTCGACATTATTAATTTACCTACAACCAATGAGAAGGCATGTGGGCGGGGCGACACGTGCAGCCCCACCCCAGATTCAGCCCCGCCTCGATCTGCAGGCTGCAGACAGGTGCACTTGACTTCAGGCGCTCAGAGCGCTTCTGCAAAAACGCGAGGCGCCTGGGGCGCATAAGCAGCGCGCACAACGCTCACTGCCAACAGAAAACCATTCAAAAAAGGCGCGGATCGCGGCCTTATATATCTTGTCTGGCTCTGCTGTTTTTTTTTTCTGGTTTAAGACAGTTATGGTATGTCGAAAAACTCCTATCGTATTTTCTCCCTCAACTTCAAAAATCATTTCAAAATCATCCTATATTCCAGCAAACACATTTACTTTGTGGCAACGTCTATGCAATGTTCTAATTTTACAAAGGCAACATTCATCAACCGTGAGGCAACGTATTTACTAAATTTATTTTTTTATGCCAGATTATAAATATTGCCTTTTCTGCATGTTATATGAGACACAGAATAAGTATGTAGTACTTTTAAATACAGTTTAATATTAAAAATTGTTAATTAAAGGGATAGTTCACCCAAAAATGAAAATTGGATGTTTATCTGCTTACCCCAAGGGCATCCAGGATGTAGGTGACTTTGTTTCTTCAGTAGAACACAAATGAAGATTTTTAACTCAAATTGTTGCAGTCTGTTAGTCATATAATGGCAGTAAATGGACACCAAACCTTTGAAAGTTAAAAAAAAAACATGCACAGACAAATCCAAATTACACCCTGTGGCTTGTGACAATACATTGATGTCCTAAGACACGAAATGATCGTGTTTTACGATAAACTGAACAGTATTTATATCATTATTTACTGCTGATACATAGCATTGCCCAACTGTCCAAAGCACGTGCTCAGCATCCGGCGCATTACATGGGTATGTGCTCTGGCGTAGTATACTCAAATGCTGAAAGGGGAAAAATTAACACTGCAGGTCCCTCCACACTTTTACTAAGTTTATGGGTGTGTTAATATCCAACAAAAGACTAAGCAATCATAATTTCAAGAGATCAGGCTCAGAAGTTGGGAATCAGTGAACATTGATACAGTGGTGCGGGGCGGGCCAAATAATTTCATAAAAGCGGGACCCGCGGGCTGAAAAAAACCCCGACCAGCGCATCACTAGTGCACATGTAACGCGCCGGATGCTGAGCACGCGCTTAGGACAATTGGACATTGCCATATATCAGAGGTAAAAAATTCTATAAATACTGTTCAGTTTTGATCGTTTTGTGTCTTAAGACCTCAATGTATCGTCACGAGCCACAGGGTTTAATTTGGTTTTGTCTGTGTATGTTTTTGGTAACCATTGACTGCCATTATATGACTGACAGACTGCAATGATTTGAATTAAAAATCTTTGTTTGTGTTCTACTGAAGAAACAAAGTCACCTACATCTTGGATGCCCTGGGGGTAAGACAAAGTAGTAACAACCTGAACGACACAATGTAGAACCAACAACCTTTTAGCCATGTTGTAACGAAATTGCTAAAAGGTTGTCTACATTGAGGCAACGTTCTGTGTTTGTTGGGATCGCTGCAGAAGTACTGACCCAGTGTTTGCAAAGTGAACATGCTAAGAAAATCAAATACCCTTAATAAAAAAGGTAAAACAGTGATGTAGGACAATTTTGAAGTTGAGGGAGAAAATGAGAGTTTTTTGACACCCTAACTGTCTTGAACCGGAAAAAAACAGAGTTCAGGCAGAGCAAGACAAGACGAGAGTTTGAGGTAAAAAAGTATATAAATTGTAATCTTTTTTTTTTTTTTTTTTGCTAGATAAGACCCTTCTTCCTCGGCTGGGATTGTTTGAAGCCGCAGTTAATCTGCATTTTGGAAGTTCAAACTCGGGGCACCATTGAAGTCCACTATATAGAGAAAAATCCTGAAATGTTTGCCTCAGAAAACATAAATTCTTTGTGACTGAAGAAAGAAAGACATGAACATGTTGGATGACAAGGGAATGAGTACATTTTCTATAAATGTTTGTTCTGTAAGTGAAGGTCTCCTTTAACATTGCCTTAAACTACAGTGATGATGGAATTACAGCACTTATATATGTTTTTAAAGTAATGTTGCATATATGAAAAAAAGTATGCTTTGTGTACTGCCTTGAACACTGCCTATGTACCAAAAAAACAAAACAAAACATATTTTTGTCAAAGAAACAAATTGCTTCAATGTTATCTAAAAGTTAAGAACTGCATTATTAAATAATATTAAACTTTAGGTATTTTTGATTGATAGTTAATCTCATATATATATATATATATATATATATATATATATATATATATATATATATATATATCAGCCAGTAGCTATCTCACACGCAAAGGCTGGTGTATGTTTTAGCTGATACTGTACTGATGTACTGTACATTACAGATAGATCGGTAGTGTAATGCAGGTGGGAGGCTGTATCTTTGTGCAGGCTGTCCTGGAGAGCGTGGGAGAGCTCCTTTCTACACCAAAGTGTCTTTTGTCGAAAGGAAAAGGGCCAGGTTGATTCAGTTCAAGACTAGGTTGGCACATTCTGGGCAGAGAGAAGAGAGATAATGTCTTTTTGGCTTCAAGACTTCATTACAGGACCACCTGCAATGTGAACTATATTATTATTATTATTTAAAATAATAATAACAAATTACATGTGTGTATGTGTGTGTGTAAAAAAGTAATGGATGCTAGAGGGTTGTTTTTTCTATACATTTGTATATTATTATTATTATTATTATTATTATTCAATGAATAAACTATTAATGAAGTATAAATTATATTAATAAATAATTTTAGAGGGTTTGTTATTGTTGTTATTATTATTATTAAGAAAAGTAAAATAAAATGTAGTAAAGTAAAATGTATACTTTATGAATGATAATGGTTTGGATGTTTTGGTTTGTTATAACCATCATTATCATTATTATTATTATATATCTATATTTTTTTATTATTTGTTTATATAGTAATGATTTATAGACGGTGATATTTACTACTATTATTGTTGTTGTTATTATTACTAACATTAATCAGTAATAATTATATTAATATAATATATAGTAATAATTTATATTATATATTATATAATTATAATATAGAATATATTATAATAATCTAAAAAATAATCATTACTACTCTACTACTAATACTATTAATCAATAATAATGAATATAAATTAATTAAACAACTTATTGTTTGTAATTATTTGTAGAATTTATTATTGTTATTATTAATAACAATTTACATTATTTTTAATAAAAAGGGTAATGGTTTGGATTTATCATCATCATCATTATTATGAATCAATCAAATGTATTATTTGTTTAAGATGGGAAAGATTTCTAGAGGGTGATGTTTATTATTATTATGAATACTAATAACACTACTAATATTAATTAGTAATAATATAATAACTAATACAATATTGATAAATCAATAATAAATTGTATATAGCAATAACTTATTATAATTCTAAAAATATTTCTACTCTTACTACTAATCAATAATAATTCATATTATTTAAACCATTTATTTTTTGTTAATTATAGAGTTCATTAGATTATTATTATTATTATTCAATAAAAAAAGCAATGTTTTGGATTTGTTATCATTATTATTAATTAATTAATTAATTAATTATTATTTGTTTAAGATGGTAATGATTTCTAGATGTTTGTTATTATTAATATCAGTAATAATTAAATTAATAAATATAATACTGTCAATGATAAAGCAATAATAAATAACATAATATATAGTAATAACTTATAATAATTATAAAACAATTATTACTAGTTTTATATTATTATTAGCAGCAGCATCATTATTATAAATTATATGAATAAATTATTTGTTTAAGATGGTAATTAATAATAATAATCAGTAATAATTATATTAATTAGTATACTGTTGTCAATAATAAATCAATAATAAATAACAATATACACTAATAATTTATAATCATTTTGAAATAAATATTACTCTTACTATTAATCAATAATAACTTATATTAATTAATTAAATTATTTATTATTTATTTGAAATCGTAATTATTTCAAGAGTTTTTTTGTTTTTATTATTAATAATTTAATTTTAAACAGAGGGTGATATTTTTATTATTTATTTTATTTATTTTTTATTATTGATAATAATAATAATAATAATATGATAAATCAATAATAAATAGCATAATATATAATAATATAAAAATTCTACTATTATTAACCAATAATAATGAATAATAATTCAGATAAATTAATTAAAAATATATTATTTGTTTAACATTGTAATTATTTCTATATATTTTTTTTTTTTTTTTTTTTTTTTATAATTAATTTGTTTATTTAGCCTATTCTTTGTCATCTGCAAAGTTGCATTTAACTTTTTATTTTAACCAACAAGGCTGTAATATGAATAGATAGATATGAAGATGTAAAGATCTAAAAAAAAAAAAAAAAAAAAAAAAAAGTACAGTGGTTTTTAACTTTAGTCAATCAAAATGACCTAGAACAAACATTAAACAAAGAGTCCCTTAATAAGTCTGCTGTAGACTTGCCCACAAGAGGTTTATCATTTCAGCTCAGTTTCGGTTTAACTCACGTCCAAACCCTACAGGTTAGAGCCCTTAGAAATACAGTGCCTTGCAAAAGTATTCATACCCCTTCATTTCTTTCACATTTTGTTTTGTTGCAGCATTATGTTAAACTGCTTTAAATTAGTTTTTCCCCACATCAATTTACACCCCATACACCATAATAATGACAAAGCAAAAACCTGATTTGCAAATTTTACAGATTTATTAAAAATAAAACACTGAAATAAGTACATTGCATAAGTATTCAGTACATAGCTGAAGCACCTTTACAGCCTCAAGTCAAGCTTTGCACATCTGCATTTGGCAATTATCTGCCATTCTTTGCCTCACCTTTTCCCCCCTCAAGATCTGTCAGCTTGGATGGGGGCTGGCAGACATTTTCTAGAGTCCTAGTTGTTCCAATCATCTTCCATTATGGATAATGGAGGCTACGTGCTTCTGTGAACCTTCAATGCAGCAGAATTTTTTCCTGAACTTTTCCCTAGATCATTGCCTTAACGCAAGTCTGTCTCTGAGCTCTACAGGCAGTTATCTTGACCTCAGTTCTGTCAGGACCACTATCGTCAAAATGATAGACTTTAGCATACAATTTTGATTTGGCGGGGTAGTTCTGTTCTGGCACAACTCCCTGCCCATTCATGCAGCATGTCGTGAATGAGCAGGGAGAGCAGCAATAATAATAATAACCCCCCAGGGTAAACAGAACAGAACAAGAAGATATCATCAATGTACTTAATGATATTTAAGTGTAACACATAGATTGAGATAAAAGGAGACTGATTCAGTGGAATCAGTAACCAGGTCCTGACTGTCGCAAAAGGAGGAGTTGGGGATGGAGGAGGGTGTTGCTCCTGAGCAAGCGAAAAAGCTACTGAATACTAAATGCAGCCTTATATAAAAATGCTGTGATAGGATTAGCATTCCTATAGGTAGATGTGATCAGCTGAGAGTCAGCTGATGCGGGCTTGACTCACGTGACCTGCCAGAACTAACGCTAGAAGCTTAATTACTTGGTTTTTGCTCTGATGTGCATTTTCAGCTGTTAGACCTTTTCTGAGAGGTGTGTGCCTTTCTAAATCATACTCATTCAAATGAATTTGCCACAGTTTAACTCCACTCGAAGTGTAGTGTAGTGACATCTAGAAGCAATATCAATGCTCCTGAGCTAAATTTCGAGTGTCCCAGAAAAGGGTATGAATACTTATGCAACGGGATCTTTTCAGTTTTTTATTTCTAAAAAATAGTTGTTACAAACCTGTTTTGTGCTTTGTCATTATGGTGTATGAGATGTAGATTGATGTGGGAAAAAAAGTAATTTAAAGCAGTTTAACATAATGCTGCAACAAAACAAAATGTGAAAAAATGTATGAATACTATATTACTATATTACTTGTCTTCAGTGTAGTTGTAAACTATAAATTAATGCCTATGGTTAAATACTTGAGGGGATGACATTTGGATGAGGAGTAAATTAAAATAAAGAGCTGTGAAATAATAAAAAGTATTAATGTGCCCCTTCAGTGGATCATACAATATATTTGACCTTTGTTGTCCATAAAATGACCACCAGTGACATGAGGTCTCTGTGCACTAGAAAAGAATGCAACCTAGTCAGGTTAATGGTAATGATATACTTCAGTAAGTTCAATCACAGAGAGTAGACAGTGTCCTCTTCTATCTTCCTGAATCTGAGAATGGAGACGCTACCCAAGCCAAACCTAAACACAGCCAAATCCACAAATCAAAAGGCCCAGATTTGGCAGGGGTTTTGAGGGTTAGCTCAATAGAACGGTTTAAGCGAACAACAGAAGTGCAGTTCAAAGAATCACTTTGATATCAGGTGACATTAATATGTCCAGTATAAAACATAAGAGACCTTTTAGAGTTACTTTAGTATCTGCTTCTCAGATGGCATAGAATGTCAAACTAAAGCTGCTTTTTTTCTTTTTTTAAGTGAACAAATCAAAACTGACCTTTACTTTTTACCTTCTCAAGACTTGTTTTGGTCTTTTTGTGAAGGATTCACTGGCGCATGTTTTCTAAAGAAAAACGTTTGGCTTCTTTCATCAAAATGTAATAACTTCTGTGCTTCTGAAATGACTTTCAGTTTTGGTTTTACATCACCAGGTCCTCTTATTTTTCAACCCTTTCCTTTCAACCACCTGTCATACAGAGGCCACTTCTCACAATCCAAACAATTCAAGGTGGATAAAATCAGGTTCTGTCCTGGGCCTACATTTTTTCTCATTTTTGAATATCCTGTTTTATTCAGAAATACCTCCTATTTCAGCAGTAATATAGGTTGTACATAACATTTAATCCTGCATTTAAATGACCCAAGTAATTAATAATAGTTTGAATTTGGTTTGAAATAATAGTTTGAGTTAAACAAGGAAAAAAAGGCAGTCATCTATACTTCATAGAAAAGCCCATTTTTGCCATGTAAGGGGGAAAATGTAGTACTTATTTGTTGAACATTTTTTAGAAGCTTGTATATTATTTTCAATAATAATAATAATTATTATTATTCAATGAATAAGTAATAATGTATAAATTGTATTAATAAATGATTTAGGGTTTGCTATTATTAATGAATAATTTACATTTCTTTTAAAAAGGGTAATGGTTTAGATTTATTATCATCATCATCATTATTATGAATCAAATAATAATAATTATTATTATTATTAACAATACCACTTGTATTAATAAATAATTATTATATACATATAATATTGTCAGTGGTAAATCAGTAATAAATAACTTAGATAATAATAACTTATAATTATTAAAATAATTAATACTACTAGTATGATCATTTATATAATGTAATTAATTATTTTTTTATTTGTTTAAAACAATAAATAAGTGTGTATATTATTAATATTCAATGAATAAATGATACATTATATAAATAATTTTAGAGAGTTTGTTATTATTGTTCATTTTTTAAAGGGTAATTGTTTATTATTACTATTATTATTATTATTATTATTATTATTATTATTATTATTCAATGAATAAATGATTAACTACAAATTAATTATGTTATTGTTGTTATTATTATTACTAATTAATAATTTACATTTTATTGAAAAAGGGTAATGGTTTGGATTTATTACCATCATATCATGATTTTGAATCCAAATATTATTTATTATTATTATTATTATTATTATTAACAATACCACTTGTATTAATAAATAATAATTATTATATTAATATAATATTGTCAGTAGTAAATCAATAATAAATAACTTATATAATAATAATAACTATAATAACTGAAAAATAATAATCAATAAAATAATTAAACTACTAATTTCAATCAAAGATTATATCATTTAATTTAGTATTTGTTTAAAATAATAAATATGTTTGTATATTATTATTGTTATTATTATTCAATGAATAAATTATAAATTATAAATAAATTATGGAAATAAGTCATTTTAGATGGTTTGTTAATGCTGTCATTAATGTTAATATTTTTTTTAAAAGGGTAATTGTTTGGATTTGTTATTATCATTATCATTATTCTGAATCAAAAGATGATTTATTATTTGTTTAAGATGGTAATGATGAGGTTTATTATTAATATTATAATTACTAATAATACTACTACTAATATTAATATTAATAATAATTATATCAATACAATATTGTCAATGATAAATTAATAAAAATAACTTATAAAATAATTATTAATACTACTAGTACTAATCAATAATAATTAAATATAAATGATTTAATGTTTGTTTAAAATTGCAATTATTTCCAGAGTTTTTTTTATATTAATATTAATAATACAACTAATTTATTTAGTTTTTTTTTTGTCATGTACAAAGTTGCATTTAACATTTTTTTTTTTCATTTTAATCAAGATTATGGATTCATGGTGTTCTGTCTAAAGAGGTGCAGATATATGAAGTGGGTAAAATGTAGATCATAATCACGACAGTCAAAATGATGGCATTAAAAGACAAAATTATGAATATTAAGTTACAATTATGAAATTTAAAGTATGACAAAAGTCAGAATAATGGCAAATACTGAATTTCTCATATAAATTAATCAGTATCTCATAACTTAGTTATAATTTCCCAAAACATGATCTTTTTGCTTATGTGGTGGAAATGGGCCTGCATAGTATCTGTTCTGAAATATAAATAAAAATGATTAAAGGCCATTAAATGTCTGAATATAAAAGAGAATGATGTGTTCTTTATTAAAAAAGGCTTGCACTACTCTTGCACTAATTAAGGACATGCATTTATATGAGATTGAACTAATCACACTGTTACTCCTGCTGCTTTTTTGATTTAGACATTCTGACATTGACCTACAACTTTTGGTCAAGCTCAGGGACAGCTTTACAACCTTTCCTCATGTGCTAATGATGAGTAGCACCTCACTAGAACTCTAGATTCTGAAAACAGTCCGCTGTGAGAGCTGTGAGACTCAATCAGGCTTTCACAGTCGACTGACGACGGACAGCAGGGGTCACTGGTCCACTGATATGTCTTTAAAAATGGCTGAACAAGTGTTGTTCTGAAATATTCATTGTCATAGAGTACAGTTTTCCTCTCTACGCACTCTGGTTCAGATGTGCATGACAAACAGACTCTCTGTCTGTCCATTGTCAACAATGAAAGCACACCTGCACCATAGACAAACAGAAACGGGTGTCTGCATGGATGCTCACTACATAACCAAGAGCTGAGTCACTCTATCAACAAGCCATCAGACTGTAACTGATGGAAACTGAGTGAAGAGGAAGTTCTGGAAACCTGAACAAATGCTCATTCATTAGAGATATTACAACATTACACTAAAAGAAGAGATACACAGTTGGCGTTACATACAGTTTGAGAAAATCTGTGAAGGTCATAATAATTTGCTGTGGTAACCTAAAAGAAGAAGAAATTAGAGAAATATTTTTGAAAAGACTGATAAAACTGAAAAAACAACACTTTAAAACAAAGTTACAATTAAATGTAACTTTGACATTCCTTTGAGATGCCTTTCCGGGCGAGCGCTTCAGCCTCCCAGCCCCTCTCAGTGGTTGATTCGGACGGTACGTCTCGGTTATGCGATTCAGTTCGCCAGGCGTCCGCCCAGGTACAGAGGCGTTCTTTTCACTTTTTGTCCATTCAGACACTCATGCCGCTGTGCTTCGTGCGGAGGTTGCAGTCCTACTGGCGAAGGGTGCAGTCAGCCCAGCCGAGATTAAGTCAGGGTTCTACAGTCCCTGCTTCATCGTGCCCAGAAAGAGCGGTGGGTTAAGACCATTCCTGGATCTCCGAGCCCTGAATTGGTCTCTTCTCAGGCTGCCGTTCAAGATGCTCATGACGAGCTGCATGCTAACATGCAACCGATTCCAGGATTGGTCTGCAGCCAACAACCTGGAGGGCGCCTACTTTCACGTCTCGATTCTCCCTCGATACAGACCCCTTATGCGGTTTGCTTCGAGGGTCGAGCGTGTCAGTACAAGGTGCTTCCATTCCTGTCCCTCTCTTTCCCTGCGTCTTTAAGAAGGTCCCGGGCATTCACATTCTCAACCATCTCGACGACTGGCTTCTCATAGCTCACTCGCAAGATCTGTTGTGCGAACAGAGGGACCTGGTGCTTCGGCACCTCAGCCATCTGGGCCTTCAGGTCAACCGAGGAAAGAGCAAACTCTCCCCAGTGCAGAGGATCTCTTTCTTGTTGTGGAGCTGGACTCGGTCAACATGACAGCCCGCCTCACCAGCAAGAGCGCGCAGTCAGTGCTGTAGTGTCTGAAATCGTTCAGACACAGGACAGCGGTCCCTCTCAAAATATAGAGGCTCCTGGGGCATATGACAGCTGCAGCCGCAATCATGCCGCTGAGCTTGCTTTGTATGAGACCGCTTCAGCACGATCGAGTCCTGAGATGGGCATGGCACCCTGGCACACTCCGGACTGGCGTTTTCCCGCAGTGTTGCCGCCTAGTCAGCCCGTGGCCCACCACGGGTTGAGGTGCCATGTGCAACGGGCAAGCAGCATCGGGCTCCTCGACATGACCTCGACTGCAGCGGCATGTCAATTGCCTCGAGTTGTTGCCTGTGCTTCCGGCCCCTCGTCGCTTCCTAACGACGTAACGCCAGAAGAACGTGCTTGTTTGCACTACGACCACGTGTCACAGGTCACAACTCGCCCGCCATCTGCCCCTACGGAGTCGAACTTTGCAGACATCTTTACGTAACATTCACATAAAACCAGGGAAACTCAACCGTGCAGCCGATCGGCTCTCACGGCAGTCCACCCACCCTGGAGAACGGCGACTCCACCCCGTGACAGTCCAGCTGAATTGGAGCCATTTCGGCAAGGCCCAGCTACATCTGCTCGTCCTTCCCGAATCCTCCCGTTGCCAGTTGCTTTTCCTCAACAAAGCTGCACTGGCACACAGCTGGTCTCCACGGCTCAAGTACGGCTTTTCCCCCAGTGAGCCTCCTTGCACAGACCCTGAGCAAGATCAGGGAGGACGGGGAGCAAGTCCTGCTGGTTGCGCCACACTGGCCCACCCAGACCTGGTTCCCAGAACCCATTCCCCTCGCGGCAGCCCCTCCCTCGAAGATCCCCTTTACGAAAGACCGTCTTTCTCAGGGCATGGGCACAATTTGGCACCCCCGTCCCATGGAGCTGCACCTGGACGAGACGCGTCACGGCCTTCCACAGGCCGTGATAGAAGCTATCACTCAGTCCCGAGCTCCCTCTACTAGGCAGGCTTATGCACTGAGGTGGGGTCTGTTCGTTGACTGGCATTCCTCTCGAGGAGAGGACCCACAGAGATGCACAATTGCAGTAGTGCTTTCCTACGTGCAAGAGAAGTTGGAGCGCAGGCTGTCCCCTTCGACTCTCAAAGTGTATGTTACTGCCATTGCAGCGTATCACAATGTAGTGGATGGAACATCGCTTGGTAAGCACCAACTCATCGCGAGGTTCCTGCGAGGTGTGAGAAGGATTAATCCTCCCAGACTGCACCTCATACCCTCTTGGGATCTCTCCGTCGCCCTCCGCGGCCTACAGGATGCCCCATTCGAGCCACTTGCGTCAGTTGAGCTGAAATTCCTGTCACTTAAGACAGCGCTCCTGACTGCACTGGCCTCCATCATGAGGGTAGGGGACCTACAAGCCTTCTCTGTCAGCGAAACGTGCCTTGAGTTTGGGCCCGGAGATTCTCACGTCATCCTGAGACCCCGGCCTGGTTATGTGCCCAAGGTTCCCACCACGTCCTTTCGCGATCAGGTGGTGAACCTGCAAGCTCTACCCCCGGAGGAGGCAGATCCAGCTTCTGCGCTGCTGTGCCCTGTTCGTGCTCTGTGCTTATACGTAGACCGTACTCGCCACTTCAGACGCACTGAGCAGCTCTTTGTCTGCTTCAGAGGTCAGCAGAAAGGGAATGCTGTCTCCAAACAGAGGTTGGCCCATTGGGTGGTGGAAGCCATTTCCCTGTCTTACTTGTATAAGGGAGAGCCATGCGCCATATTCCCAGAATGTTCCCTCCGGCGAACCCTGGGTCCTCCATGCCCCGCAGTCAGGCCTAGATGCGGAGTAGTCTCTGACTGTGATCCTGCCTTGGTCTCCTGCGCCCCGCAGGTTGTGGCTATATTTTACAATATTTCCAGCAGAGAAGACCGCTGTTTCCCTCGTGTATCCCTAAAAGCTTTATGGATATATTGAATTTTTCTCATTTCCACATGTAAAGATCTCATGTGCTCCGCCCCCCCAACCCATGCTTCAGTACATCTGGCATCCCTGTGGGGCCCCCTCTACTGGCCCCCAGGGCGTTGGGAAGGTTACGTTACAATTTCCATCTGCTGACACGTCCGCCTGTCAGCAAGTGGGGTTGTGCGTAAAGCGGCATCAGGGTCATGGCCTGTTCCATGGGTCTGTTCCCATATGTAACGTAGTAGTGAAACGACTGAAGGGGAACGTCTAGGTTACGAAGGACCCTGCTATGACCCTGGCGTTGCGCTGACGCCGGCTCCTCAGCGAAAACTGCAAGCCACCCTCTTATATACCCGTATGTACGAGGGAGTGGCTTGGCATGCAAATACCACTCGCCAATGTTCAATGGCCTTTTGAATAAGGCTCAGAGATGATTGGTCTCTCAGGGGAGTTCCCATATGTAACATCTCCGTTCTTAAATTAAATTTTGTTCATTGCACTTGTATTATAAAGTCCTGTCAACTTCATTCTTGGTTAAGACAACTTAACAATTTAAGTTAATTAAACTTAACATTTTAAGGAAGCATGAACACTTACTTTTTTTACAGGGTACTGTTTTTACTGTATTCCTATAAAATAAATGCAACATTGGTAAGCATAAGAGACTTCTTTTAAAAACCACACATTTTTAAACAATAGTGTGGATGAAAATGTATAAACAGCTGTATATATTAGCATGGCTGAAATCTTTGTTAATTGATCATCATATTAAGGGGCGCTTTGGCACCAGTGCTATGCTGCTGGTTTGATTGAGCACTTATTTGCATTGGTTTGCAATCCACATTGGCAGTTTGTATCCAGGACCGTTTTCTCAGGGGGCTGTGGTATGCATAACATTGACATGACCCCACATAACTCTCCTTCACTTATACACCAAAAACACTAACCACTCTTACACACACAATGCATCTCAACGCAGTTAAACATGCTTAATGCGGGAAGTCCATTCAAACATGCAATTGAATGACATGAATGAACCTGTTTTTTTAAGGCTCCACAGAGTGAGTCTCAAGGCACAACATGGAAATCAGACACATAAATCGTGTTTTTGATGCATGTATATCTGCTGCATTTCTAAAAGGAATCTTGCACTGAAAGGAAATTAATTCCCTGCTGACCTTAAGTAATGTGTTTACAATCAGAAACAGTTCCCATGATTATTTGCAGCAATATTGAGCCTACTCAAAAGTGATGTCTTTACCTGTGGTTTGATGATGATGTTAAAGAGTGTTAGTCTTACTTGAATCGGCTCCTTTGTTGCAGTGAACAATCAAAGCAGTGGAGTTCGCCGACAGTCACACCAGATCTCCTAGAGGTTAATTCTCACTAATATCCCGTCTTCGCCTTGATCTTGCTCTCTGTGCATGAGCGGCCCCTCATTCCTTTCATGATTAGGCTGAGTTCCCTGTGGAGGAACAACAGTTTCAGCCAAGCACAGACAAAAACATGCTTTCAACTTTCACAATTTCATGCCTTGTGTGATGTTTAACACCCAAGCAACTTCATGGCGATGTGCTAACAAATGAACTTATGTTCAGCTATTCTTTTTAAAACTCAACTTTTAACTATTTTGAAATTTTTCGGTCATATTGGTGCCACTGAACCTAAACAATGCCACTGAGCCGAACGAAACTTGCATATTTTGCTGATTATTTCTGCTGAAAGCAGTCAATTATTGTCATGGTTTGGGCTGTACTAATCAGTTGAACCAGGAAAAACATTTGTACTATAAATACTACTATTTGTACTATAGACTGCCAAAAGTTATAACAAATCAAGGAGAAGAGTGCAAAACCCTGTCTGAGGAACAAAAGGGCGTTTGTGGTAAGCCAAACTGAACCAGGATTTCCAGGGCAAGAATCTTGACAACATTTATGTTTGTTCTTATCATTTGTAATTTTTTTCATTTTCGGAAATATTAGGCTAATATCTTAATTAATACTGCTTGTATGTATCTTTACCACCTATTAACTTTAGTTTGTCAAACTATTGAACCCTTTTCTGCTATAAGTCCTTCTCTATGCGATTTAGTAACTCCCATATGTTTCTTACGTGGTTTACCCAGCAAGGCAGTAACAATTTAAACAACATGTTTTATTTGTGAACTTATGTTCAGCTGTTCTTTTTAATAGTTAACTTTTTTAACTATTTTTGAATTTGTCAGATCATCATTCATCTAAGCTCAATATAAAGGGGTTTTCACTATGTGTCATCAATCGGCCATTTTGGCAGCACTTAACATACACAATGTCACTGAACCGAATGAAACTTGCATATTTTGCTGATTATTGCTGTTGAAAATGGTCAATTATTGTCATATTTTGGGCTGTACTAATCGGTCAGACCGAGAAAAAAAAAATTGTACTATAGACTTCCAAAAGTTATTGGAACAAAAGGCATTTGTGGTTTGCCAAACTAAACCAGGATTTCCAGGGCAAGAATCTTGACAAAATTTGTGTTTGTTCGTATCATTTCTGTTCAGGTTGGTGAAATACTAGGCTAATATCTTAATTATTACTGCTTGTACGTATCTTTACCACCTATTAACTTTACTTTGTCAAATATTGCGATCTTACCTGCTTACTAAGTCTTTCTCTATATGATTGAGCAGCTTCTACACATTTTTTCTGTGGTTTAGACAGCATAAATTAGCAGAAGAAAGTATTAAGTAGTATATTAACCTTGCAATTAATGCTGTTGTTTACATCCGAGTATCTCCAACATGGCCGTGTATCTGGGTGTGTAACTGGGGTGTGTTTCCCGAAAGCAACTATGGTGTGAGTTCCGTCATTACTAAAAGAGTTCAATGGAACTAACCATAGTTAGCTAACAGTGCTTTTGGGAAACACACCCCAGGTAAGTGCAAACCCTCTATGAATCTTATCAAGTCTTCCCATTAACGCCATTATAATGTTCATTAAAGGAGTAGTTCACTTTCAGAACAAATGTCTTTCTTTCTTCAGTCGTAAAGAAATGATGTTTTTTGAGGAAAACATTTCAGGATTTCTCTCCAGTTTAAACTTCCAAAATGCAGTTTAAATGCAGCTTCAAAGGGCTCTAAATGATCCCAGCCGAGGAAGAAAGGTCTTTTCTAGCGAAACGATCAGTTATTTTTAAAAAACGTTTACAATTTATATACTTTTTAATCTCTACACACAGAGTACACATAGAGCTACACAAGACAAGCATTTGAGATTAAAAAGTATATAAATTGTAATTTTATTTAGAAAATAACCGATCGCTTTGCTAGATAAGACCCTTTTTTCCTCGGCTGTGATCGTTCAGAGACATTTGAAGCTGCATTTTGGAAGTTCAAACTCGAGGGCACCATAGAAGTCCACTATATGGAAAGAAATCCTGAAATGTTTTCCTCAAAAAACATTATTTCCTTACGACTGAAGAAAGAAAGACATGAACATCTTGGATGACAAGGGGATGAGTACATTATCTGTACATTTTTGTTCTGAAAGTGAACTACTCCTTTAAGACCGATTCGCAAACGCAGATTGCGCACAAACACAAGTGGTGGGATTGCATAAACCAATCACAGCTGACTATAACCAGTCATATCCAATCATATCGTGATGGATTATTTTTGTTTGACATTGTTTTATTTTTCTACTACAGTTTGTTTCTCATCCAATATTTTGAAGAGACACTGCATCTCTTCCCTCCTCGTTGGAAACGCCACTCATATCGTTTGTAGTTTTGATCTTTCAACAAGTTCCACTTTTCTTGTGGTTTGACTTTGTAAACTGATTTTTATGAGGAGTTGGAACATCGCAGTGTGTTGTAAATAAAGCCACACATACATCTTGATTTTAAATTCAGTTATGGTTGTATACTAATTAGATAAGAATGAATTAAATAACGTAATTGTCTCACCTAATCACATTTCCATCACTCCAAAGAGGAAATGTCGCAGACATACCACAGTTAATTACCGAACATAACATGGAGGCTCTCTGTGAGAGTTTGCATTGCAGAGGTGGATGCGCTCATGTGCTGTCTGCTTTTATGGACTTGATATGAAGAAGCAGAGTGATATGACAGCAACAGGGCCGTGTGCTGCCCCAGGCTCTGGAGACTGGAGCAAGGCCAAATGTTCACATTCCTCCCACTGTTTCCCTGCTGTACAAGCTTCTGCTGCCCGGTGAAAACAGCCAGGGTTCCGATTTGAGATCAGTTTGATGTGGTACACCAGGGCACAGTGGCCAAAAGAGCAGTACAGAGAGAGAGAGAGAGAGAGAGAGAGAGAGAGAGAGAGAGAAAAGCTTTCACACACCCTTCAGTCAAACAACATTTCCCCACCTCTCTTTTTCTCTACCTCGTCCACTTTTGTGTGCCGCAATAAGGGCAGAGACGCTCCACACGGATTTTACAGACAGATCAGGCGTAGACATTCAACTCCTCCGCTCTGATTGCCACAGAATAGCTCTTTTCTTTCAGCTTGAGCTGTGCTTTTCTCTGGGCAAACAGAAGAGCTGTGTGGTCACAGGAATTCCAGGTCACAAGGATTCCTCCAGCAAGCATGACTACACCTGTGACAGATTCATTTCCTCTCCAGGAATGAGACCTGTGGCATTGACTTCAAAAGGAACCGAAGACAGTAAGAAGGACTTTTGTCATTTTAGATCATTTGGAAAGCACAGAGTACTTTTTGGACATGATGGGGTTGTTGTCAGTGGACCAAAATGCCTTTCTGGTGGTGGTTGCTCTTTTTGGGATGTACCAGTTTGCTGAAGGGGGATGCTCTGGAAAGTGCTGTCAAGGCACAGATTTGACCTGTGTCACTACTGACTGGAGGATGGACCGTGTCTATGGGACGTGTTATTGTGATGAGAGGTGTTTAAAGACTAAAGACTGCTGCTTTGACTACCCAACAGAGTGTCCAGGTATGTCGTAAAGTAATATTTGGGGAGATGACAACCTGATTACTGGACATAAATTTCATTTAGTTCACAGATACTACAAATATTTAATGTAGTCTTTCATTGAAAGAAATAGAAATATCCTCACCCTCAGGCCATCCCAGATGTAGATGAGTCTATTCATTGGAACAGATTTGGATACATTTAGCATCACATTGCTTGTTAATCAAAGGATCCTTCGCAGTGAATGGGTGCCGAGGTGATAAAAGCATCACAATAATCCATAATTTTGGTAAAATAATTAACATTTTGCAGATTCTGCAAGGTGTATGTAATCTTTTGACCTCAACTGTAAACACAGATAAATCACTAATTATAAGCGAAAACAGTCTAAAACAGTTCAAAACAAATATCTTGGTGGATTTTGATGTGAGAGGACAACAGGGGATGGACTTTTCACAGGAGGAAGCATTAGAAATGGATATTTAGGACTTTTTTAGTGCAAGAGCAGCATTTATACTGTAGCAATGCATGAGCTGTCAAATACAAAAATATTAGGCTAAACAGAAGAATTTAGGATTGTTATGCATCCTATACAAATCTGTCAGGGCAGTGTCTGTTTTTACACTGAGCTGTCAAATCTACACTGACTACACTGAGTCATTTTCATTTTTTATAGCACCAATAATTTAAAGATGTTGTTTGCTATGTCACAACATGACATAAGCATTACGTTCATATTTATATACCAGTGGTTCTTAACTTTTTTGACTCCAAGGCCTCCTTTGTAGGCAGCATAAATTTTTTGTGATTTACTGGATAAATATGTATTTAGTTTTATTTTTAGATTTAATTTAATTTAATTTAATATTTTTTTATTTAATTTTATGTTTTATTTCATTAAAATTAATTTATTTTTAATTTTATTTCATTTAATTTCTTAGTTTATTTTATATTGTATTTTTTTATTTAATTAAATTTTATTCATTAGATTTTATATTTTTATTTTATTTTGGATTTTATTTTATTTTTTATTTTATTTTATATTGTATTGTATTCTACTTTTCATTTAATTAAATTTTTGATTTGATTTAATTACATTTTTTATTTTATTTTATAATTTTATATTTTGTTTCATGTATTTAAGTTTAGAATAATTGTTTTACATATATATTTAATTTTAAATTTATATTTTTACATTTATTTTATTTCTTTCTTTAATTCATTTTTATTTTATTTTATTACCCAGTAAAATATTTTAAAGCTTGACATAACTATAACTTTTTTCAATTTTTTTTTTTTTTTTTTACATTTCATTACATATTTAATTCCTTTTTTCCATTTTATTTATTTAATTTTATTTTTATGTCATTTTATTTAATTGTATTTTATATTTTTATTTTATATTTAACTTTATTTAATTTAATATTTTATTTTATTTTATTTTATTACCCAGTCAAATATTTTAAAGCTTGCCATAACTAGGAAAATGTACTAAGTATTTAATCTTGATTAATTGGTTGATTGGTCCTGGCCCACTGGTTTGAACTGCTGAATACTGTAGATCTGTCAAAAACGTGGTGATCTTGGGGCCCACTTCTCACCTGTGGGTGTGTTTTTCAGCTCAGCCTTGTGTACACTGTAATCCCGAATAAGTTGACAAAACTCAAAAAATTTGAGGTAATCAGTTACATCAAATTTTTTAAGTTATGAAATTTCCAATTTTAAGTAAGCAGAAACACCTAGTTTTGAGTTTGTTGTACTCATGCAAAATACTTTCTTCTTACTTAAAATACCCAAGTTACCCTGCTTATCCATTTTGATAGCATTTAACTTAATTTGTTTAATTTTCCCAACTTTAAATACTTAGTCACCCAGCTCATACATTTTGATAGCAATTTAACTTTTCCATTTTGTGTTTCATAAATTAAATTAACCAAATTCTAATTCTGTAAACACTATAAGTGTATGAAAATGCATCTGTAATTTCAAGCAAACACACAATACCATTTCTGACATTTATTTTTAAACAAAAATGTCCAACAGGTAATACCAACAGGAATGTTTACAGTAAACATGCCTTCTATAAACATACAAATTTCTTAAAACAGTTTGACAGTAACATTTACAATAAACACCATTTTAAAATTAATAAAGTATTCACAGAATACAAATACAATGGAAAAAAATAATAATACTGTCTTTCTACGGTGTTCTATTTGATATAACAAATAAACATGACACCTGTAAAGGGTGAAAATTCCCAGGGAAAAAAAACAAAAAAAACATTCAGGGACAAGTAATGCACAAAACCCAGTATGACAAACACATTTTTGGAAGAATTATTTTGTAAAATATTTTTTAACAGAATTTTACATGACCTACTTTGTTTAAACATAAGAGCTTAATAAATAAAAATACATTAAACTACACTTAGAGAAAAAAAAATTCAGTCTAGGACAGTAACTATCAAATATATGAATTCAGTGTTATAAGGATAGTTAACCCAAGGCTAAAAATTCTGTCACTTATTCACTCTTCACTTATTCCAAAGCTCTTTTAGTTTTTTCTGTAGATCAAAAAAAAAAAAAAACTGAAAAAAGCTGAAAACCTGTAACCATCGACTTCCAGAGTATTTGTTTTTCCTACTATGAAAGTTAGTGGTTACAGGTTTTCAGCTTCCCTCAAAATAATTTGTGTTCAACAGAAGCAAGAAATTCAAACAGGCTTGGAAAAAGTGACGAGCAAGTGAATGAAAGAATTTGAAGTTTCCTTATAGATTCTAAAATGCACTCTTACCAATTAAAGGTACAGACATGTTTATAAAGTTACTGCCCCAGTGCCAGCCTTACGTAAACAAACAAACAAAATATAAGTAGCTCTACATCAACTCTTTCTTTAAAGGGATAGTTAACCCAGAAATTAAAATGTGATGTTTATCTGCTTACCCCCAGGGCATCCAAGATGTAGGTGACTTTGTTTCTTCAGAAGAACACAAACGAAGATTTTTAACTCAAACCGGTGCAGTCTGTCAAATAATGGCAGTGGATGGGCACCAGACCTTTAAAAGTAAACAAAAACATGCACAGACAAATCCAAATTACACCCTGTGGCTCGTGACGATACACTGATGTCCTAAGACACGAAACGTTCGTTTTTTGCGAAAAACAGAACAGTATTGATATCATTTTTTACCTTTGATAAACAGCCACGTCAATCTGTCCTGAGCACAAGCTTTTCGTCCAACTCGTTACATGTGAACACGCTCTGGCGTAGTTTACGCAAACACCGTAAGGCGAAATCGGTGAAAAGTCCCGAATGAGTTTGCTCAAGCAAGCGTAATCTTTTAGCTTTAAATCAGGATACGTACAAGTAATTACCATTTTGAATAGCCGCTATACCCACAATCTCTGTGCACCGTGTAAACAATGAGTGTCGTTTACACGCGACAGATCGCTTCCGGTGTTTGCGTATTCTACGACAGAGCGCATTCACATGTAACGAGCCGGATGCTATACTCGTGCTCAGGACAGATGGACGTGGCTGGCTATCTTCACGAGCTGCAGGGTATAATTTAGATTTGTCTGTGCATGTTTTTGTTTACTTTTAAAGGTTTGGTGCCCATTCACTGGCATTATTTGGCTGGCAGACTGCACTGGTTTGAGTTAAAAATCTTTGTTTGTGGTCTGCTGAGAAAACAAAGTCACCTACATTTTGGATGCCCTGGGGGTAAGCAGATAAACATCAAATTTTCATTTTTGGGTGAACTATCCCTTTAATGTTTGCACGCTAGGAGACAGTTTTCCATCATCCATGCAGAGTAAAACTTTTTGCACAAATTCAAAAGTTTTGGCAAGTCCTTAAGAATGTTTTAAGTGAAGAGCATACATGAATCCAAACAAGACAAGAAAGGCCTCTGGATGTTGGCTATGGGTGGTGACCACTTCATTCTCCAGGACAACTGAGACCCTCACTGGATCGTAATGGATTGGAGCAGCAGCATTTTCATGGACAACTGTTACTGGAGGCCACTGGAGCATCCTCAGGATTATGAATCTAAAAAATATAATTCAGAGATGTGTTATATTCACGTTAGTACATTATCAATATGACATGATTCATCAACTAATGGTGACTACAAATATGTTAGTAAGTAAAGGTTGCCCCACAGCCTTCATCTTTGCAATAGAACATGCATAATTGTAAAAACAATGAATGAAGACTTACCAGGGTGGTCCTAAAAATGTCCTAAGTCTTAAGCAGCAAAACGGAAGACCTAGTCCATCGTCAATTTACATCATGCAGTTCCTGTAAAGATGAAAAACAAGAAGAGGAAAAAAAACAACATCTAAATATCTGAAATAAAGAAAATCTAATTATATTTTAAAGAACACTGTAACATATGACACTAACCATACCTGCTCATTATGAACTTTCAAAACATTAGCTAGGGTATCTGCTGTCTTGCCCATCTTGGATGCTTTTTGCCTTAAAATGGACATCAAACGGGAAACACATTGGTACTCTGCAAACAGCTAAATCAGACAAAAGACAATTTTATAAAACAAACACACATCAGAAAATATATAATAATCACTGGTGGCTAAACAGAGCATCTTCAGAAACGGATTGTTCTAGTGTACACAGACTACATTTAAATGAAATGTTTGTCTGACTTTGACATGTGCCAGTATCTACTACATGGTTTCTATGCAAGTGAGTTTTGAGTGAACTGTGTGTTGGAAATGTGCAGGGACAATCAGGATAGACACATGGCAGTGGACTTACTTTAGAGCAGATGCTGTGCTTTACTCTGTAGTGTCTGAGGAGTTGGACTCTGGAATGATAGATGTTTATACACAATTTGCACTTCAAGGCCATTATCTTACTTGAAACCTATAATAGAAAAAAAAAAAAAAAAACATGTGAGTGAAAATAGTATTAGTATGCAGTATATAAAAGTTTTTGTTTCATGCTGTATATAATATATATATATATACACACTGACAAAAGATTATATTTTATTTGATTCAAATAGTTAGTATTAGCATGCAGTATAACAAAAATAGTTATGCTGTAAATAACAAAATATTATACACAGACAATATATTCTATGTAAATTAGACACTAATAAGTCTACCTTAAAAAGTGGCCCAGCACCGTCACTTTAAATCAAATATAAAATAAGCTTACATTTAATTTCTTCAGAGAATCTCACTGACACTGAAATAAAATTATCTTATTGGCCAGCAAGCTTCTGTGCAGGTTGAGATTATTTCAGGATTCAAACACTTCCTCTAGCCAAATTTATATAAAAAATAAAGTTTGCTGATTTCAAAACACTGCAGAACATTTATGCCTTTAACGTTTTCTATCGGAAACATAAATATTAACACGTATTAACAAATGCATGATATTTAACGTTAACATCCTAAAGTGGCGCTAAATGTGTTTTCTTCCATGCAAGCTGCACAAACAAAGTATTTCAAAATAAAAATCCATTTTGTGGATAACGCAGTTTTAAAAATAAGTTCGGCATAAATTATTTAATTTCAATTTTACCTGAATTTACAAACATTGTGCTGGTCAGTAACAGCTCCCAACACTGAACTAACGTTAAAAGTTTATCTTATTAACCAACAAGGCAAGCTACAGCGCGGGCTGAGGAGGAGCTTCCTCGCGCCAAGATTTAAACAGGGCTAAACGCGTAGTCTGTAATGCAACACATCTAAACGCATTCTGACTAACTGTAAATTACTTTTAAATCTTACTGTGAATATATGGATTAAAACACTTACTTAAGATTCATAGGATTTGTATATTTGGATATTTTACTTACTGTAGTGTGAAGCGAGGCCGATCCGCCATCTTGGAAAGAACGAACGATGCATGAGCGCGGGCAAGACAATTTACGTGAACCTGGATGACGTCATACGCAAAATCACAAGGCTGAAAGATTTTGAGTTAATAAAACTTTAAAGAGACATTTTGTCTAAATTAAACCAGCAAAATGTTTCAGCTTACTTGAAAAGTTTAATTTTTACAAACTCATAAATAAGAAAAAAGTTCTAAATACTCATAAAGGTTAATTAATATAAACTAATTGTAATTATTTAAGTTAATACAACTCAGTTCAATTAATTAGTTACAGCATTAGGGTTTACAGTGTAGTGAGTGAGTGGAGTCACTGGAGCGGATGCGTTCAGTCCTGCCAGCCCTCATTCCGGGTCCGGAGACGCAGCGTTGAGAGACTGCCCCAAAACAGCGGACAGGCCTGTCCAAGGCTGGAGGAACAGGCCGGATGCATGGAGTATCAGGACCACCAGGGACAGTTTTGCACTTCGGTACAAGGTATAAATCCATGAATCTGAGTAAACATAAACTATAATTTAGGCCCAAATGCACAACAGACATGCATTTTAATAGTGTAATCATTATAAAGTAAGATTTGAAGTACACCACAAGTGAATATTCAGTACAACTAAAAATTGTTTCCTGCCTGGTTGCTCACATCGGCAGAGATTGTAACACATTCCTAGTTGAAAAACCCAGTCAGAAATTCAGAAAGTTTTATAACTTGATGGTTTAAAGTTAATCAGCTGTTTATAGGTTGAACCTAAACAGGGACTGTGTTGGAATAATTCCAGGAGCAGCATTTATAACAACAATGGAGTACAGCAAAGGCAGAACACATGATTTGTATGGGGCCCCATTGGATGCTGGGTATGTATCACCGTAGATTAAACAAGCACAAAGACACTGTTCATGATGAGAATTGGTGATGAGAAGCCTGTTTACTCATTTTAACAAATAGTTCATTACTTTAAGCCCCAAAAACAGACTGTCACAATATTTAACTTCTTGTAATTGCAATTTTTATCTTGTAAATGTGACTTATAATTGTGACTCAGGGTCAGAAATTAACTTTCCCATTAAGGGATGATATTTGACCCCTAGAACTGATTTTCAGGGGCATTTTTTTACATCCGTGAGGGCAATTTTAATAATCACTTTATTTTATCAAATAGGCCTTAAATGAAACCAATCACTTTAATCATTTTTTAAACTGTTGTCAGTAACAATAGACTGTTTAAAATTGTATCTAATGTAAATGAAAAGCTTATAGGGCTGCAATATTACGACAAAAAGCATTATTGTTGATTATTGCTCTTTTTATTGTAATAAATATTATTAATATCGTTATAGAAAACAATATAAAACGTTTTTGTTTCGTTTTGGGTCACAAAATGTCAGTCCATGATGTTAGACTAGCCCTATAGTCTATCACAAGTTATGCAAAAAAAAAAAAAAATCACTAAAGCTACGAAATTAATCTTTTACTTACTGTTTATGATGATGGAATTCCCGAGCGTGTGCAACCAACACAGCTCCGGTTTTCAGCACTGACTAATCTAAGTGCCTCTGATTGGCTATTGCATTTCTAAGTTCAACCTAAACGCGTTCGATTGGTTATAAGGCTCAACGCTGCACAAAACAGCGTGTAAGTGTGAGCAAATCTAAATGTAATTTCGTAAATTGACATTTTACATTCATTTTCACATTCAATTTTTATCGACACAGCCGTAAAACATTGTTTGATTGTGCAGGGGCATTTTTTTGTCCATTCTTCTTGAATTTATGGTGCAATTTTGTTCATTTCCATGGCACTTTTACCACAAGCTCTCTTTTCATTTCCGACCTGTTGTGACGGTGTTTATATTTAGTAATTGTGAATTTCAAACAATGCTATAATATCACTATGTGAGATTTTTATATCTTAAATATTTTTCCTGACAAAGTTAAATTCTTAAATCACTTTATGATGACTTGCTCCAAAGTTTCTGTATGGAGTTCAAGATGGAGTCTCTGACAGCGCAGTGCATGGTGGAGAACAGACCCTACACACGCTGGATGCAGTATTTGAGGGAGGGCTACACTGTCTGTGTGGCCTGCCAACCTCCGGCGATGAACAACCACAGTCGGAGTTGCCAAGGAGATGGAAACCTAGCTGAGAGGTAGTGTACCCATAATGCATCGGTGTTGTTTAGCTTAGAGAACCTGTTTCTGATGCAGCAACAATAGCACACTTATGAGCTCACTGTGAGGTCAGAGTATGTATTCATTCTGAAACAACAATGGAATTAATGAAATAGTTTGCAAAAGGGTCTTATGGACATGGCATTAATCGGTGGCACTCGGGGCCATTGTAAATGGATGACCTCTGACCTTTAAGATTTCTAGTGCTAGCCATCTTAACTTAGTACTTGAGGCATATGGGTGTTTCTTCAAATACAGGCTTGATTAAAGGGTAAGTTCACCCAAAAATGAAAACAGCCCATTATCCACTCACCCTCAAGGCATCCTAGGTATATATGACTTCCTTCTTTCAAGTAAATGCAATCGGACTTACATTAAAAAAAAAAAAAAAAGAAATTCTGGCTCCTTCAAGTTTTATAATGCAACGGGTGGGTGTTTCTCTTCATCAGTCCAAAACATGTCCAATAAAGGGCATCCATCCATAATAAAAAGTCCAGGGGGTGAATAAAAGCTTCCTTTAGCGAATCGATGCATTTTTGTTCGAAAAATATCCATAATTATATACATGGAAGCAGCTCGAGGTAGTTGACGTATGACGTTGGTGGTGCACTGCTCAGAAGTGACGAATGTAAACGTGTAGTGGAGAGATCAAAACAAAACAACGGTCACAAATAAGAAGTACAAAATGAGGATTTGTAAAGAAAAATTGTCAGAATATTTCGATATAAGCCAAGAGGAGACTGGTTTTCCTTTGCTCCTGTAAATAAATAAGACTAAGGCCTCGATCACACCAAACGTGTTTTTGCAGTTGGAGGCGCCTCTTTTGAATGGTTTTCTGTTGGCAGTGAGCGTTCTGCGCGCTGCTTATGCGCCCCGGGCGCCTCGCGTTTTCGCCACCTGCTGCGCCTCACGTTTTTGCAGGAGCGCTCCGAGCGCCTGAAATTGAAAAAAAATCAACTCTGAGCGGAAAAACGCCCAACGTCATACGCGTTCTTTTCCATTGTCCAATCGAATGAATGGAGAGGCGGGCCTTCTGTTGTGGTGACGAAAGTTTACCGTTGCTTAAAAAGTCTGGAGACTGCAAGAAATGGAGGAGAAACCTTTGGTGTCTGTCGTGGGTAACCCGGAGCTGTATTTTTTAGGGTTTCTGCTAATATGACAGTTTACTTAACAGCAAACAACTAAGATTTTAGAGCGCTCGCGCTATAATCCTTTGATTTGATTGACAGGACAGCTGTTTTGGTCGTTGCTTAGCAACATAAAAAAAACGCAGCACACTGCTCTTTTATTAAAAGTCACCAAAAAAGGCAGTGCTGTGCGACTCGCGTTTTTAGAACTAAAAGACGCGTTCGGTGTGATCGGGGCCTTAGACCAAAACAGCTGTCCTGTCAGTCAAATCAAAGGATTATAGCGCGAGCGCTCTAAAATCTTAGTTGTTTGCTGTTAATTAAACTGTCATATTAGCAGAAACCCCCCCAAAAATACAGCTCCGATTTACCCACGACAGACACCAAAAGTTTCTCCTCCATTTCTTTCAGTCTCCGGACTTTTTAAGCAACGGTAAACTTTCGTCACCACAACAGAAGGCCCGCCTCTCCATTCATTCGATTGGACAATGGAAAAAACGCGAATGACGTCAGGCGTTTTTCTGCTCAGAGTTGCTTTTTTTTTCAACTTCAGGCGCTCGGAGCGCTCCTGCAAAAACGCGAGGCGCCCGGGGCGCATAAGCAGTGCGCAGAACGCTCACTGCCAACAGAAAACCATTCAAAAAAGGCGCCTCTTACTGCAAAAACGCGTTAGGTGTGATCGCGGCCTTACAAGTGCATGCGCAACGCAGACATCTAACGTCATCCACCCAGAGAGGCTTCCATGTACAACTGTTAGCACAAGCTAGATTAAAGTGATTATTACATTTTAAATATGGATAGTTTTCTTATAAAAACACATTGATTTGCTAAAGGAGGCCTTTATTCACCTCCCAGAGGCACTTTGTTATTATGGATGGATGCACTTTATTGAACTTATTTTAGACAGATGAAGAGAAACATCTGCCCACTGCCATTATAAAGCTTGAAGGAGCCAGAACAAGGAGAGAAGAACATGAGATGAAAGTTTTTTATTTTATTTGAACAAAGTACTTTCCTTCAGTAAGGACACATCAAATTGAGAAACTGCCAGTAAAGACCTTTGCAATGTTAAATTTTATTGTAAATAAATGTTGTTCTTTTGAACTTCATCTTCACCAAACAAATCCTAGAAAGAAAATAAAAGTTTATATTAACATATAATATTAATAATACTGTTTTACTGTATTTCTCATCAAATAAATGCAGCCTTGATGAGCATAAGAGACCCCACCAACCCCTAAACTTTTTCCCCCAGTTTCACAGACAAGGCTTAAGCCTAGTCCTAGACTAAAATGTAAGTCTGAGCTGTTTCAACTGAAAGAAACTTGCACTGGCTGATCTTAAAATATATCAGGGCCTTTGTTTTGTCTCAAGATGCACACCAGTAATGTTTTTTTTAAGCATGTTTATAAAAGTTACTTAAATGTCCTAAGCTTTCTGACCCTGCATAAACAGCAACACAACTGAAATGTTCAAGGTCCAGAAAGGTAGTAAGACCATTGTTAAAATAGTCTAGGTGACATCTGTGGTTCAACTCTAATTTTATTAAGCAACGAGAATACCTTTTGTGCATTAAATAAATGGCTTTCTTCTGTCAGTCTCTGCTGCGCGTTTACAAGAGTACCGCTATCTTTCTGGGATTTAAACATGTCAGTTGTGTTGCTGTCTATGCAAGGTCAAAAGGCACTCTGATTTCATCAAAAATATCCTAATTTGTGTGCCAAAGATGAACAAAGGTCTACGGGTTTGATAGGAAATAACAGTTTAATTCTTGACAAAATTTTCATCTTTGGGTGAACTATCCCTTTAAAAATCATTTCCATTAGTGACATCAAAAACTCTTCATGTTGAAAAATCATCACGTTTTTGTACCTCCTATCTGATGGTACTCTTCTTGTCTTGGCAGGGATGAGCTTTTACACTGGCAGGCGGTGGGAAGCCCTCGCTGCAAAGGAACATGGAGAAAAGTACAGAGACTCCAGCACTGCTCCTGTCCACAAGTGCACAGCTTCATTTTCATTTAAACACCTAGATGCCTCTTTAACTTCCTTGTTAAAATCCACAAGTGAACAATATATCCTATCATTACATATTACAAGAAAATCACACTTTCACACAGATTTATTAAAAGCTCTTTAGTTTTTACAGTTGTATTGTTTTGAACTTTTTTCCCCTGTGACATTATCAGAATTAAAGGCAAAACAAAGTTTACATTTGGCTCACTTGCATCCTCTAGTGAACAAAAGTTGGTCTTGCAGTTCATACAAACAGCAACAGAAAGTTGCTTTTTTCAGCAACAATTCTTCAGCTGAACAGTTTGTTTAATTTACAAAACCGTGCTGATAAATTCAAAAGTTACTTTGTGAAACTGCATGCATAACAATAGAACTTTCAGTTCAGTTCTTCGAACTCGGAAACCAGGAAAATATTGCTACAAAAGCTGTCTTCAAACAGAAGCTTAAATACTGACAAATTTTGAAGATTTTTTAAATAGTAAAAGTAGAAGCCGCCAGCAGCTCAATTGTCTCCTGTTTTCTTCAGGATTCTCCATCTGTCTTTAAGATTAACACCGGTGCGGTTGTCAAAATCAAAGTTATCCAGGATCATTCTCCATTTGCCCTCCCCGTACTTCCTCACACCTGCTTTCAGGCTTTCATCTTCTTCAGAAGTCCATTTCTAAAAGGAACAAATATTGTTGCTGTTATGTGTTCAAAAGCACACAAACAAGGTCCAACTTTCGAGTAACTCACCCTCCTGGGTCGGCTTGTCCCACTAACATTGCTCTGTAAGTCTGAAGAGACACTACTTCTCCTGGAAACTTCTGTGTATAAAAGTAGCATTTATTAATGGTTAGACATGTATAATAGGAATAAGAAACACTTCATGTTCAGAGTTTTTAAAAAGCTGTTCAAAACTTGTATGATGTTATTTCTGTGGAACACAAAGTATTTTAAAGGGGTCATGAACTGAGAAATCAAAATGCCCTTGATCGTTTGACATACAGTGCAGTTGAGATCAAATGTTTACACCCCTCTTTCAGAATCTGCAAAATGTTAATTATTTTACCAAATAACAAAATGCATGTTGTTGTTTATTTAGTACTGAAATAAGTTCACAAAGAAGTTTACATATAGTCCACAGGAGAAAATAGTTGAATTTATAAAAATGACCTGTTCAAAGGTTTACATTCCCTTGATTCTTAATACTGTGTTGTTACCTGAATGATCCACAGCTGTTTTTTTTTTGTTTGTTTAGTGATAGTTGTTCATGAGTTCCTTGTTTGTTCTGAATAGTTTAACTGCCCGCTGTTCTTTACAAAAATCATTCAGGTCTCACAAATTCTTTGGGTTTCCAGCATACTTGTGTTTTGAACCCTTTCCAACAATGACTGTATGATTTTGGGATTCATCTTTTCACACCGAGGACAACTCATATCCAACTACTACAAAAGGTTTAAATGCTCGCTGATGCTTGCGAAGGAAAAACTGTGCATTAAGAGCTGAGGGTGAAAACTTTTGAACAGAATGGAGATGTGTACATTTCTTTTTTTGCCTAAAAATTATATATTTTTTCGATTTAGTACTGTCCTTTAGAGGCTTCAGAAGATAGTTACATGTTTCCCAGAAGACAAAATAAGTTAAATTTAAATGTATTTTATCTTCAAATTCAAAAATGTTTTCACAGGTCACAGGTCACATAGCAGTGGGGTTTACTTCAGAGTGTAGAAAACACCAGGCCTAATCAAACAGAGTGTGATGAGGGGGTCAAAACAGGACAGAAAATAGCAGATTGCTTCTAAATGATGTTTTTTGGTGTAAAAATCTTGATAACATTCCAAGTTGACCTCAGACCCATTCATGACCCCATTAAAGAAGTATATGGTGCACATGTGATGTTCGGTTATGACATACAAGAACCAATGACGTTTGACGCTATAAAGAGCAGAACAGACAATTATCAGTGAATAATGGTAAATATGAACTGCTGAACTGAAAAGATCTCTAGTATGTAAAGTTCTATGTATTTTTCTCATGGAAAAACATGAGTGAGCTAATTTTTAATTAACTATTCCTTTAACAACATACAAAATGACAACACATTGATTCAGTAAAACAAATTAAATGAGAACGTACTGTAAATGGAGGTTCTCTTGCGCAAGTTTAGCACTTTCTTGGCACTTTCCGGTTTCCATAGGCTATGAGTTTGTTTTGAAAAAAGTTTCCTTTTTGGTCTGTGAGAGAGACAGAATTATTTCAACTTCATGAATTTGTTTTCAATTATTAAAGCAATTAGAAATCAACTAAATCAAGTCCTATGAGAAATAAAACAAATAAATTAAGTTATGCGATTGAGCCCAGCTTCACTTCAGAAATCATCACTGATATTATTGTAACTCTACATGTTCATATATTGTAAGTGTATGCTGCTGAAAAGTCCCTCACCTGATATTTAGCACCAGTGGATCCACTTGTTCCTCATTTCTGTATGGAAACACCAACACCAAATAAATATTGTATTTATATTTAACACATTTTATTCAGTTAAAATGCATACTAAAAAACTAAACCAAAAAAGCCTCTAGAAATGAACATTTTACTTTAGAAAAAGTTGTTTTATTCAAATTATAAATGACCATAACTACACTACCAATCAAAAAGTTTTGAACAGTAAGATTTTCAATGTTTTTCAAGGAAGTCTCTTCTGCTCACCAAGACTGCATTTATTTGATTAAAAGTACAGCAAAAACAGTAGCATTTTGAAATATATTTTATTCCTGTGATCTCAATGCTGATTTTAATTCTAATATTTAATTCTAATATTCTGATTTGCTGCTCAAAAAACATTTATTATTATTATTATTATTATGTTATTATGTGGAAATATTTCTTTCAGGGTTCTTTGATGAATGGAAAGTTCAGAAGAACAGTATTTATTTGAAACAAATCTTTTGTAACATTTTAAAATGTCTCTATCATCACTTTAAAACAATTACAATCACAATTTAAAGCATCTTTGCTATATAAAAGTATTCATTTTTATAATTTTTTCTGATCTTTGGATCTTTTTATTCGAAGAATCCTGAAAAAAAAAAAAGGGTACTCAACTGTTTAAAATATTGATAATAATATTTTTAAAAAATGTTTCTTGGACAGCAAATCAGCATATTAGAATGACTTCTGATGGATCATGTGACACTAAAGACTTCAGTAATGACGTGGAAAATGTAGCTTTGATCACAAGAATAAATTCCATTTAAAAACAGTATTACCGTAAATAGAAAACAGTTTAGTAAAACTATTTCAAAATTGTAGCATTTTTTTCTGTATTTTGGAACAAATAAATGCAGGCTTGATGAGCAGAAGAGACTTGTTTAAAAAAAAAAAAAAAAAAAAAAAAAAAAAAAACACCATTAAAAATCTTACTGTTTGAAAACTTTTGACTGGTAGTGTATATAAATAAAAAAGTGAATTAATTTTATTAGTTTAAAGTTTTGTAGATGAGAGAGATGGTTTTACTCTTCTGGTCTGTGTGACTCTGAGCTGGATGGAGTCTCCTCACTTCCATCCTGTTCAGATGAGGTTTTCTCTGATCTCTCATGACGGGCTTGAACCACTTTTAATGCTGCCTAAAACAAACATACACCCACCAAAAAAAAAAAAATAAATAAAGTGTGGCACTTAATAGCATTTCTGGTAATAAACAGTCTATAAATCACAGTCCAAGTAAAGCATTAGTGCCCAGCAAACCTGCTCTTAAGAGCTCAACATCTTGTTTTTACCTTTATTAAGTGGTTATTGAGTATTGAGGGTGAAGCTAATTGCACCATTTCTATACCCTCAGGAAAACACCACAATTCTAAGAGATCATTAGGCAAATTCCCAGTATATATACGGTAAGCACAGTGAAACCCCAGTCAATGAAGCCCATTAGGACTTTCCCACTGGATGAAACAAAAACAAATCAGTTTTTCAGTAAGCAAAACATAATAGGCTTCGTACTTCGAGTAAGAAAACGGAGGAACGTTCCTGGCTGAACGTGTCGAGGAATGTGTCAATGTTCTCCAACAGCTGGTTGAAAGTGAAGTTCATCAGGAGCTGATCATATGCATCCTTCTTACTCACAATGGTGGTCAGCTTTCCTTGTAGTTTCTGTGAAGACAGACACAAAAATTATTTGGATTTGCTGCATTGTATGAAAAGCATGTTAGACTGTAACAAGTAAATACGCACCGCTGGTATCTCAGTCTCTTTTTCCAGCCACTGCAGGGTTTCTTTTGCCAGCTGTGATTTTCCGTTCTTCACACAGACTGCGACAGACTTGAACACACAATGAAAACAGCATTTTCATGACTGAATCCCATTCAAACTCTACAGTGTGAAGCATCCATCACTCTCAAACATAAATACCTGAACTATCAGTAGCGTCTTGATCTTGGCATGCAAGTCTGAATCAGATACTTCATTTAATGACTCCCAAATTGGCAGCGCTGACATCAAGGGAGTGATTCGAGAAACGTGATCATAGCGGACTTCTGAAATACACAAAACAAGATGGATTAGCTGATGGAATAGTCACTGAATCTTTCGTCTTTGTGTCTTAAAAAAAAAATTGGTTATTGTGATAAACTGTACTTTATTCTCCTAGATAAGAGTTTAATCGTAAAAGACTTAGTTTAAGATGTCTATGGAAGAATGAGTTGAAAAACTAGATAGCAAATCAGAAAGGTTCTTAACAGGTTTACAACAAAAGTGTGTTTATGAATTTATAGCCGTGAGGGTTTCACAGTGTTTTTCTAATGAGGCAAGACACTACAGGTAAAAATTTTTACATTTCTCATAAACAGAGTCAGAAATCTTATTCTTCGTAGCACTTCCAATTTCTCATAATATTCTACAGATTTTTACAAAGGGGTTTGGCCAAAAATCACCTGGTTTGTGTTACATTTTTTTTGTTTTGTTTTTTCTCTTCTCTGGTTGTTGACTGAATTTTTTATTTCTGGGGTGATAAGTGATAAGAGATTCAAAATCCCTTCTGTGTAAAAACACTTTGACTCAAATGTCAAAATAAATCAAGATTTATGGAAATGCATGCAATGTCTGTGCATTTAATTAGATAACACTTACTTGCACAATTATACACTACCAGTCAAAAGTTTTTGAACAGTAAGATTTTTAATGTAGTCTTTTCTACTCACCAAGCCTGCATTTATTTGATCCAAAGTACAGCAAAAAATCTTAAAGAAATATTTTTCTTATTTAAAACAACTATTTTCTATTTGAATATATTTTTTAAATGTTTTTTTTTCTTGTGATTTCAAAGCTGAATTTTTAGGCATTATTACTCCAGTCCCATGATCCTTCAGAAATCATTCTAATATTCTGATTTGCTGCTCAGAAACATTTATTATTATTATTATTATTATGGTGAAAGCCATCGAGTAGAATTTTTTCAAGTTTCTCTGATGAATAGAAAGTTCAGAAGAACAGCATTTATCTGAATTATAAATCTTTTGGAACATTATAAACGTCTTTATCATCACTTTTAATCAATTTAAAGCATCTCTGCTAAATAAAAATATTATTTCTATCATTTTTTTTATACTGACTCCAAGCTTTTGAACAGTGTAGTATATAAAGGTTACAAAGACTTTTTATTTCAGATAAATGTTAATCTTTGGCTCTTTCTATTCATCAAAAAAATCCTGAAAAAAAATTTACTTTTCTGTTTTAAATATTGATGATAATAATAATCAGCATATTAGAATGATTTCTGAAAGATCATGTGACACTAAAATATGGAGTAATAATGCTGAAAATTTAGGGATAAATTACATTTTAAAATATATTCAACTAGAAAGCAGTTATTATAAGTAGTAAATACTTTACAGTATTAATGGATCAAATTAATGCAGGCTTGGTGAGCAGAGGAGAAATCTTTAAAAACACTAAAAACCGTACTGTTCAGAAACTTTTGACTGGAACGACATGATGCTATACATAATACAGAAAACTTGTAATATAAAACTAGAGCCTGAATGTAATGTGATGGGTGTAAACTGTGGGCGTATAGTATCTATCAGTTAACATTTTTACCCTATACAAATGTGACCCGGGACCACAAAACCAGTCATAAGGTTAAATTTGACAAAACTGAGATATATACATTATATGGAAGCTCAATAAATAAGCTTTCTATTGATGTATGGTTTGTTAGGATAGGACAATATTTGGCCGAGATACATCTATTTGAAAATCTGAAATCTAAGGGTGCAAAAAATCAAAATACTGAGAAAATCACCTTTAAAGTTGTCCAAATTAAGTTCTTAGCAATGCATATTACTAATCAAAAATTACATTTGGATAGGTTTACAGTAGGTATTTTACAAGAAATCTTCATGGAACATGATCTTTACTTAATTTCCTAATGATTTTTGACATAAAAGAAAAATCAATAATTTTGACCCATACAATGTATTTTTGGCTATTGCTACAAATATACCCCAGCGACTTAAGACTGGTTTTGTGGTCCAGAGTCACAAATGTGGTGTCATGCTTTGAATAAAAAAAAACAAAAAAAAACATTAAAATTTTCAGGATTGTTTCTTTCAGGTTTTTCATGACCTTGACATACTGTGTCTTACAGTTACATTGAAGTTACATTGTAGAAGTATAATGTCCAGCTATTCTTGCAAATTACTGTAAAACTACGCAAGTTTCTTTTAGAGAAAGCATGCAAATGAAAACATAATATTAACTAAAACATATTAAAAAAAACACTGCTAATAATGTGTTGACATTACCCAGGTTTTCCCCGTCCATCACTCTGGCAAGGAAGCAGCAGATGGTTCTCTGAGTGGGATGATCTGACCTGTGGGAACATGGCTCAAGATCATCCACTATACCTGAGGAATAGACAATACACAACATATGACAATACAACACGAACGACATCTCTAGTACTATTAAAAATAAAGGAAAGCTACATAAAAATAAAAGCATTTAGCATTAAGTTACTATAATAAAACAATTGCTAGAATCAAAACAATCTTACTTACTTTCAAAGAGTTTCAAAGTTTTACGAAACTCCGGTCCAGATCTGTCTCTGAAGAGCCGACATAGTGACGCGAAGTAATAATCGATCATCCATGACTGGACAACACCCTCGACTTCAGTTAAGTTTGTTTTATCAGTCGTGCTGGAAATGATCTCATTCGACGTGCCCTCCATTTTCATGTTTATGTTAAAAACAAACATTCCCGCCTAGCGGTCTTGTGCGGGCGGAGTTTATGTGAAATTCTGACCGCAACGCCACCTGCCGGCACGGAGGAAACAAGAACGTCTTTGTAGAACAAATATTTAAATATCTTCAATAAATATAACAATAATGTAATAATGTAATATTCAGGGGTGTTTAAACTCGGTCCTGGAGGGCCGGTGTCCTGCAGAGTTTAGCTCCAACCCTAATTATACACACCTGAAGAAGCTAATCAATGTCTTACTAGGCTTACTAGAAACTTCCATGCAGGTGTGTGTGAGGCAAGTTAAATCTAAACTCTGCAGGAAACTGGCTCTCCAGGATAGAGTTTGGACAATAAATTAAAAACTTTGCTCACAATATCACAACTAGGTCAAAAAAGATACGAATTATATATATATACATACACTTAGCCTTGGTCTAATCAGAGATCATGTCTACTATAGGCTACTTGCAACAGAAAATCAGAATTTTGGTGGGAAAACTACAGCACAGGCCATAGATTTGCTGAATTATGTTAAGTGTTCATCAGGTAGGTAGTTGTCTGGATCTAAAATATGACCTTTTTTGTTTTGTTTAGTAGTTTTTCTGTTTGTTAAAATTACAAAAATGGATCATTTTAAAACATAGTTGTCTGCTGAGTTAATACAATAATATTTCCTGTCATATAGGCTAAATGACGACTGAAGCATTTTCACTAGCTTTTCCCCGGTTTCACAGACAAAGCTTAAGGCTAGTCAGACTAAAATAAATGTTTGAGCTGTCTCAACTGAAAATATCTTAAAATATGTTGGAACGCTTGTTCTATCTCAGGATGCACACTTGTAACGTTTTCTTCCAAGGCATTTTTTATAAAAGCTGCTTAAATACACTACCAGTCAAAAGTTTTTGAATAGTAGATTTGTTATGATTTTTTAATCGCTTCTGCTCACCAAGCTTGTTTTTATTTGATCAAAAGTACAGCAAAAACAGTACAGTTTTGAAATGTTTTTACTATTTAATAACTGTTTTCTGTTTGAATATATTTTAAAGTGTAATTTGTTGCTGTGATCAAAGCTAAGTTTTAGCATCATTACTCCTAAAGTGTCACATGATCCTTCAGAAATCATTGTAATATGCTGAGTTTTCATGTTGATGGTTTTTGAGCAGCAAATCAGAATATTAGAATGATTTCTGAAGGATCATGTGACTGGAGTAATGATGCTTAAAATTTAGCTTTGAAATCACTAGAATAAATTACATTTTAATATATAAATATTTTTTCAAAAAGAAAACGGGCATTTTAAATGGTAAAAACATTTCAAAATGTCACAATTTTTGTTGTACTTTCAATCGAATAAATGCAGGCTAGGTGCGCTGAAGAGACTTCTTTGAAAAACATTAAAAAGTTACTGTTCAAAAACTTGACTAGTAGTGTATCTCTGTGAAATTTGGCCTTTAAGTTAAAGAGCTCAACGACAGGACTGACCTGCAACCTCTTTTATACTTACTTTAACATATAAACCTGGCTTAAAAGCAGAGTCTTAATGGCTAATCAATAAAATCCCAGAATTAACTTTAAAATGAGGATTTACTTTAAATGGTTGAGATTGCTGTTGGAGGAAAACATATCTAAATACATTTAAAATAGGAACAAGTCTGCAGTTAAAATGATCTACAAACACGACTCTTGACTCCAAGTATTTATAAACGAGGCTATATGTTTTCCTATTCACTCTCTCAAAGACTGAAAGAAAATCTGTCCAGCAAATAAACCAACACTAGGTGTCACACTAGTTCAACCCCATGAACATGATTAGGGAACGCTGTTAGATGAAGAATGCAAAAGCAGTCTTAAGTAGCATGGGTATATTTGTAGCAATAGCCAAAAATACATTGTATTTGTCAAAATCATCCATTTTTCTTTTCTGCCAAAAAAATTATTAGGATATTAAGTAAAGATCATGTTCCATTAAGATATTTTGTACATTTCCTACCATAAATATATCAAAACTAATTTTTTATTAGTAATATGCATTGCTAAGAACTCCATTTGGACAACTTTAAGGGCTATTTTCTCAATATTTAGATTTTTTTGCACCCTCAGATTCCAGATTTTCAAATATCCTAACAAACCATACATTAATGGAAAGCTTCACTGTAAACAAAATCTGTAGAAATTACAGTATTACTGGCAGCTGGTTGCCAGTAACTTACTGTAGATTTAAATTTATGCTATTTACTGGCAACAGTTTGTTCAAAGTTAATTGAACATTAAACATTAACAAGTCTTTACAGAATAAAACTAAAATAACAGCCTCATGCAAAGCATTCTGGGAACCAAAATCTGAAGGAAAAAAACAGAAAAAGGTTGATGAAGGTTTCTGGTTCCCAGAATGCTTTGCAGTAGGTTGTTATTTTATAGTTTTATTCTGTAAAGACAAAGACTTGTTAATGTTTAATGTTCATTTAACTTTGAACAAACTGTTGCCAGTAAATAACATAAATTAAAAATCTACAGTAAGTTACTGGCAACCAGCTGCAGAACTACAGCAAATTTTTTACAGTGTTGTTTATTCAGCTTTCAGATGATGTATAAATCTCAATTTCGGGAAATTGACTGGTTTTGTGGTGCAGGGTCACAAATAAAACCCTGTGTGTAGCATTCAGCTATGTCTACTTATGCTAAATACTGTTAGTTTTGATAAAAGATGTCAAATGTATTTTCACAAAATACACAGAGCAAGGTAATGTTGCTTAAAAACGTAGCTACAATAAAGTTGAAACAATGTTTAGAACATATAATATAACATAATATATTAAAACAGCTGTTCTCAATGAATCAGGGTAATTAGGATGCTTTAGAACAGCTTAGGACTATTTGGAATGGTATAGAACTTTGGATTTTCCCATAGACTGAGACAGTTTGCAAAGGGTATGAATCATTTTAGACATGACACTTTTTGTTCAAATGTAAATAAAAGCTGAGCAATATATTTTTTTTCCACAATGATGCCTCTTGTACATCGTCTTGTGTCATTTCCGGTCAAAAAAAAAAAAAAAAAACTTGCTGGTTGAATAAAAGTAATTTTATGTCAGAATTTGCCAGGAAAGAATCCTTGAGTACAAATACCAAGAGTGGTATATATAGGCTATGTTTGACAGACAGGGGGGTTTAATGTGGCAAGAAGCTAGTTTATCATGTATAATACCACATAATTATTTACTTTTATTTTGGATTCACAAAGTTTTTTTTATCTAGAAAAGCGATCCTTCTTTTGTCTCAGGCTGTGAAACCTCACAAGATATTAAGTTTGATTACATGCCAATCATGTAAAAATGTTTATCATCTTTTGTTTTCTCTACATTCAACAGAAAATCCACACAAGAACGAGGACAGAAGAGACATTTGAAGAGCCACTTGTACACTACCATATAAAACTTTGGGTCTGTAAGATGTCTTTTTTCCCTCTAAGCTTCATTTATTTGATCAGAAATATTTTTAGGATTCTTGTTTTGAATGTGTTTAAGTAATTTTTGCCATTTTTAATGTCTAGCAGTTGTGTGCTATGAAGAGGGAACGGCTTGAATAAAGACATGAGATGGAAGTTGCATAACACAGGTCAGTTATTTACACATTTATTTGTTATCCTGCATATGCTAGTAGACTTAACATAGACAATGCGGATTATTTTACAGAAATGTCGACATACATGTACCATGACAAAGTGTTCTGTGATCACATAATTGTACAGATTACTACATGCATTCAAAGATGCTGATATGTGCAGAAACAGTCTGCAGCTTAAAGGTGTCTACGGACATTGAGATACAAGATAACATCGTTTAAACAAACAAAAACAGAAAAGAGGCAGAAGACGTGAGAGGAAGAAATACAGTGTAGCAAGGATGCATGGGAGAACAGGCTATGACACATGGATGACACATTCATATTTAACCTCGCTTTCAAACAAAAGAAGAAAACCACGCGCTTGCCATGACGATATATATCACAAACGATCATGTGATGAGAAACATGCTTGTTCACAGTCCATCAGCTGTTAAAAGTTCATTTTACCATTTACACAGGAGCAAAGTCACACAGACCCAAATCCCTTTGCATCTACTGCTCCCACAAAGGCTCATGGGAGATGCTTCTATAGTCATATGATGACATGCTACAGATAAAAAAAAGCAGTTGATTGCCTGGTGTGAGTCATGAAGAAAACAAGAGCTTAACATGACCGACTTTGAGCCCCACTCATTTGCCTTATTCGACAGGTGCTAAATGGTGTGAATCTTTGAAAAATTAATTTGCTTCCGGAATAAACATTTCCTATTAATTTACTCACCCCCATGTCATCAAAAATGTTCATGTCTTTCTTTCTTCAGTAGAAAAGAAATTAGGCCTTTTAATGTAAACATTGCAGAAAATGTTCTCTATAAATTCTTGAAGTTCACTTTCAGAACAAAAATTTACAGATAATGTACTCAGCCCCTTGTCATCCAAGATGTTCATGTCTTTCTTTCTTCAGTCGTAAGGAGTAAAACATTTCAGGATTTCTCTCCATATAATGGACTTCTATGGTGCCCCCGAGTTTGAACTTCTAAAATGCAGCTTCAAAGGGCTCTAAACGATCACAGCCGAGAAAAAAAGGGTCTTTTCTAGCAAAATTTTCCACAAAAAAATTACAATTTCTATACTTTTAAACCTCAAATGCTCTTATTGTCTAGCTCGGCAACACGAACGTTTGAGATTAAAAATATATAAGTTGTAAATGTTTTTAGAAAATAACCAATCGTTTCACTAGATAATTAAGACCCTTCTTCCTTGGCTGGGATCACTTAGAGCTATTGAAGCTGCATTTAAACTGCATTTTGGAAGTTCAAACTCTGGGGCACCATAGAAGTCCATTATATATACATTTCCTTACGACTGAAGAAAAAAAGACATGAACATCTTGGATGACAAGGGGGTGAGTACATTATCTGTAAATTCTTGTTCTGAAAGTGAACTACTCCTTTAAAAATAAAGGTGCTTCAAAAGGTTCTTCAAGCAATACCATAGAAGAACCATTTTTGGTTCCACAAAGAACCATTTCTTGCTTACCTTCTGAATCTGAAGAACCTTCTTTGCCACAAAGAACCTTTTTTGAAACAAAAGGTTTCATGTAGATGAAAAGGTTCTTCTATGGCATCGTAGGGCCCCTTTATTTTTAAGAGGGTATAGTGGACTTCAATGTGTTGAAGGTCCAAATTGCAATTTCAATGCAGCTTCAAAGGGCTCTACACCATCTCAGCCGAGGAAAAAGGGTCTTATCTAATGAAACGATTAGTCATTTTCTTAAAATGTATATACTTTTCAACCACAAATGCTTGTCTTGCACTAGTTTGACTTCACGCATTATGTAGTAATTCGTTAAGTCTTTATATAAGTACATAATAGGGGTATAAAAGTATGGCTTTTTTTTAATGAGTACATGTTTTACTAGACAAGACTCTTATTCCTCGTCTGGGATCGTGTAGAGCTCTTTGAAGCTGCATTGAAACTGCAAACTCCCATTGAAGTCCACTATATGAAGAAAAATCCTGGAATGTTTCCCTCAAAAACCTTAATTTCTTTTTGACTGAAGAAAGAAAGACATGAACATTTTGGATGATGTGGAGGTGAGTAAATGATCCAGGGAATTTCTATTCTGGAAGTGAACTAATCCTTTAATTTGTGAAATATTTGAAACTGTAATTTTAAAATGCCACAATGTGCATACGAGTCTGCCACTGACAGATAAAAGTAAACCAGCTATAAATAACATCTTATGAGCTGTTCAAATGATCAGGGCTCTGAAATTAGTATTTCTGAGCATATGCAAGCACTTATTTGACATTATTTCATTTGAGCATTTCGTCTTGCTTGTGTTTATGGCATCACTTAAAAGGATAGTTCACTCAGAAATGAAAAGGCTGTCATCATTTACTCACCCTTAAACTTTATAATTACAGCATGTTTAGAACAGTTTTTGTTCATACAGTGAAAGGCAATGGGGTCCAAAACAGCACTGAACCCCATTGACATTCAACTTTGACTTTCAAATATTTGGGGGTTTGGGGGTGAATAAATGACAGAATTTTCATTTCTGGTGAAGTATTTCTCTTAAACGGTTGTTGTATGTGGTACTGGGAAAACTGTAGCAGCTTTAACATGCTGAAAAAAATATTCACTTTTAAAAACAAACAAAAAAATCCATTCATTTACCACAACAGAGGTGCCTACAGGCAATGCTAGCCAGGCACAAAAATGGTTACAAACTTCATTCGTTGATGACTTAACCCTCAATTTTATATACAGCATCACCATATAATATTTGGACACTTAAAGTGTCTGAACGTCATTGCATTTGATACAAAATATCACACTAAGTAGCATTTGCATGATGCTTTTTTTTTTACTTTATTTTATTTTTCATTTTTGAATACTTTAATTTTTGACAACCAGAAAGTGTCCAAAAACATCTGTCCTAATTTAAAAAAATGTGCTTGTGCTATACATCTTTAAATTAAATTCAACTTAGTTTGATATTTTGTAAAAACATTATACATTTTGTCCAAATATTTTTAGGGACACTGTATATGAGGCATATAACGCACAGCGGGGAAGCTGAACATCCAGTGGGAATGCATGAGATGGGCCATTATTCAACAGTCTGTCAAAACAGAAACAGGCATGTGACAACATTCTTTTAAAAACAACAACAACAAAAGAAACAAGATGATGCGCTCTTTAAATGAAGAAAACATAGACATCCACCATATCAGAAGATTAGTGTCGTAGAAAACCTGAGAACTTAATATTACGCATATCTATTACTTAAAGACCTGATTTTTTTTTTCTCCTATAAAAAGTATAATTTTCTGTACAGTGCTATATGAACAATGCCAACTGATTTGTAGCCTTCTCATAAATATTTATGAACAGGCACGCGTCATTTCAACCACCATATGGCAGGAAATTGTGGTCGTGCAGAATTTTGGTTTAGAAAAAATAGAACCGCTGTCAGCATTAATTTAATAAAACCTAAAATACTTTTTATGAGCCTATTAAATAATTGCAAGAGTTTGTTTTTCGTATTTCAAATGAACCTGTTTGTAGACATTTATAAAAGACCCTCCTGGTCTGATTTGTCAGAAGAATCTTATTTGAAGAGTATAACCGATTCTGACAGCCACGAACGTCAAATCTTTTTTTGAGTGGTAACACTGATATTTCAAATATTAAAGATATATCATCTGAAAAATACAATTGAAGTCTCTGCCTGTACACTTACAAATCCATTAGACTGTAAATAAAGTGCCACAATTCTTGGCCTGCATAGATTGCAGTATGCTGTATTGCACTTTCCACCAAAGCGTAACCGCAAAAGCCAGCTGAAGTCTTGAGTTCCTCCTCCTCCTCATCTTTTTCACAATCCTCATTCGGCCCATTTAGATTGTGTGATTTCTTCAAACCCACTGTACATTTTGAACAATCAGCCAACCGCCATGCCAAAGCAAGTAATATACATATATTTCCAGCAATCTTGGAATAAAGGCAACATAAAATGGATATTTTCTTTCAGATGACAGGAAAATGTCGGCCAGATGATAATACAGAACTCAAACGAGAACAAAATATTTTTGAATACTCAGTAAAACCAGACAAATGTGAGTTGCTGTTAAGAAATGACTCAAAGGTCAGGCATCCGAATGATACAGATATGGTGAAATATGAAGAATAATGAAACAACTCATGTGAAAAATTAAAACTGTAGTGGCATTTACCCTACTGTACTCGTTATATGAAAAAAAATGATTAAGTTTGATTTGTGTGTAAATGAAAACGGTTGTGTTTTGGTCCTTTTGACAAGTAAATATAGCATTTCTAAGAGGCTGGGTTTTTGAGTTTTAACAGGGAAATATGTGAACAACATTTGTAGGTTTTAATGACCAGAATCACTCATTTGAAATTACTCTAACACCACTATGTAGACTAGTTGTTCTTAAATTGAGTATGTAAAGATAAGTTAAGACATACATACCTGCAGTACCCATGTGTTTGTATGATATAGTTTTACCCTAAAATCTTCTTATTGAAAATTTACATCTAACTTTATCCTGGCATCGCTATCTCAATGTATAATATTCAATATAGAACTTGCATTTACAGCTACTGTATATTATAGCTATTTTCCTTTGGCAACTACAGGTGTATATGCAACTCTGATATCAAGAAGAAGTGGTGCAATTCATCTGGTCATTAAATGGAGATTTTGATGCTGCTAATTTGAATACCAAACCCAAAAATAAATAACTAAAATAAAACCTCAAAATAAATATGTGACATTATAGACCATTCCTAAATCTTAACACAAACACATCTGCATTAGGTACACATTGCATTTCTACAGAAAGTCATGATATGTTTCAATACGTCGCTACTTTGCAGCTCACTTTTCACAGTCTTTGATGAAAATTCCTCTTTGAAACAGAAAAAAGGCTAACAAAACCCTTTTGACATCTACTGTGCCCTCTGTGGCTATGTGCATTGTCATTGCTGTAGTCTCTATATTTACCGTGGAGTGCTCTCAGCAAACTAAGCACCGTAAAACAGCTTTGTTAATATGCATGCTCTTGTAGATCTGTCCCCCTACGGTTCTGACTGTCTCTATAAAACAATAAACAAGTGAAAGGTAAAATGTACAGGTAGGTCAACAATGTCCTCATTGTTGGGTAGATACATTCTAAACAAGCCTCTCGTTTGCACCCGCGTCCTCCAGGTGTCGTCTGCAAGAAACTGCAGTCTCTTTTGCGTTATTGACAATGACACAATTACAAGGGACTTTTCATGCCATGCAAAAATATCTTTCAGACCACATCTGCGTGCCCTTTTCTCCACCAGTGCGCTCCACTCTGTCCGAATGGCAAGCCACAGTCACATACCGGTTTCGCAAGATGGCGAGTGATTGCCATCCCCTGGCATTAGATGGATCTCCGGCGTAAACATGTGGTTCTCTACCTTGTGTTCACTTTGGTTAGAGTCTGGCTTTTCCTCCCCATTACTACCGACTACCACTTGAGTGCAGTTTTGTGCTGCTAGTTTGGGTGAGGAGATGGCTGCGGAAGCCACTTCCATTTGGTTCTGTTCCTCCTGGTAATCCTCTTCCTCCAGGTTCCCCAGAAGCAATGCCGTTTCTCCAGGATGGTACCTACCGGCTAGCATCTTCGGAGAAAGAACCAAGCCTTTCACTGGGATGCTACCCAGCATTTCCGAATCTGAACAAAGAGGAGAGCACTCTCCCTCCGGGGAGTCGTCTTCCAGAAGACTGTTGTTGATATCCTGTGGAGAAGAAGTGTTGGGTGGTGTCAGAGGAGCGTCTTCTGGTGTTTCTATGAAGTTGACTTTGAGGCCCTTTGAGGTCTTCTGATTTGTGCCTCGAATGGAGCTTCTGATGTTCTCGATGACCTCATTGAAGTTCTCGCCATCTGGCTGCTCTCGATTGAGAGTCTCAGAGTTCTCCTCGGGACTCATATCAGAGGGCGTCAGCTGGCCGAGGTGAAGGTGCGGAGGTACTTTCGGTTGCCTTTGCTGAACCTGCTCTGCTGTATAAGAAGTCGCCTTCTCACCCAGTCCAAATTCAGCGGTGCAGCTTGCAAAGCTATCAACACTTGATATGCTCCTGACATCGGTGATTGCTCTTTCCTTGGGCTGTTCGGTGACTTCCTTCATCTCAAACTCTACCTCGTGGTTTGACACAGCTGCAGGTTGTGTGCTGTTAATTGTGTTGAGATCAGAGAAGGACTGTGTCTTTGTCATCTGATTATACATTTCCTCCAGTTTCTGAGCATTTAGATGCTGTGGACTCGGTGTCCTGACATATTCCCGTGAGCCGTTTGGGCCGCTGTCGGGAAACTTCTTGTCGAAGGATCTGAGGCTGGTATCCGAGGATGTGCGCTGTGGAACACCCCACCGGCTCGGAGAAAGGTGGTTGTCCATTGGCTGTTTATCGTCGCCTTTGTCTACAGCGACGTCCATTAGCTCCATACTTCGTGCAAAGGCTTCTTTCAGGTTCATTGAGACAATGCTGCCATTTCTCTTGGCTCGCTCTAAGGCCTCTCTTCTCTTGATGGCTTTCTCCTGTCGTTTCTGCTCCTTGTAGAACTCGGAGAAGTTATTCACAATAATAGGGATGGGTAAGGCAATGACCAGCACACCAGCAATGCAGCAAAGTCCTCCGACTATCTTGCCAAGCAGAGTCTGTGGGTAAATATCTCCATAACCCACTGTAGTCATAGTAATTGTAGCCCACCAAAACGAAGCTGGGATGCTGGTGAATTTAGTTGCATCCTCGTCCTTCTCTGCAAAGAAGACCAAACTTGAGAATATCATGATTCCCATGGCTAAGAACAAAATGAGTAAGCCCAGCTCATTGTAGCTGCGCCTGAGGGTGAATCCGAGAGACTGCAGTCCTGTTGAATGTCTCGCCAACTTCAGAATCCTCAATATTCTCATGATGCGGAATATCTGCACCACCCTCCTCACGTTCTGGAACTGCAGCACGCTTTTGTTTGACTCGGTCAGGAAAATAGTGACGTAGTAGGGTAGTATAGCTAATAAGTCAATGACATTTAGCGGCCCTTTGAAGAATTTCCACTTGTTTGGAGATGACAGGAAGCGCAGGAGATACTCCATTGTAAACCATGCAATGCACACGGCTTCAACGTGAGCGAGTTGAGGATTGTCATTGGCCTGGCCAAATTCGTCCGTCACTTGGAGTTCGGGCAGGGTGTTCAGGGAAAGTGCAATAGTTGAAAGAACGATGAACAGAATGGATATGATGGCCAATATCTGCAAGAAAAAGAAAGGAAAGCGTCATTATGGTTTTTTCTTTAACACACTTCATTATTCATTATGCAAAATGTACAAACGATTTTGTTCAGTGCTAAAGATAAACTTGCAACTTGCAATTAGTTCACTTTCTAAAATACAAATTTCCTGATCATTTACTAACCCCTCTCATCTAAGATGCTCATGTCTTTCTTTCTTCCGTTGAAAAGAAATTAAGGTTTTTGAGGAAAACATTCCAGGATTTTTCTCCATATAGAGGATTTCAGTGGTGGCCTACAGGATGAAGGTCCAAATTGCAGTTTCAGTGCAGCTTCAAAGGGCTCTACACGATCCCAGCTAAGGGATTAGCGTTTTATCCACCAAAACAATCGGTCATTTTCTAACTAGCTCAGCGATGCATTGTGTAACACGCTGGAAAACGGTGCACTGCAATTTGGACTTTTAACCCTTTGACCACCATTGAAGTCTATATGGAGAAAAATCCTGGAATGTTTTCCTCAAAAACATTAATTTATTTTTGACTGAAGGAAGAAAGACATGAACATCTTGGGTGACAGGGGTGAGTAAATTATCAGGCAAGGTTTATAGAATTAACTAATCCTTTAAATTCTGCATTTGCTTATGCAATGAAAGCACAAGAACACAAAGACTTTGTCTCACTCTTTATACATACATATAATCTTATTTTCCTAAAATAATGTTTTTTAGAATACATTTAAATGAGAGGCACATCCATTCTAGTAGACAGTTAAATAGAAAGTTGATATTACTTTCTATTTAATTTTCTACTAAAATTTGATTTGATTTGATTTAAGGATCAATTTGCTTTGAAATTACATATTGTTGGCACCAAGATTAAACGTTAAAACATAGTCTTTAGATGTCATTTGTCTTGATTTTAGCCTTTACAGCCACAAAACCTTTGCATGCCTTTTCTCATGAGCTTTATGTATCTCAAGCATCAAGGTTAATTGGTCCTAGAACAGCTCTGGAAAATTTGATAACATAAAAACACACCAAATCCATTTTGTTATGATAAGAGGAGTCAGATTTGCTGCATGTTTTGTTGCATGTAGGACCGGAAACCATAAAAATAAAGGCATAAATAAAACCAGTACAAAAATAGCATCCCATTTTCTTTGATTACCTGTGTTGAAGGGGACCTCAATGAATGAGCGAGCATATGGCATGAATATCAAACAAGAGCATGAATGAAGTGACAGCTCTCTGCCCGTAAATGGCTTCAGTAAATGAATGAGTGGGAGGATCAAGCGTGAGTAGGCCTTCCTGCCCCTATTGACCAACTGCAGGTTGAGCTTTTCCAATCGGAGCAGGTCGAAGATAACAGCCATGCCTTCAGCCAAAACTTACAACACTGGTCCCATTTGAAATCATGGCCTTGCTCTGTTTTATTACACCTAGTTCAAAAAAAGATAACTAAGAATTGCTTTTTAAAAGACCTGGCAAATTCTCTGTTCTCTCAATGATTTTTTTCTCATTCTTTATTGTCTGGCAATCCAGTGAAAGACGGATTTGGCTATACATAACTTGTCACATGGACAGGCCACCTGATGCGATAATGTTCTTTATCTAGTATTTCTTTGTAATCTCCTGCATCTTCAGATGTTTTGCGAGATTGTGACGACGCACAGACAAAAACTCCCGGAGCTTAGCTATAGCAAGCAGCGAATTCAAATGATGTCATGATGATTAAACATCTCTAGCATTTCTGGCTCCTTTTGCATAATTCAAAAAGGGTAAATCAGTTACTTAAGTGTCTCATATATCTAGTTTATCTTCCTTTACAAACATTGATTCCTGGCCAATGTAAAACCGCATGCTAATGCTCCATTTCCTGTGGTGTACCATGACTGGATTACATAAGCCAGTGGCGTGTACAGCTGTGAAGCTGCAAGAGACAGTTTTATATACAAGTAACATTTACTTGCTACAGTATTTAAAAAAAAAAGGCCACAATATTTAGTTCCTGTTTTAACTCTTCTAACCCAAAACAATATTTGATAAATGTCCAATTAATCTTTAGAGGTCAAAATTGCAGCGGATGAAAGGTGACTATAATTCTGAAGGTCTCCAGGAATATTAGGGCTAATGAATCAAATCTTCCATGGCAGACCTACAGCCTTTTATAAATGAGAGTAGGATTGATATTTATTAGAAGAGACGTCTCTCAATCATCTCTAGCACAGTTCAGGTGATTCTGAAGGGTGCATAACTTTCTCTGACCTTGGTGTGTAAGAGGAGTGAGCACTCTCCTTTTCTTTGTGAAAATGAATTGTGGCTGTGTTACTAAAGCTGTTGTTTTCTTTGCGCACAAAAAGTATTCTTGTAATGTCATAACATTATGGTTGAACCACTAATGTTACATGGACTATTTTAATGATGTCCTTACTACCTTTCTGGGTCTTTAACGTGGTAGTTGTATTGCTGTCTATGCAGGGTCAGTGTTAATTTGTGTTAATTTGTGTTCCAAAGATTACACAAGGTCTTACGGGTTTGGAACAACATAAGGGTGAGTAATAATGATAGAATTTTAATTTCTGAGTGAACTATCCCTTAAAACATGAGAACATATTCAACATGGTGTTTTCACCATTAAATAACTGACCTTCAAATAGTCTGTGAATTAAAGCAAAACTAAAATAATAAAATATTAGGTGTAAAATACTGTTTTGGATGGTAGGGGGTCTGGGTATTCATCAATATTGGTTTCCGCCACTGAATAAAAATAACTAAATAAATGAATAATTGTGACTTTTTATCTCACAATTTTGACTTTGTGTCTGCAGTTGCGAGTTTACATCTCAATTTCGAGATATAAACTCGCAATCCTCACCTTTTACCTCAGAGCTGTGAGATATATAAACTCGCAATTGCGAGATATAAAGTCAGAATTGAGACAAAAACTCGCAATTCTGACTTTTTTCCTCAGAGCTGTGAGATATAAACTCACAACTGCGAGTTATAAAGTCAGAATTGAGACATAAACTTGCAATTCTGAGACATAAACTTGCAATTCTGAGAAATAAACACTCAATTCTTAGAGATAAACTCAACTCTGAGAAATAAAGTCAGAATTGAGGCATAAACTCGCAATTCTGACTTTTCCCTCTGCGTTGTGAGATATAAACTCACAATTGCAAGTTATAAAGTCAGAATTGAGACATAAACTTGCAATTCTGAGACATAAACTCACAATTCTGAGAAATAAACACTCAATTCCTAGAGATAAACTCTCAATTCTGAGAAATAATGTCAGAATAGTAAAAATAAATAAAAATAAAGTCAGAATTGTGAGATATAAACTCGCTATTCTGACTTTTTTCCTCGAAATTGTGATATATAACTTTGCAGTTGCGAGTTATAAAATCAGAATTGAAACAAACTTGCAATTTTGACTTTTTTCCTCAAGAGTTGTGAGATATAAACTTGCAGTTGTGAGTTATAGTCATAATTGACTTGCAATTCTGAGACAAACACAATTCTGAGAAATAAACTCTCAATTCTGAGAAATGAAGTCAGAATTGTGAGATTTAAACTCACTATTCTGACTTTTTTCTACAGAGTTGAGATATAACCTTGCAGTTGTGAGTTATAAAATCAGAATTGAAACATAAACTTGCAATTTTGAGAAATAAATTCAGAATTGCGAGATGCAAACTTGCATTTGCAAGAAAAAGAATTATCTGCTTTTTTGTATAAAATAGGTAACCAAGCAGTTAATTTTTAGTTTAACTATCCCTTTAATATTAATAATTCTATTGACAGTCCTAGATACAAACAGGCCTAGATACAAAATAAATATTTTTATCACTACTGTTCAAAAGTTTCAGTTTGGGTTCAGTCAGATTAAAAAAAAAAAAAAAAAGCAATACTTATTCAGCAAGGATGCGTTAAATAATCAAACTTGACAGTAAAGACATTTCTGAAGGATCATGAAGGACAATGGCTGCAAAAAAATCAGCTTGCTTTGCACCACAGGAATATATGTGACCCTGGACCACAAAACCAGTCTTAAGTCGCTGGGGTTTGTTTGTAGCAATAGCCAAAAATACATTGCATGGGTCAAAATTTTAGATTTTTCTTTTATGCCAAAAATCATTGAGAAATTAAGTAAAGTTCATGTTCCATGAAGATTTTTTGTAAAATTCCTACTGTAAACATATCAAAATTATGATTAGTAATATGCATTGTTAAGAACCTAATTTGGACAACTTTAAAGGTGATTTTCTCAGTCTTTTTGATTTTTTTGCATCCTCAGATTTCTGATTTCAAATAGATGTATCTCAGTCAAATATTGTCCGATCCTAACAAACCATACATCAATAGAAAGCTTATTTATTGAGCTTTCATATGATGTATAAATCTCAGTTTTGTCAAATTTAACCTTATGACTGGTTTTGTGGTCCAGGGTCACATATGGTCCCACAAAAGGCACTCATCATTCCAGTCCCCTCTGTGTTGATTTCTACTGTATTGTTCTTGCACCGTTAATGCAAAGTATACATCTGCAGTGGTGAATAAAGTGATAGTGATGTCATACAGGGAGCAGCTTAAGTGCCCGCTCATTCAAACCACTGAATCCGTCCAATATTACAAGCCGACCGCATACATGGTTAAACCATAATATAAGGCATGCTCAAGCCCAAAGATCTGGCCATGAAATGAGCTAATGCCTTTTATCTCAGTTCCCGCTGTTCTACATTTTGTAAAGCAAGAGCGCTTGTGCAGGAAGTATTATAATGAGCACTCGGTGGAAACCTATTAGCAGCATGTCCCATCAGTCAAGCACGGATTTTCTGAAGAAGTGTGAAGTCATGATGTTCCTAGGACACTGAGTGCTGTCTCACCCTACTCTCCTGAGCAACTTCAATCCTGTTCTGGATTACAACAACAGCAGTGTGCCATTTATCTGCACTGCATGTACTTGCAATGTGTTGTGGAATTTATTGAACTAACTAAAGTCATAAATATTATTTAACCTCCCGCCCTAGCTCTTTCTATCAATCAGTCACATGCTTGCACCTCCCAAACATCTGGAAATCACATATACTCACAGGCAACATTACAGAGAGTAGGGTCAAATGAATACGGATCAAAGTGTCTGACCTTATTTCCACGAATCATATAGAAGTGGCCTGCCTTAACTTAAATGAAGTGGGAGCTGTTAGGAGATAAGTTACGACGCGCATCCATGTATGCTTCACGGTTTCATTGGGATAATCCCTTTAGGAAGGACCCCATGGACCTCACTTTCTGACCCAGGAACAGTTAGAAAGGTTGCTCGCTCCTGCCTGTGCATTAACGTCATTGCCTAGGAGGACACACATTGCCTGTAGTTGTTTTGTCTGCTGCAAAAGCTCATCCAGCAGCTTCCAATAAATCTATAAAATGTGTTATGTGAGCTTTGGGATTAAATGTTTTGTCCTGTGGCACAAAGATGAGTGTAACAAAAAGGGAAACATGTCTCTGAAAAGACCTGGCATGGGGCAGTGTTAACAAAATTACGGTGTTAACGAAGGTCTAAAATTTAAATTTAGTCGCAATAGTTGTTTCACACAAAATTTTGTAAAATTTTGTTTTTGTAATTTTGTAAAACACACTTTTAATAATCAAACGTCAGTGCAAAAATAAACTGGAAAATAAATTCTGCATATCTATTCTACAAAAGAAGGTTTGTGTTTACATACTATATGTGTGTGTCCTATGTATATATAAATACACACACGCGTATATATTAAGGAAAATAATACTCGAACATTTTAGTGGTGTCAAATTGATTAATTGTGATTTAAGCACATCCAAAATAAAAGTTTGTGTTTAATTTTTCTGTGTTTTAGTTTGTGTTTGCGTAAATATACGCACTTTTATTTTGGATGCTATTAATCATGATTAATCATTTTGCAGCCCTAATATTTAACCAATTTACTGCTGTCAAATCAATTAATTGTGATTTAATATTTTTGCAGCCCTAATATTCAACCATTTCACTGCTGTCAAATCGATTAATCATGATTAATTGTTTGCAGCCCTAATGTTCAAACATTTTAGTGGTGTCAAATTGGCTAATTGTGATTAATCATTTTGCAGCCCTAATACTAAACCATTTTACTGATGTCAAATCGATTAATTGGATTAATATTTTTGCAGCCCTAATATTCAACCATTTTACTGCTGTCAGATCGATTATTCATGATAAATTGCGAGTAATCGTTTTGCGTAAATATACACACTACACACATACACATATATAGTACGTGAACACAAATTTTATTTTAGATGCGATTAATCGTGATTAATCATTTTGCAGCCATAATATTCAAACATTTTAGTGCTGTCAAATTGATTAATCATGATAAACTGCAATTAATCGTTTTGCAGCCGTAATATTCAACCATTTTACTGCTGTCAAATAAATTAATCATGATTAATTGCGATTAATCGTTTTGCAGTCCTAATGCTCAAACATTTTAGTGCTGTCAAATTCGATTAATCATGATTAATTGTGATTATTTGTTTTGCAGTCCTAATGCTCAAAATTTTTGTGCTGTCAAATCGATTAATCGTCTTGCAGCCCTAATATTTAAACATTTTAGTGGTGTCAAGTTGATTAATAGTGATTAATTACATCCAAAATAAAAGTTTGTTTAATTTGTGTGTTTTAGTTTGTGTTTGAGTAAATATACACAGTACACACACATATATAGTACGTAAACACAAATTTTATTTTAGATGCGATTAATCGTGATTAATTGTTTTGCAGCCCTAATATTCAAACATTTTAGTGCTGTCAAATCGATTAATCATGATAAACTGCAATTAATCGTTTTGCAGCCGTAATATTCAACCATTTTACTGCTGTCAAATAAATTAATCGTTAATTAATTTAATCGTTGTGCAGTCCTAATGTGTCAAATTTGATTAATCGTGATTAATAACATCCAAAAAAAATGTGTGTTTAATTTGTGTGTGTTTTAGTTTGTGTTTGCGTAAATATACACAGTACACATACACACATATATAGTACGTAAACCAAATTTTATTTTAGATGCAATTAATCGTGATGAATTGTTTTGCAGCCCTAATATTCAAACATTTTACTGCTGTCAAATCAGCTAATCGTGATTAACTGTTTTGCAGCCCTAATACTAAACCATTTTACTGCAGTCAAATCAATTAACCATGACTAATTGCAATTAATTTGTTTTAGTTTGTGTTTGCGTAAATATACACAGTACACAAACACATATATAGTATGTGAACACAAATTTTATTTTAGATGCGATTAATCGTGATTGTTTTGCAGCCCTAATATTCAGACATTTTAGTGCTGTCAAATTGGTTAATTGTGATTTAATCATTTTGCGGTCCTAATATTTAACCATTTTACTGCTGTCAAATTGATTAATCGTGATTAAAAAAGTTTGTTTAATTTGTGTGTTTTAGTTTGTGTTTGCTTAAACATACACAGTCATACACGTATATAGTGCGTGAACACAAACATTTATTTTGGATACGATTAATCGATTTGACAGCACTAAACTTTTTTATATTAATTTGCATATTAAGACATTTAAAATAAAATGTTAGTCAATTAACATTTTATTCTCATTTACATTTTTACTTTAGACAAGTGCAAAGTTAAATGAATGAACTACAAAATATTCAAACTTTTTACATTTTCAAACATTTTTCATATTAATTTTTATATTAATTAATTTAATCTAAGTAAAATCTAATTTTAGATGATAAAAGTAACATTTTAGATGATAAGTGCACAATTACACTAAATATTCAGACCTTTAATGAATATTTGAAACATTAAAACTAAAACTAAATTAAAACTAAAATTCATAGATATGATGACAAAATATGTGGCCCTGGACCACAAAACCAGCCTTAATTAGCATGGGTATATTTGTAGCCAAAAATACATTGTATGGGTTAAAATTCTTATTTTTTATGCCAAAGATCATTAGGATATTAAGTAAAGATTTCCTATCAAAATACATCATAATATATCAAAACTTAATTTTTGATTAGTAATATGCATTGCTATGAACTTCATTTGGACAACTTTAAAGGTGATTTTCTCAATATTTAGATTTTTTGCACCCTTAGATTCCAGATTTATAAATAGCAGTATATTGGCCAAATTTTGTCTATTGTTCTATTGTTCTATCTATCTATAGTTCGATGCCAAGACTCCTGGTGAGACTTCCAGGCTGGCTGATGTTTCTCACACTGATTTGTGTCATTGGAATATGAATGAGGAGAGGAAATACATAAAAGTAATTCCACTTCAACCTCAGCTTATGTGGACATAAGTCTCACTGACTGATCTGACAAGCTCAAGAGCTTTAGGTCCCGCCAAACCCAGAGCTGAGCAAGCATCTTTGAACATCCTATCTTTCCCCAATCCAGATCTTTCCATGTAAAGATGTTCAATAAGAAGACTTTGTGGAAAAAATCCAGCCAAGCATGCAACATCTACTTGCTTTATGGTCCCAAGGTTTTAATCACCTGTCACCTCGCCCTATGAATATGTTATTCCACCGGGACTCTAACTTCCGTTCAGCCACCTGTCACCAGGGACAGCTTGGTAATTTCCTGTCTTTCTTTGCACTGTGATTGGGCCTCACCTGCAAGCCGTGCAAGAAAAATGACCTAGGCCACACCAGTCTGTCTGTCAACCATGAGAGGTTATTGATTGAGTACACATCACATTATGGACCCTGCAAAGAGCAAGCGTTTGCCAAGACATATCGATCGGCCACTTTGTACATTATCGTGCCTGATGCACCTTGAAGTGGGACAGTTTGCTGTCCCGCGTCATCAATACGCACTCCAAAGATTGGGTTACTTCTTAAGCATGAGATCAATTGCTGTCATTATGGCTGGGGAAATGCTGAAGGATCACCCAGTGTGATACTCAAATATTATTTTCTGAATCAGATTATCTGCTAAAGAACAATAGAAATATATGGTGCTTGCTGTTCCAGGTGAATGATACTGCTGTCCTTGTGGAAAGTGGCATTGTAAATCTTTAAATAGATTAATGAGCTTGCTTTAGAGACAAAAGATCAACAGAGTAATACATATTCAGTTATGAGATGTTATAGAGCTGCAGTAGTTAAAAATTTATAGAGCTACAATAGTTGAATGTCAAATATCTTTTGTAACTGCAGGTGTAGCTAAAACTAAACGTTTTTGGTAACTAAAAGAAACAACCTGATCTCATAACGAAAACATACCTGTGGGAAATACCAAAAAGTACATATCACTGCAGTTTCCAACAGAAATGTACACTGAGTGGCACTAAAAGAGTGTTCCGTTTTTCCCTGGAACAGGTGAACGTACATAATGGTATGTTTTATGTGACATTGGTTTTGTATGTGTCACCCCAGTTCTGACTTGAAATGTCCATTAACTGGTGCTATAAAACTAATGTTCTGTGATGTTTTAAAATAACGTATCATCTGCATTACACCTAAACCTACTCCATAGTATGAAGCAAAATGAATGTGATGTAAAAACACAATCGCAGACATGCCGCTTGTTTTTTAATCTCTCATCTTTCAGCTCTTTCATCGTGAGTCATGTACTTATTGGTACGTAAATCACGTCTTGCGGAAAAGTTCCCACATGTACGTTTTCAAAACACGTTGAATAACAAGCTTGCTCAGTCGCTCAGCCAGCACAGGTTCGGACTTAGGATGCGGGATCCTTGGGTACGAATCCCGTGAAAAACATGAATCACGATGAAAGAGCTGAAAGATGATAGATCGAAAAACACAACACATTCTCACTCCCAACTTGTCACATATTGACGCTTGTTTAGGACCCTTTGGCGTCACCTATTGACGCACAGGGTACCCCTTTAATGTCATTTTTCAATGTGCAGCATCCTCCATTGGTTTAAATAAGAAACCTTTGCTGTCAATATGCTGATGCGAAAGTTATTGAGAATTTTCGTCATGATTTTTTTGAATCGTCATGATTAAATTGTATATTGGGTAATAATATTGCCATTATTGCATATATGTTGAGGTGTGATTTTTCAATGTAAACAGTCACAACAGTTTTATTTACACATTTGTGAGCACGTAACCCAATCCCTGCCCCTAAACCTACCATTTGTCAATAAAACACAAGATATAACAGGCAGATATACAACTACAGTCATAATTTATTAAAAAAAATTAATATTCCAAGTCTTCCGAGGAAAAACGATTGATTTGTGAGAGGAATAGATGTCCTGTGTGTTGCAGTCTGTTCTTGAATTCAGAAAATGCCACCAGAAGCCTTACGTCAGCCTTGGGTGTGAAACACTATTGGCTCTTGTGTGTCTCGTGACCGATTGTGTCATGCTACGGTATAGCGCCATGCTTTTTAAATGAGATGTGAGCGTGTTAACAGAGCAGGATCATTTTCAGTAATTTTCAGCAGCTTCCGAAGACTTGGATTGCAGCAGGACTTTTTTGTGATGCTTTTATACTGCTTGTTTATGGACAGTTTTTGCATTAAATACCTGTGACTGTACATTTATTTGCCGGCTGCATGTTTTGTGTTGTTCAGAAGTAGGTAGGTTTAGCATAGGGGTGGGGTTACGTGCTCCAATGAAAGTGTAAATTCATATAAAATTATTTCTTTTGTTACAAATGCATGCAAACCATTAATTTAAGACAAATAATTAAAAACAATCGAGGGCCCTGCACGTCGAAAAATGACACAAAACTACAGTTGCAATCAAAATTATTCAACCCCCCAGAGACTGCGGTACTTTACAAATAAAAGCTTGTCTGAAGTTTCAGGACTTTATAAAAATTGCATCTACAACAGTGTACTGGCATATTAAAAGTGACAATGTCAATATATAATGTAATGTGTTTGAGTTCTAGGATTTTTTAGTAACACAGCTGTCATAATTATTCAACCCCTATTCAACATTGCCGTTTTAAGTCATTTATTTTTGTGGTAGGGAACAAAATTCTCCTAAAACACAATTAAGCCTTTAGAAACTATTAAAAAAACTGAATCAGCTTCAGATGTTACACATCTATACATTTATCCCATGCATGTGCTGAAGTTGAGTAGCAAATATGGTAAATTCAACAGAGCTTTCACAAAAGCTATAGAGAAGAAATAGTTTTATTGTATTAGAAAGTCAAAGGCTACGTGAAGATTTCTAAGACATTAAAAGCCTTATTCCTTAGTTTAAAGTGTGTTGTGCCAGAAAACCTTTGAGGGTGTTGAACCAAAAATGCACAATTTCATAAAATGTTTGATCAGAGCAACTGAGAAAAACCTGCAATGTACAGCCAAAGACTTGCGAGATGACCCGATGAAAGGAGGAAAAATATTTCATTCCAGAGTAGATGATGAACATAGGACAAGCATGGCCTTCATGTTGGGGCATCTTGGAGAATACCATTCTTGATCAAGAAGAACAAAAAGGTCAGCTTGAATATGCTAAAATTTATTTGGATAGACCTGTGGAGTTCTGGAAGAATGTTTTATGGAGTGATGTGACCAAACTGGAACTTTTTGGACGTATAGATCAGCGGATTGGCTGGTGCAAAAAAGGGAAAACTAATGAGCAGAAGAACACTATCTCCATGGTCAAACATGGAGGTGAGCTGATCCAATTATGGGGTTGTTTTACTGTAGCATGAAGTGGAAAACATGACTGTATGAAGGAAACCATGGATTTTTTTTAAGTATCAGGCCATTTTGACAAGAATTGTGATGCCTTTGGTGCAAAGACCAAAGATGATGATCAATGGACTTTCCTGCAGGACAATCATGCCAAAGTAAACAAACAAATCCACTTCTGCTTGGTCACAGAATGTTCTTGAGTGGCCTGTTCAGTCTCCAGATTTAATTCTCATTGAAAATATTTGGTTGAATTTGAAGAAAGCAGTGGCAAAGTGAAAACCAAAGATTATCCGTGATCTAACAGCTTTTTCAGCCGAGGAATGGTCCAAGATTCCAGTAGAGAGGTGATCAACGCTTCTAAACACTTCCAAACAGCGTTTATTGGTGGATTTAAATAATAAAAGATTCTGCACCAAATTTTTACTTTTGGGGGTTGAATAATTTTGAACATGAACGTTTAGAGCCAATTTGATTTTTTTCATTATTTATCAATTTATGTTCTCAGTAGGGCTGTGCAATATGGACAAAATAATCATATTGCGATTTTTTGAATGAATATTGCGATTGCGATTTTATTTGCGATTTTGACAACTGTTTTTGCTTTTTCAAACAAGCTACATACATACATTCTAAATGTATTCAGTGCACAAGAAGTGCATAACAAAACATTTCACAATGAAATAACACAGTATTAAGTTTAATAAACAAAACTGTTGTAAAATTGTCTTTAAAACAGACAACATAAAAAAAAATTAGCCATGTTACTTTTTTCCCCAGTACTTTAGCCTACTTTGTGTAATAACGAAAACATTCACTTCAGTGGAAAAATATGTCCAAAACTCTCCATTTTAACATTTTGAGGGCTCTACAAACTTTTGCTTTTTTTTTTTTTTTTAGAAATTCTTATGTGTTTTAATTTTTCAGATAATCAAAAAGCATAAACATTTATTTATTTTTAATCAAATTAAAAATAAACCCTTTTCATTTTTGGCAAACAAACAGAAGTTTACTGTTAAAATCAATACATGGAAGAAAAATTATATTCAGTTTAAAACGTTTAAATAATAATTGTAGTGTTTTTTCTACAATTAAGTGGTTAATCTTGTTGTAATATAAATTTTTTTATCATATATATTGTTTTATGTATGTTTTGTACATTATACTGTACAAAAGTAATACAAGACTAATATTGATCTGTTTCATGTTAAACCGTACTTTTATTTTGACAGGTTGCCGTGAAGTTTCTGTGTGTACACTGTACAGTATGATATATCGCGATTTGAATTAAGTGACAGACCAACTTTTGATTTATTCATCCAAAAATCAACGAATTCCGTGGCATTCCGCGCTATAGTAAATTCCTTTTTTATGAATGGAGTCCGCGATCCCGTCTGTGTTTTCGCGGAGGAGACATTGTAAACGCGCGACCATGTAGACACAGAAATGACATGCCTAAGTGTAAATAAGATAAATAACATAAGGCTATTTAGTTTGTTTAATAAAAAAAAAACAATCTATAGACCTGTTCTATAGGAAAGATCACCTTAAATGACTTCTATTGTGATCTGGCCCTATAGAAAATAAAATGAACTTGACGTTCGAGGGGGGAGGGGGATAGATAAAATCGCAGCCTTATGCGGTTTAGAAATCGCATGTGCTTAAATCGCGATTTTTTTGCGATTGCGATTAATTGCACAGCCCTAGTTCTCAGAATTACTCAAATGTGAATTAAAATACTTTATCTAATAGTGTCCTAATGCCTTTGTAGATTTGTTTTTAGAAAAACAAATTATCTGGAACAAAATGTCTTGCATGTCAAGGGGGTTGAATAATTTCGATTGCAACTGTACATCAAAAAGCGACACCAAGGGGTCCTGACCAAGTGTCAATATGTGACTAGTTGGGAGTGAGAACGTTTTGAAAAACAAGCTAAAACAGCATGATTGTGATTGCGTTTTTACTGTACACCAAATTCGCTTTTGTTTATGCTATCAGGTAGGTTTAGGTGTAGTGCAGATAGTCGTTATTTTAAAACGTCATGGAGCACTATAGTTATAGCCCACCTAATGGATATTTCAAGTCAGAACTGCGGTGACACGTACAAAACCAGCATCACATAAAGCATATGTACATTCATCTGTTCTGGGGAAAAAAAAAAAATCTTTTAGCACCACTCAGAGTACATTTCTGTTGGAAACTGCAGTGATATGTACTTACTAGTATGTATTCTGCATCTCGCGAAAAATTTCCTACAGGTACATTTTTGTCATGAGATCAGGTTGGAAACTTTGTAATTGCTTGCAAAAGAGCTTGCAAAAGTATTGCGCTCCACCAAGAAATGTTGTGTTCTCTTGTAACACATTTGCGTTCTCTCTGAAAACTATTGCATTCCTCTGAGAAATGCTGTGTTTGCCTACAAAACATTTGTGTAGCCAAACTAACCTTGAAAATCAATGAAATGTAGTTATATTATGACACCTCTTCTAAAGATTTTAGCATGGTAATGGATATGACAATGTTAACAGATTTTGTCTTGGCGGAATAGACCTGCTACACTGCTGAATTGCTACCACTGTTGATTATTGCTGTTGCTGCTGGAAAGCAAGTACAGGAACTTGCTACTGCCACTACAAGCACCAAGACGGTGCTGTGAGTATTTAAGACATACGGCTGCTGCAGGATAGCATATAAAATAACCCATACCAGATCTATACAGGTGGAGCTGGGGAAGGTGGAGGGTTCACTAGAGCTGCGAAATGTTTTACTGAATGCTAACCTGCCATTTAACATGGACCAATCAGCTTGTACCAAATAGTTTAACACTGTGAATTTCATGACAGAACTTGGCATTTGTTCCTTTCACCCTATATTATTTCCATCATAAAAGTTCTCAGGACAATTTCAAAGTTTTCCAAGTGAATACATTTTTCCTCCTATCTCTCTTTTTTTTACCATCACCATGTCCCTTTAGGGGCTCCATACGCATAAAATGAATTGATTAGGACTATGTCTAGTGTGAAATCCACAATGTGTCCCCAGGATGTTATTCCACCACGCTTTCTCAGGCAGATTATTGACACTGTTGGCCCTGATCTGCTGTCTGTTATTAACAAGTGTCTCCAAACTGGGACTGTTCCCCATGATTTCAAACTTGCTACAGTGAGACCTCATCTTAAAAAACAAATCTCGATTCCACACTGCTGTCTAACTTTCGTCCCATTTCAAATTTGCCTTTTTTATCTAAAATCCTTGAGAAAGTTGCTTTATACCAACTTCAGTCATATTTATCTTATAATTCTATTTATGAAAAGTTTCAGTCTGGTTTTAAATCTTACCATAGCACGGAGTCAGCCCTCTTACGAGTTTTAAACGATGTCATGTTGACTATGGACTCTGGCCAGTTTATGGCTTTGGTTTTGTTAGACCTCAGCTCTGCCTTTGATCTGGTCAATCATAACGTTCTAATTTCGTGTCTTGAAACGTGCATTGGTTTACGGGGCATAGTATTACAATGGTTTAGGTCATATCTTACTGATAGGAGGTTTGTGGTCAATATTGGGCACCATTCCTCTTCTGAGATACAGTTAAGATCTGGTGTACCTCAGGGATCGATTCTGGGTCCAGCATTGTTCTCTCTTTATCTGCTTCCATTAGGGTCTATCTTTAGTAAATATGGGGTCTCTTTCCATCTGTATGCAGATGACACTCAGATTTATATTCCTGTAAAGCGTGGAAATAAGAATGCCTTTAAGCCTATTCTGGAATGTTTGGAGGAGCTAAAACTTTGGCTGGCATCAAACTTTTTGAGCCTCAATGAGAGTAAAACTGAATTCATAGTGTTTGGTCCTACTGATCAATGTGTACATGATTTCAAAAGTACATCTCTATCACCGTACAGTAGCTCATGTGTCAGAAATCTGGGTGTTTTGTTTGACAGTAACCTCAAATTTGATAAGCAGATAAGTACAGTGGTTAAGTCTTGTTTTTACCATATTCGTCTTCTTTCAAAAGTAAAGCCATTTCTATCTCTAAAGAAGCTTGAAATTGCTATGCACGCATTTGTAACATCTCGGCTTGACTACTGCAACTCTTTATATGTCGGTGTCTCTCAGTCTTGTGTCTCTCGTTTGCAGTTAGTCCAAAATGCAGCAGCCCGGCTTCTCACAGGAAAGCGCAAATACGAGAATATTACGCCGGTTTTAATTTCACTTCATTGGCTGCCAGTTAAGTATAGAATTGATTACAAAATCCTAATGTTTGTTTTTAAATCTTTAAATAGTCTTGCCCCACAGTACTTAACTGATTTGTTACAGCCTTACATTCCATCAAGATCACTCAGATCTACTAATTTTAATTTGTTGCAAGTGCCTAGGACAAGACTAAAAACCAGAGGTGACCGTGCCTTTTCTGTTGTTGGTCCAAAGTTATGGAACGATCTCCCGTTTCACATCAGAACTGCCCCAACCTTGTCTGTTTTTAAGTCCACTCTTAAAACTATTAAAAAATCTATTTTCCTTGGCGTTCAACATCTCTTGAACTATTGTTCTGTGTTTTTGGCCTTAGGAACCTCGCCTGTGTTTACAGCTTGTGTGTTATTATGTTTTATAATTTGTGTCTTTCTTACTGCGTAGTGTTGTAAAGCACTTTGGTCAACCTCGGTTGTTTTTAAATTGTGCTCTATAAATAAAAATTTTGTATTGTATAAAATGAAAATGCTTTGCATTTTTGTTTCCCACATTTCTTTTTATGCAGTTTATTTCTTATTTATCACTCTAGTTGTGGCATACCAGCTCCAAGCCCTTGAAGTAAGTGTGTAACCGTCAAGGAATGTGAATGAGAGATGCTGCCAGCACCTTTTTAAATATGACCTCTGTATCTAAAGTTTGCAGTTTATAAGCATTGATTTATCCTGACAAGTCTTGGCTGTTTAAAATGTGGTGAATAAAATTAAACGAATGGGCTTCAGGGGGGTCAGTATGTGTTTGACTGCCATGGCAAATAGGAGTAAACTGATTGGCACTGGCTACAAAGAGCTCCGCTTGGGCCGTTCCCGGGCTCATCTCCACAATGTTGAGAACCTGGAGACTTTATTGACTAGGCTATGAACATTTTGGTTGTACAAGCTCCAAGGTTTTAAGGATTTCAGGAGCTAAGCCAATCCCAGCTTCAAGAGAAATGACTGCTGATCCATAAATGCAGAGAAAAACTAGAGAAAAATAAAGTCAGGAGTGTCCCACAAATGATATTTCATAATGCAGAGATATGCTCCACTGAATGCTTGGTCTACAAATTACAGCACTTCCTCAAAGTCCTGACAACTCTACAGTGGATTGTCCCTGAATGGGAAAGAGGAATCCATCGAAGTACTTGATTAAATTCAGTCCTTTGTGTGTCATGCTCTGGCTGTTTTCAATTAATGATGCTAATGAAGACAACCTTTAGCCTTCTCATTTTGCTTTAACAATTCCTAATATGATCAATAATGAGGCTCGACATGCTTTACTGAATATTTTATCACCGCTCAGAATGTTCTTCTAAATGAGGCGCTTAATCTAAAATTCACTAATACAGACATCGCTTATCACTTTGGAGACATAAGGAAAAGACAGAAGTGCAAACAAAACATCTCGTTTTTTAAAATCAATTTGACAAATGACTGCTATGTATAATTGATGCACTCTTGTAAAAGGTTGCGGGGAAACCCTGGAGCCACAGCTTCTAGTGTAATGATTTTCCAATGAGTAAATCTAATCAGACTGAAAGTGCTAGCTATTAGCTCTCATTGACTCACCTAGCTCTTCACGGCAACTCTGGCATTGTCTCGGTTTAAACCTTGAATCTGTTGTATCTTGATGTCTTCCAATGTCTGTCCTTCTGTCTTTGACAGATGCCAATATTATTGATACAGCTTCTCTTAAAGCTTTCGTCAAAGGCTCAGAGAAAACAGCCTAGCCTTGAGCTTCAATGCTTTGAATGCACCAGTAAATACCCTTGTAAATGTTGTACAGGAGGTTATGTGATGGATTGATGAGTGCGAGGGAGTGGAAGAAAACGTCTCTAGGTTACGTATGTAACCCTAGTTCCCTGAGAAGGGAACGAGACACCGCGTCCCCTAGGGGTCGCTATTGGGGAACGCCGCAGCGTGACTCGTGTCTGAAGAAATGCATAGAAAAACTACATGAAATGGCCGGCGACAGCGTATGACGTCACCGCGGCGCGCCCGTCGCCGCTGGTGCGTCACTACCGGGCGACACAGAATAAAGAGCCGCCGGTGTAAACACATAGCCTCTTCATCGTCTGAGGCTTCTCGTTCGAAGCATGGGAAGAAGCGTAGGGGACGCGGTGTCTCGTTCCCTTCTCAGGGAACTAGGGTTACATACGTAACCTAGAGACGTTCCCTTCCGAGGGAACTCTCACCGCGTCCCCTAGGGGTCGCTATTGGGGAACGGTATACCCACGTCTCCATGCTGAGGGGAGTGCATAGTAGCGAGCACTTAGTGTAAATTCTGCGAAGAATTGCCCCTATAGAACGAGGTGACAGTTGTCAAACGTAACCTCCCCGGCCAGAGCCTGAACTGTTACTCACTTACCTGAATGGGTCAAAGGGACCCAGAGCACAGCTCAGGTTGGAATAGGAGATTCCTTCGGAGGAACGGCTAAGTAAATACTTAGACTTAACTAGAACAGGAACTGCCAGTACTACCGAGTCTAGTTCCCTCAGTGAACTGACTCAAAGATAGCAACTAACAGGCCTGTCTAAAGACAGAGACCGTTCTTAGGAGGGGTTATCATCGATAACACACCCTGGATAACAGATGGTCAGGAGATATCTAAGGTGATATCGAGTGAAGTTGGGCCCAGGGAGACCGGGGTTTTAAAACCAACTTGAAAAATGGGAACGAGGATCGCGTAACCCATACCATATAGGATTTTAGAAAAGAACCCAAAGACTTGGTGGGAACTTACCACTTATGTGGATTTTAGGAAGTGCACAAGGATTGCGTGCGCACTTACCACTTATTGTGGATTCCAGAAAGTGCCCAGGGTTTAGCGTGGGACACTACCCTAGTAAATGGGATTTGGAGACTGTGTTTTCCCCCAATTTGGGGGTTTCGTTGATAGGGCTCTTGTCAAGGATGACAAGATAAATGGGGGAGGACCCTCCCTGTATTAGGAAGGGGAGCAATGCTACACCCGATTCAGGACCGACAGTCCTCGAACTGTTAGTCAGCTGATGAAATCATGGAGCTACTGACCATCATGATAGTGGACGCAAACAGCGGACCGACCCCTAACCCCGACTTGCAGGGAGGAACATCCGTCCTTAAAAAGGCTATACTCTGAAGGGACCCTTCGTGTGAAGGGGAGTATATTGAAGCCAGCCCACATGGATGCTTACTAGGAGAAAGAGGTGCTCAGGAATATCCTTCATTTAGAAGGGGGAGCATACTCATCCCGCTAGGAGCCGTGCTCTAAATGGGACCCTTGTTTTACTTATTTTTTGAAGGGGAGCGGACGTTGCTCAAATCAGGACCTTGCGAAAAGATAGCGATTATTTCTCCCTTGGACAAGGGAGAAAAATTCACCATGCGGCAGTGGCGCTACTTTGAGGGAACCTTGAAAAGGTGAGCTGCCAACAGCCTGAAAAGGCTTCAAACGTGGGAGCCTTTGCTTCTAGCACGTTTTAAGGGTAGGCTTCAAAAACCCTGAGAAACAGGGAGGAATGCCAACACCCGCCAGAAGGTGGTGCTCTAGAGAGACCCTCTCCGCAGAAAGGGGAGCAGTCAAAGTTATTTCGAGGTCCTGAAAAGGGAGAGCTCCTAGTAAGTCATGAAGCCTGAAGGGGAGATGACACTCGACCCGGAAGTCAGGCACAGACCGGCTCCTAACTCTGATAACAGAGAGGAAAACCCGCCTGCCTGGAGGCAGCGCTCAGATTCTACCCTTCTTAGAAGGGGAGCTAACTCCTCCTGCCAGGGGCAGCACTCTCAGGTGGAACCCTTCTCAAAGGGGAGCCATCATAATTGACTCAGGAAGCGTGATGACAGATTCTACCCAATCAAAGGGGAATTTGTCCAATACGACAACAGTTGCTATCAACGAACCTTAAATAAAGGTGAGTAGCTGCTGTTGAAGAGCTCTGAAAGGACCCTTCCCACAGAAAGGGGAGCTACTAAAGGGCCTGAGAGGAGCCTAACTTCTGGCTAGTTATGAGGACAGACTCCTAACCCTGAAGGCCAGGGAGGAACGCCCATCCAGACGAGGGGCGCTCATTACGCACCCCTTCCTCAGAAAGGGGAGAGCCCAGCTCGTGCGTAAGGCCTGAAAAATGAGAATCAATCAGAAAAGAGGGCAGGTTTACCAACTGTGCCAGCGAGAGCGGTACTCTGAATATAACCTTTGCCACAGAAAAGGGAGTACTATACAGAAACTAAATTCCTGTCTCAACAGGACATAATTCGAGAAATTGCTCCACGGAGACAAGAACTCATACAGTGCTGATCGCTTAGCTGATAAACCCGCCTTTCGGCCAGAAAGGGACATAGTTAAACATTTCAGGTTTCGAAAGGAACTCAGAGAGCTTACCTTGATGAGGACAACAGGTCCTGTGTCTAACATATGTCTGTGAGGGTGGTTTTACCGCACAACCTGTGGTGTGGAGGAGACGAACACTGCCATACCCATAACCCATAGGATCAGAGGGGGAGCATCCGCCGCAGACTCTTAATACTTCCTTTCCTGAAAGCATAAACACAACAGACAGACTGAGACAGTATAAAGTTTTCTTATTTAAAGAAACAGATCATACTCACCCATAAGTGCTAAAGCACTTATTACATAAAGACAGTAACTAAAGGTACTGTTTTTAGTTCCAGACCGTCAGTCATGGTGGCTCTGAAAACTCAGAACCAACCGAAAACATCATAGGCCCGGGCAGCTTCCCAGCTGACGTAAAAAAATTCACAGGGGAATTACCGAGTGAGAGACAGAGGGATCGAGGAGGGGAGCAAAAGATCTTACTTTTTGCTCTGATTCATCCGAGACTGTTGTCTCGTCTGAATCACCTCCCTCAGATCCTGTCTGCCTCCCCTCGGTCCACGCCGTCTCCTAGAGCCGCCCGTAGGCGGTGGAGGGGCGCGGGTTGCAACACTAGCCTTCTGTATCCGTCTGTGTTCCGCGGAACAAGGCGGATCAGGACCCCTGGTCTGTTCGGGTTCGGACCTGGACCTTCGAGGAATGAAGGTTTTAAAGGCGGCTGAGCGCGCCCTGGCCTCCCTAAACTTTTCGACCACCGTCTCAACGGAGGCACCGAAAAGCTCAGAGGGCGAAACCGGCGCGTCGAGGAGAAAGCCCCTTTCTTTCCTCCCGACGTCGGCCAGGTTTATCCACAGATGTCTCTCCGTAGCCACCATGCCCCCCATGGCCCTACCCATATGGGTGGCGGCTTGTTTGGTGGCACGGAGAGCCAGATCTGTGGTGCGGCGCAGTTCTGCCACCTCATCAGGGGAAAGTCCCTGACCTTTATCCAGGTCCTTCAACAGGTCAGCCTGGTAGGCCTGAAGCACTGCCATAGTGTGCAACGCACCCACCGCCTGACCTGCTGCTGCGTATGCTTTGCCATTTAAGCTAGATGTAACCTGAAGGGGAGCTGATGGCAAAGAGGGAGCCTTAAGAGAGGATGTCTCGCCTGTTGAGAGATAGTTGGCTAACGTCTCATCAACAGGGGGCATCCTCTCATAACCGTGTTCCCGCATTCCCTCAATATTTGCGTAATTAGCAAGAGGAAATCTAAAAATACGGGAAGAAAACGGCTTTTTCCATACCCTCTCGATCTCTGAATGGAGGTCGGGAAGGAATGGAAGGCTCACTGGAGCCCGGAGGCGATGGTCGGACAGGTAGCGTTCATCCAGGCGGCCCCGTGGGGCCTCCTTTCTGGCACGCTTCCAAGGCAAGTCAAGCCTTGCCGTGGCCCGATCCATGACCTCCAAGAGCTCCTCATACGCAGGGCAGGAAATAGAGGAAGACTCAGCCTCAGCTTCTTCGTCTTCAAAAAGCATTTCCTGCTCATCTTGGGTGGAACCCAAAAGAGCACTAGCTCCAGGATCTGACGACGTCAAAGAAATAGCGTCATCAAGATCAAGGAGCTCGTTCTCATCTCTGGCAGATGAGCAAGAAAGAGCAAGCCCTTTCTGTAGCTCATCAGCCAGATCCAGCTGGGAACCCCACGAAGTCAGTCTCCTCCGTGCCTCAGCAGCGGCAGGCCCTGAGCCGCGGGGAACAGCTGGACGCTCATCTTTTCTCGAAAAGAGAGACAGACGAGAACGGAGCTTTTTCATCGGAAAACGCTCACAGTGTACACACGTTGCCCCCTCGAGGACATCGCGTGCGTGCTCCTCACCCAAACAGAAGACGCAAAGATCGTGTGTGTCGTCAGGCGTTAAATAACGCGGACAAGGATCAGCACACCTCTTAAACGTCTTGCTAGTGCTCGCCATAATAAAGGAAAGATAGACAAATCTTACCGGAGTGCACGTTCAGACAAAGAGAAGCTGAAGACGGCGAAGAGGCTATGTGTTTACACCGGCGGCTCTTTATTCTGTGTCGCCCGGTAGTGACGCACCAGCGGCGACGGGCGCGCCGCGGTGACGTCATACGCTGTCGCCGGCCATTTCATGTAGTTTTTCTATGCATTTCTTCAGACACGAGTCACGCTGCGGCGTTCCCCAATAGCGACCCCTAGGGGACGCGGTGAGAGTTCCCTCGGAAGGGAACTTTGCTTCCTTTGCTCCTGTAAACAAATGTTGGTTTTTGCAAGATCAGTGGCGCATGTGTACGCATATGTCCTGCGTCATCCGCCCGGAATGGCTTACACACATGACAGTTAGCACAAGCTATAGAAAAGTGATTATTATACTTAAAATATAAATATTTTGGATATATGGATATATAGGCCATGTGGAGCACTTTTTATTATGGATGGATGTGCTATATTGGTCTTCCTTTGGACTGTTGAACAGAAACACCCGCCTAAAACTATTTTTATTAATTCAGTTTAAATTCAACTGAAAGAAAGTCATATACACATATGACACATATGCATTGACAGGGAGTAAATCATGGGCTAATTTTCATTTTGGGTTGAAGTAACCCTTTAAGACATTTAAGGCGTTTGTAAGTATTTATAAAAATAATATGAAACTAAGACTTTCTGCTTCAAATTAAGACTTTTTAAGACCTGCAGAAACCCTTATTGATGCAGAGGATCAGAAATATCAGGTGGATTCAAGTGTAGATTCAACCTTTAAATGGTTCTTCACAGTGATGCCATAGAATAACCTTTTTTGGTTCCACAAAGAACCATTCAGTCAAAGGTTTCTTACCTTTTTAGAATCTGAAGAACCTTCTTTTACCACAAAGAACCTCTTGTGAAACAGAAAGCTTCCTCAGATGTTAAATGGTTCTTCACAGTGATGCCATAGAATAACCGTTTTTGGTTCCACAAAGAACCATTCAGTCAAAGGTTTCTTACCTTTTTAGAATCTGAAGAACCTTCTTTTACCACAAAGAACCTTTTGTGAAACAGAAAGGTTCCTCAGATGTTAAAGGTTCTTTATGGAACCATTTAGACAAAGGTTCTTCTCTGGCATCGTGAAGCACCTTTATTTTTAAGAGTGTACCTTGTTGTTTAAGAAAAGTATTATAGTCAACTTTTACTTGTCACTATGAGCTTAGTGAAAATAAAATTTAAATTATGCCCCAAAACCATTGTCCTTCGCCATGCCCCCCCCCCCCCCCTTCCATGTAGCGAACTCTATTTTGTGTATGCAGACGTAATTAATGTCCTTGAGGGAGTCATTCCACAATGTTGCCATATATTGATTGTGTCCCTCAATTCTTAAATTAGCATAATAGCCTTGTTAACAACAGTTTATTTATTCAGCGTAGTACGTCCTCCAAGCTGTTTTTTCCTTATTTTTTGTTTTATGGCTCCTTATGTTCAGTCTGGAAGTCATTGGTGTACTCTAAATACAAAACGGCCAATGGCTCATTTCCATACAGTATGTGTCTGCTCACCTTACAAGTAATGTTTTTTTTTTCTACAATAATGTTTTTTTTTTCTACTTTCTAATTTTTTTACTTTTACTTTTTAGATCTCTTCTTAATCTTCAGCAACATACCTGACTTAACTAATCAGCTCATCACTCTATGCTCTGTAATTGAGTGTCAAATAAGGGAGATTTCCAAAATGTGCAGCGTTGGTGGTACTCCAAGACCACGATTGATGACCATTACTAGAGAAAGATGTTAACACTTCAGACTTAATCAGAGTCTAGACATGTTTAATGAGCTCCACTCAGTCTCCTCTTATGGTGTCTTCATTAAAATTGCTAAAAGTGATCTATGTAAATTTTGAAGTCAAAATACTTTCTGTCCTACCAGTTTATTATAGGCAGATAACTACAGTGGTGTGAAAAAATGTTGACCCCCCCCTTCCTGATTTTTTTATTTTTTTGCATGTTTGTCACACTTTAATGTTTCAGATCATCAAACAAATTTAAATATTAATCGAAGATAACACAAGTAAACACAACATGCAGTTTTTTATTATGAAGGGAAAACAAAATCCAAACCCACATGGCCCTGTGTGAAAAAGTGTTTGCCCCCTAAACTTAATAACTGGCTGGGCCATCCTTAGCAGCAACAACTGCAATCAAGCGTTTGCGATAACTTGCAATGAGTCTGTTACAGCGCTGTGCAGGAATTTTGGCCCACTCATCTTGGCAGAATTGTTGTAATTCAGCCACATTGGATAGGTTTCTAGCATGAACCGCCTTTTTAAGGTCATGCCACAGCATCTCAACAGGATTCAGGTCAGGACTTTGACTAGGCCACTCCAAAGTCTTCATTTTGTTTTTCTTCAGCCATTCAGAGGTGGATTTGCTGGTGTGTTTTGGATCACTGTCCTGCTGCCGAACCCAAGTTCGCTTCAGCTTGAGGTCACAAACAGATGGCCGGACATTGTCCTTCAGGATTTTTTGGTAGACAGCAGAATTCATGGTTCCATTTATCACAGCAAATCTTCCAGGTCCAGAAGCAGCAAAACAGCCCCAGACCATCACACTACCACCACCATATTTTACTGTTGGTATGATGTTCTTTTTCTGAAATGCTGTGTTACTTTTATGCCAGGTGTAATGGGACACACACCTTCCAAAAAGTTCAGCTTTTGTCTCATCAGTGCACAGAGTGTTTTACCAGTGATCATCAATATGTTTTCTGTCAAAACTGAGACAAGCCTTTATGTTCTTTTTGCTCAGCAGTGGTTTTCATCTTGGAACTCTGCCATGCAGGCCATTTTTGCCCAGTCTCTTTCTTATGGTGGAGTCATGAACACTGACCTTAACTGAGGCAAGAGAGGCCTGCAGTTCTTTAGATGTTGTTGTGGGGTCTTTTGTGACCTCTTGGATGAGTCGTTGCTGAGCTCTTGGGGTAATTTTGGTCAGCCGGCCACTCCTGGGAGGGTTCACCACTGAGCCATTTGTGGATAATGGCTCTCACTGTGGTTCGTTGGAGTCCCAAAGGTTTAGAAATGGCTTTATAACCTTTTCCAGACTGATAGATCTCAATTACTTTCTTTCTCATTTGTTCCTGAATTTCTTTGGATCTCAACATGATATGTAGCTTTTGAGGATCTTTTGGTCTACTTCACTTTGTCAGGCAGGTCCTATTTAAGTGATTTCTTGATTGCGAACAGGTGTGTCATTAATCAGGCCTGGGTGTGGCTAGAGAAACTGAACTCAGGTATGTACATGTAGCAGCATCCTGGGGAATGTTTCCCAAAAGCAACTATTGTTGAATGTTCCGTCATTACCAATGAAGTTCAATGGAACTTGTGACCATTGCTAAGCATGCTATGCTTCGGGAAACGCACCCTTGATCGTCCCATGATAGTAATGCTGACTCAACCAATGGCTTAAGTTTGGGGTCAAACTATCTGCTTGTCTGACCAATGGCAAATTATTTGGGAGGCTGGTTATTTTTGCAGTTCTGTCTGGTGATTCTAGTGGCCCAGAAATTATAGACTTCAGCTTCACAGTTTTTTTTTTTTTTTTTGAGTAGGTGGCCCAGTTTCTGACACAGCAGGGCTGACTCTGCAGTCTTGTGAATGGACTGGAAAAACTCTTTCTTTTTAGTAGCAATAAATTTTGCTGGAGTAATTGACTGTAACCAAGTTAAAGCCTGTTTGTGGTGGGAACATGAACATTTGCTTTGCTCAGAAAGTAGGCTATGATCTGTAAAAAATACGGTATTAGATTGCCAGAAGGGAAACTGACTTGAAACACTTGTACAAGCCTGATTTTATGCATTTTGTGTTCATTTATAATAATGCAAATACAGATTATATTCAAAAGGCACTATAGCAGGCATTGATGTAAACAATAAACTTACCAGTCATTTTCAAAATGTATTAGCCTTATTCAATGTTTTTACAGGTCTTAAAAATATCTTAATTCCCCCTTGCTTTAATTAGAGCAGAGTCTTAAATTATAGTCATGGAATGAAATGTTGCATTCATTGGGAAGAAAAAGGAAAATAAACACTTCCTTGGTATATTTGTTTCCCAGTTTAAATATGCAAACATCCTTAAATCCAAATACATTTACTTGAGCTGCAAATCTTGTTTTCTGATAAATTGAACAACACTGCGTTTATGCTTAAAACAATAACAAATATTTGTCATTGGTGTATGAAAACTTGTTTTCCTTTTGAATTTGAAGTTGATTTTGCTTAGCCGTTGAAGTACATTTGTTCTTGTTTTAATTATAAACTCATTTCCTTTTGACCAGTTTCACAGAAAACAAGACTTCTTATCTTTGAAGTAAATGTATCTTGATTGATTTCGACATTTGCACTGGAAAACATGACTGAAATGCTGAAGAAGAACATCACTGTTTTGCAGTGTGATCAGAAGATACAGTTATTTCCATATTCTAGTCTTTGGGAGCAGAAGTATTCAAGCCTTAAGCTATTTTTGTAAAATAAATTAAAAAGTAATGAAGATCAGTAGGAAGTTGTGTTTTCACTTTGAAGTGTTGCTAATGCCACAACTCATTGTGTACTCCCTAGACATTTACTTTTAGAGAACATATTGACGTATCGTGATCTGCTCAAACCACAAAGACGATTAGGTTTAAAGGTGGGGTTAATGCTGGACCTTCATGCTTATGTTTTTTATTTTTTCAAAAAATAGTTGTTTTCTCATGGTTGGTTTTGAAGTGGAACTTTCTGATGTTGTTTTACTTATATGCTTTTGTATGAGTCACACATTCATACAAAATCACAGACTTGTAAAATCTGAAATATCACCATAGCAGACAAACTCCTCAAGCAAGAAAACCTCCTTACAACAGAGATTTGATTTGATCCTGAAAGATTTGGCAACACCAGTGCCCACTTTAGGTCATCTAACAGGACCCGAGACTTTCATTAGATGCCTGCTGGGGTTCTGACCAGAGATTTCAGAAAAAGAGAGATGCTTGTAAACACTTTGATTTTGTCTTTTCATGGCCGACGGGGGAAAAATGGTTCTGACCTGAATAAAAATAAATGATATTTGAGCTATATTCATGATGCTTTTTTATTATTTTTAGAGCTTGACCGCTCCAGGTGCTTTCACTGTAGCAGAAAAAAATATCTTCAGTGATGACAGCAGTTTCATTTTAGGGTGAACTTGAATTACAGCTTTGTGTTGGGCTATTGTCAGAAAATTTAAATTATGTGTGTGACACCTTTAGCAAAATGCAAAAGGGAAGAAACAACTTCTGAAAAGACCAGCTTAGACCTCTGTGGACCAGCACAGCCATTATTCATCAGCAGAAATGCTGGTCGACCAGTATATTATGGCAAGCAGCAATAGCATATATGTCTTTTCAATAAGGATAGTGCAATTAAACAAGCTCCCCAGTTTCTGCACAAATACTGTAGATGTCTCCTGTGGCCATTCATTGAAAAACGATTTAGTATTTTGGTAGGTTTTTGTTGTACGACATCGATTCATAATGCATTATATACAATGAAGTAGCACACAAAGACATTTAAACGACCTCAGCAGTAAAGTTAAGCAATAGTGCCCCTAACTAGCGCGAGGCGTGTTCCTCAATCCCACAGCAGCGGGATTGTCATGTGCAGCTTCACTCACACTCCCGTCGAGTTCACGGAGCGCGGTAGAAACCGTCACCCGCTCATCCCGCTCTGAAACGACCGAATAACCGTCCTGAGCCACAGTGGAGTCGGACTGAGAACTATCGTCTGCTGCTGGCGTCTTGAACAGCCGAGGGTGAATGACTGTAGAGGCAGTTTAGTCTCGGAGCGCTCAACAGGGTGCTGAGAAAGAAGAACCGGACCGGGCGGAACCAGCCGAGACACCGACACTGACACACACATCCATCACACCGAAGAAACCAAATGAAGGAGAAGAATTTAATCGAAACGGCCAAAATGCAGGGAAATGTGATGGTAAGCGGAACATATTTATTACCAGACGAGTGCGTTTCAGAGATGATAGTGAAAGTGACTTTCTTTGAATAACAGGTTTGTTTGTTTGTCGTTTTTTCCTCATGCGCAAAAGCAAAAACAGTGTTTAATTTGCACTCCATAGCAGTAAAAAGTACTGTGGTACTAGCAGCGTCACATAGCCTACCATGATTATGATACCGTTTGATATAGCTTACATAATATGTATGAATACCATGCTATTGATAAGGTACTCTGAGATACTCTTAAAATACCAAATAACACTGTCATGTGTAACACTGATGTGTATAAGTAACATTGTATAACATTGTATTTGGGTGGAGGTGGGGGGTACTTATTACCATAGTACAGAAAAGAAACTTGATATTGCATGTTACATGTTATAAAACAAGGTGTTACCTTGTCAAAAAATACAGTGGTACATGTTGAAAGTACAAGGTAGGCCTGTTATCATACCGTATCAAAAACTCATTGTATTATGTAAAAAAAAAAATGTTTAATAATAATACTAATACTAATATATTATTATAACACTGTGAAAATATGTAACATATGTTACCGTGTATGTCAAGGAAAGCATGGTATTATCATGGCACCACATCTAAAACACAGTGATACAGTGGTATCTTTTGTTGGTGCTGTTTCTATAATATATGATACAAACTAACTTAAATCGGTTTATGTGTATTCTGAAAGTCAAACCCTGTCACGGTGGTATTTCTGACTTGATGCTCTACTGAGCTGCAGGAACTTTTTTTTATATAATTGCAAGTGATTCTGCAGCCTCTATTTATAGTAGACGGGTAATGATGGAAGACTTTAATACTTGTTGGAGGATATACATTTAAACAGGTTTAAAGCCAAGTGAAGCTGTACACATGGGATCTTATTTATGTTAGGGCTTTAGCCCGCATTAAACGTAGAGGTGACCTTTAGTGTCTGGGGTTCAGATGAGAGAGAATTCATTAAAATTTGATCGCACTTAAAGCACAGTGGAATATTGGGATATTACAGCTCCAGGCTTGATGTGTCAGTGACCTGCAGAGACTGAGGTCCAGAGACAAACCTCACGGTCCGTCAGGCTTCATTCAGTTGGAACTCAGAGTGACCTGATACCAAAGACTGAAAATAACTTTACACTGCAGGGAAATAGAAGCATTTGCCTTCTTTGAAATGAAAGATGTATAGAAATGCACTCTGTAAGTGCTTGAATTTGAGTTTTTCATTGCATTTAAATAATCAAACAGGCTTGGTAGTCTTAACTTTTTTTGTTGTCATATTTGCAAGCTTACTGTTGAGAGGGTGATCATGCAGTTTGTGTTTTTATGAAACACAGAATTCTAAAGGGGGTACTTTACTGAGAGGTACACTAATGCTCTTTTACCACTAGACGTACAATTCTACCCTTCTTGTAAGAACAAGATCCTTGTCCAGTAAGCCATGAGAAATGTCAGTTTGAGCCATGTACCTATCTGACAACCTGTCTGCTTTTGTTATCCTCATGAGTTCGAGATGGTTGAATTTCTGAAGCTTACACCGTGTTCTCCGACAAAGACCCTCAGCTTGATTTAAAGAGACATCTGATCAGGACTGATAGTTAGAGATACCATCCTTCCTGACTAAACAATATGCCTAGACTGTTTTTCAGTGATTGAACAGATGATTTCTTAATCGCAACTTCGAACTGAGGGTTCATAAGCATGTTCTTAAACCGATGCTTAATAAGCTGGCAATGCATGTTTCATGTAAGAGTAACAAGTTTAATCGCTTAAGCATAAACTAATTGACACAGCTAGAATTGTTCTAATTTACCCCAATATTTGCATGTAAATTCTTTGACCTGTGTTCTGTCGGCTTATTGAAATGTGTAATATGCAATGGGAAAGAATTCTTATGGCAGATTTAAACTCATCCAACCAGAGCCAGTGTTTCACGGCAGGGGAAGAGGAAATATATTGCAATATATTGCAATCTTTCTTAACCCAAGAAATTATAAAAAATATGTTCTCATCTCATGCAGTCATACAGTCATAGAAACTTCACATATGAAAGGAGAATGAGTCAGTTTAATGCTTTGTGCATCATCACAACTCGCACTCAAATGAAATACATGGATGCTTTTTGTCCTCCATGTCAAGTGCGTTTTACATATGTTACTGGTAAAATAGGTTAGTTCTATAAACTGATTTTTGGTAGTTATCAGCGAATAGGTTTGATTATAAATGAATTGTATATTGGAATGGAAAGTTATCTATAGCAGGCAACTGTGGAATAAATGGGCACGGAATAAATTATATGTAGGGTTATTCTATTTTAATAACATCTGTGGTTTAGATTCTATTCCCCGGCAGAAGGATTGCCTACTCTGGAGTATGAAGTTAATGGCATTAGTTTTTATTTATTTATTTATTTTTTTTTGTCTGCTGTTTTTGATATCACATCTCAGGATAGTAGCAGTTTTGTAATGATGTAATTCTTCTGCACATTAGCAAAAATGATATGTAAATTGCTCCATGCATGTGCCAGCGAAGCAACTGTCATTGAGATTAATATAAATACTCTCCGATAAGTATTAGAGACCTTCTTGCAAAGTGTGTAAAGCACAGAAAAATATGATTTCAAGCCAGGTTTGAGTGCCCACTAAGTATTTCCTTTAGAGACAAGTGTGCTCTAAGGTTTGTGTGGTCGTATATCCACTGGTCATTTGTCTTTGGAGACCTTTGGCTGTTTAAGTTATTTTTCTGTATAGAACAGACTTGGTAGTAGTCTAGCTCTTTGCTTTGATTACTGTAATTGGAGCACTGCAGTGGCCACTCATGGGTACTTTGGTTACTTAGTGGCAAAGCGGAGCAAATGGAGGCATACTGATGTAATTACATTGAATGCTTTTTTATGAAAAAATCCTGTGATCACATATAGCAGAACACTTTAACAGCTAAAATCTGAGAATAACAATTAGCATATTAGAATGAAGTCTGAAGTATCATGTGACACTGAAGACTGGAATAATGGCTGCTGAAAATTAAAACTGTAATAATAACTGTTTTAACTGTATTAAAAAAAAAAAAAAAAAAAAAAAAAATATATATATATATATATATATATATATATATATATATATATATATATATATTATTTCAAACTTTGAACCTTAATGCATTATTCTCAAGAATAAAAATAAATTTATCTTGCAGCTTCTTCATGGCACCTGCTCTGGGTTGATTGAAAGTTAACCAGCGTGACTGGAGCTGGATATGTGACATGTCTGCGTCAGTTAAAGTCACACATAAATCTAATGAGCAGAACATACAGGATTGTCTGTCTACAATCCCAGATAAAAGCGTGTTCATGCTGGTAAATGCGGGCTTGTGAGCGGCTGTGCTCCATGTAGCGGTTTATTTGATTGGGGTTGGCCCGCTGGACGAGTGCGGCGCACAAGCGGGGAAAGAGGTCCGTGATTTATAGTGACCTTTAAGTGGGCCGTCGTTTCTCAAAGCTGGATCTGGCATCTGCAGCGTTTCATTAGGCCTGCTGGAATCCATCATCTGTAATGTTTTTCTCAATGCAATGCTGCATGCAATTTAAAGAGGTACATGTGCACGTAAATATCAAGTTATTTTCCACGACCATCAGACTTGCATGCATGAACACACAGTCATTTACTGTCAGAGAGATTTTTATCCTTTCTAACATTCTTAGCCAGTCATAAAAGTCATTTTTTTAGTGCATAATACATTTTCCAAACTAGATTTTTCATCATTCTTATTGGACTCAGAATGCATGGCAATGCTGTATGTGCCTACTTCCCAAAGTTACTGTTTACTAAAAAAATACAACTTGGTTGGTTCACCCAAAAATGAAAATTCTGTCATTAATTACTCACCTTCATGTTGTTCCAAACCTGTAAAACCTTTGTTCATCTTTGGAACACAAATTAAGATATTTTTGATGAAATCTGAGAACTTTCTGACCCTGAGACAGCAATGCAACTGACACGTCCAAGGTCCAGAAAGGTAAGGACATTGTTAAAGTAGGGCATGTGACATTGTGGTAAAGTAAAGTCATCATTTTTGTTTTCTTTGTGCACAAAAAGTATTCTCGTAGCTTCATAAAATTACGTTTAAACCACTGATGTCACATGGGTTATTTTAACAATGTCCTTACTATCTTTCTGGGCCTTGAACGTGTCAGTTGCATTGCTGTCTATGCAGGGTAATATGTAAAACTTTTCAGATTGCATATCTTGGGATAAATGTTATGTTCCAGGTTGTGCAGGAGATGTTAAGTGCAGGGATGGTTGGTGTCTGTAATTTACTCAGAAAGGCAAGGAAAACAAATAAGGCAATTAATAAAATAAGGCGAGACACTGAAGGGACATGATTAGCTTACTGTTAGCGGTAGCCTGTTATATTGCAGTACATAAGATTTCACTTACCACATAAATGGAGAGCTGGAGATATGACTGCGCGGGCAATGGCGAATGATTTACAGATCCTGAGCATCACTAACAAGCATCTAAACTTATGTGGTAAGTACTGCCGCTGCAGAATAACGTTACACAGAGCACATGCCATTACAAAAGTGAAAGTAAAATGATCGTGCATTCAAAACGGCAGTTTCAATAAACTGCATATTAATATATACTGCAAGCTCCGTGATTAAATATATATTCTTTTCCATGTGCGAACTACTGAAATGAGCCGCTCTGTGAAATAGCCAATCAGAGCAGAGCTCATCATTGTTATTCATGAACCTTCCAAATAAGGCAATAACAGAGGCATATAATGACAGGGACAAATCCTAGGGTTGTAAATGGACCTGTAAAACCGTTTCTGGAGAATATTTTGCCCTTTCCTATGCCATATACCTTCTACGTAGATATCAGAGAACAATTTAAAATATTGTATCAATGCATTCTATGGCACCTTTAAAGAATTTTAATTTTTGGGTGAACTTAAAAAAAAAAAAAAAAAAAAAGCAAAAGATGTTAGAGTTGTTTAATTTTAGTGTAGTAATGTATCAAGCATGAATTAAAAGTAAATAGAAGCATAACAATCAAACTTTAGGTTTCGCCAAGCTGATCAGGAACAGAGTATGACCTCCAAAGTTTTCTGTTACCCGCTCCATGCTTAATGGCGAATAAAACCCTGCTGTGAGCATTCCTGAAGCAAGTGAAAACACTAACAGTTTGACTTTCAAAAATCCTGTTTCTTGCTCCAGGCAAAATCGCACAGCTCCACTGCCCGCTCCACTTTCGCTACGCACCATTTACACACTATGGTCTGCAACACTGCAAACACAGAAAAAAATCATGTTTTTTTTTTCTCATAATTGTGTAGCATCTCACTGTTGTTGTAAAATACCGATTAGTTCACTTTCAGAACAAAAATTTACGGATAATGTACTCACCCCCTTGTCATCCAAGATGTCTTTCTTTCTTCAGTTGTAAAGGAATTGTTTTTTGATGGAAACATTTTAGGATTTTTCTCCATATAGTGGACCTCTATGGTGCCCCGAGTTTGAACTTCTGTAATGCAGTTTAATACGGCTTTAAAGGATTCCAAATGCGGTTGTAAACAATCCCAGCTGAGGAAGAAGGGTCTTATCTAGCGAAACGATCGGTTATTTATTTTTTTAATTACAATTTACATACTTCTTAACCTCAAACGGTTGTCTTGTCTTCCTCTGCCTGAACACAACCCTTTTTCTCCATATAGTGGACTTCTATGGTGTATACTTTTAACCTTAAACACTCGTCTTGTCTTGCTCTGCCTGAACAGCTTTTTCCAGTTCAAGGCAGTTAGGGTATGTCGAAAAACTCCCATCATATTTTCTTCCTCATTTTAATTTCAAATCATCCTACATGCAGAATTACCGACCCAGTGTTGCAAAGAGAACATGCAAAAAAGTTAAAATTGCGATGTAGATTTTGCGATGTAGATTTTGAAGTTGAGGGAAAAAATGAGATGGGAGTTTTTCGACATACCCTAACGGCATTGAACTGTAAAAAAACAGTTCAGGCAGAGCAAGACAAGATGAGCGTTTAAGGTTAAAAAGTATACAAATTGTAAAAAAAACAACAACAACAAAAAAACCTTCCTTATTTGGGATCATTTCAATTCAAGCCACATTTAAACTGCATTTTGAAATTCATTTTTTCCTTTAATTTGCTCTCATTAACTTTTTTGTCTTATTGTACAAATAAATTTGTCTTTTTCTTTTTGATCAGAATAATTTCCTTTGCGATCAGAAATAGCTGACATATTGACATTGTTGATGAGGAAAATAGCCCACAAAAAGTTGCAATTAGCTTTTTTTTATTTATTCAAAAATGTGCTTCCATAGATTATAAAAGTGAATGTGTTGTGAACAGCATGATATCTCATAGAAATAATTCTACCAGTGTTGATGTACACCAGTGTGATATATGCTGTAAAGGTAAATATCAATATAATACAAGATCAAATCCAACAGCTTCATAAAAAATTCAGAACGAAGATTTCAAAAGCTGAATGTTGCATTGATAGATATTGTGCTGCCTGCTATTGCATGTCATTGAGGTGCATTTCTTTTTTCATACTTTGCAAGCTTTACTTAATTTGAATATTAAGAGAAACTGAGATTAAAGCGTTAAGTTTTTTGGGGCAGGCTAGCTGGAGAGAGCATATGCAGCAGGACTAGTTGGCTGGAAGTTAAAAGGAAGTAGTCCTTTTAACTTTTATTGCTCAGATGATGCTCGTTTATAGCTCAGGAGACCTAATTGAGTTTCCAGCAGTGTATCATTTGACTGTTAACTTTGTCTCAGATGTTTCTGTCTCTCTCTCAGTCACTCCGGAACAAAAATGGTTTGAAAAGCATTGGTGTCTAGGAGAAGCAACTGAGATCTCATTTGTGGTTATTATTTCCTGCTTAAGTGTTTCTGTTGTTTTAATGACTCTGAAACTTGAGCTAATCTTTACAGATGTACCATCACTTGTGCTGAAGCACATATAATTATCATCAACACAGATTGTTCCAAAAAATCATGAATTTTTAAAGTGTTTTCCTTGCTTTTTATGTTAAAAGCTAATTCAGGAAGATGTTTTCTCTGTTTGGTGTCTTTGCTGTCCTGGTTGGGCTATTCAGATTGGATGAATGTTGTGCCATGTGCAGAATTCTGCTCATATAAAGGCATTTCCTTCCCCATGCTGGCCATTTCTGTCTGTTCCACCGGTGCTTCAGTCCAAAGCCATCCATCACCACTCACCAAGACAACTGTGGGCCAGTCTGCAAGCAAAATAATGAGTTTACAATAGATGAATATTTCATCATGCCTTTTGCCTCACCCTGTGCCTTCATGTTCACACACAGATTAGATGAGCTGATACTGGTGATACATTATAATTGATTCAAATGGCTTAAGGCTTTGCTAAAATTAATTCCTCATGCCATTTAGTATTTAACGGTAATGTATACTAGTTTATCCGAACAGACTGTGTAATGCATGCCACTGACACCGGTAATGCGATTTTAGGTTGTAGTTCCTGTTTCACGGCATATGGAGTGAGGAAAGGAAATACACAATAGTTAATTAAAAGTTAGTTAAAAGTTAATCAAAAACTCTAAATAAGATTATCCAGAATAAATTATTATTATTGTTTTATAATACACATAAGCTCAGTATTATAAAACAGGAGGGCTGAGAACTGCCATAGATCTTCTGATTCAATATTATGATAGCATTTGGCTACCAATTTCATATGTATTGTGATTTTTATACTAAATAGCAAATACAAATAGTGAAGAACAAAGAAACATATTATGAGAAATAAAACAAAGAGGCCTTAAGCTACTAAAGGTTAGCAATGTTTGTCTTTTTCTTGATTATTAGAATCCATATCCATATAATTCATATAAAACCGTGGGTAGCAGCAGGTCTTTTTTGTATGGAAGCTTGTTTCCACCATGGGATAATAAAGAAAAAAAAAAAAAAAGAATGATGAGGTATTAACTCAGAATTGACTCACAATACTTAGAAGAAAAGTCAAAATTGTGAAATAAAAAAATTGTGATTAGACAAAGTGAGATAAAAAGTGAAACTTGCAAAATACAAGCTAAATTCTGAGAAAAAATAAGTCCGATTTGGCAAATTCTCCCAATTGCAAGGAAAAAGTAAAAAATTGTGAGATCTAAACTTAGAGTGAAAGTGTGAAATAGACTTTAAACTTAGATTTTAGTGTTAAATAATGTTTTTCAATTCGGACTTTTTGTGAAATAAAAATTTGCAATGAGAAAAAGTCACTCAAAGTCATAACCTACATTTTTTTATTTTGTAGTGAAAACAAGAAACAGAATTGTGAATTGATAAAAGCTAAATTCTGAGGGAAAAAAAATCAGATTTGTGAATTCTTAAAATTGCAAAGAAAAAGTGAGTATTGTGAAATATAAACTCTGAATTGTGAGAAAAATGTGAAATAACTTTTTTTTTTAACTTTTTTATTCGGTAGCATAAATGGGCTTTAGGCTGCATTTATGCTACAAGACGTTTATTTTTACATATTAGATGTTTTGTCCTATATGTTAATTTTTTAAGGCAGAAATTTAATATGTTTACATATGTTTCACATAATTAAATCATGTTGATTTTCTGATCATTTAGTTATGTTATGTCAATTCTGACTTTTTTTCTTTGAAACTTTTTTTCAAGACTTATTAGGCAGTAACTCACAAAATTGTCAAAAGCAATTAGAAAAAGTGAAAATTGTGAGATAAAAAAGTCATTATTATTATTATTTTTATTTTTTATTTTTGTGGTGGACACAACAAAGAGAATTGTGAAATATTAACTTGGAATTAAAAGATGCAAGCAAAATCCTGAGAAAAAGGTCAGATTTGCGAATCCTTGGAATTGCAAAGAAAAAGTGAGAGTTGTGAAATATAAATTAAGAATTTTACCTTTTTTATTCTATGGCAGAAATGAGCTTTAGGCTGCATTATGCTACAAGACGTTTATTTTTACATATTAGATGTTTTGTCCCATATTAATTCTTTAAGGCAGAAATTCAATATGTTTACATATGTTTCGCATAATAAAAGCATGTTGATTTGCATGTTTACATTTATGCAAATACCTAAAACTAGTGTCTCAAAACACATTGTTTGCAAAAGATGTAAAGCGCAAGTTCAGCGTTTAACTCAGAATTATGAGAATTAACCCACAATTCTAAGAGGAAAAGTCAAAATTGTCAAAAAAAAAAAAAAAGCAATTAGAAAAAGTTAGAATTGTGAGATACAAAAAGTCATAATTCATTTTTTTTTTTTTGTGGTGGACACAACAAAGAGAATTGTGAAATATTAACTCGGAATTGTAAGATGCAAGCTAAATTCTGAGAAAAAAGTCAGATTTGTAAATTCTCGGAATTTCAACAAAAAGTGAGAATTGTGAAATATAAACTCAGTGGCAGAAATGGGCTTTAGGCTGCATTTATGCTACACGACATTTATTTTTACATATTAGATGTTTTGTTCCATATTAATTCTTTAAGGCACAAATTAAATTTTTACATATGTTTCACATAATAAAAGCTTGTTGATTTTTTTAATAAAGGCAAATTTATGCAAATACCTACAACAAGTGTCTCAAAACACATTGTTGCAAAAGATGCAAAAAGACGTAAGTTAATCAATTAAAAATGTCCGTCTAGTGCCTGTTGACAGAAAAACACTGATCAAAAAGTTTAGCAAACTGCATTTTTTTCTGTCCTTAAAAATATATTTCTGACTATTTCTGATCATTGAGTCATGTTTAAAATTGCTATAAACGTGTTTGCACATATACTATATATAATGGATATTAAAGTGCCAAATTGAGTGAGTTTTCTTCAGGCTCTTATTAACCGCTTTATTAAAAAAAAAAAAAAAAGTGCTGTTGTTTGAGTTCATACTGTAGTGAAAAGAGAAAATTATAGACTTTTCTTCAGTATTCTGTCCAGCTGATTATGAGTCATTCAAAAACCATTACATAAGTATGCTATTTAATGTAATTTTCATTATTTTCTATTATTTACTTTATTAGATGTGCTTACCAGGCCAGACAAATGAAGCTTGTACAGTGAAGCTAATTTGGCAGACAACTATTAAGGTGTGAAAAGACATAAAGAGTACACTGGGAAATGGAAATGTTGTCAAGGAAAAGCTCATTAGTTCAGTGTTTATAATTTGTCAAGTGATGGGTCTTTAGCTCTACTTTATTTATTTACAATGATGAAACATGGAGTAATGCAGAACACACAGATCAGGATGGAGAACGAAATTTGTTAAGGCTTGCCTTTGTGAGAAAGAAGTTCAAATGACGGGAGGATGAGTAATAATTATAAATAATTATAAATAATTATAAATATAAATAATTTATTTTTTTGTAACTTGTATGTAATATATTTAACTATATTTGTAAAAGCACATGATGACGTTGGAATTTTGTACGTTTAAAATGTATTATCTTTAGCTTTAAATGTAATATCGAGTAACACACTATAGTTAAAATTTTAATTAGAAGTACATCACAAGTACACATTCAATACAATTAAGTGCACAAGGTTGTGTCTAGTCTGAGGTATCTCTATACAATGGCCAAACCCTGCCAAGTAAATTTTGGTTCCCCGTTTGTGGGTGTTGTTTAATATAGAGAAAGTAGAGGGGGCGGCGTCCAGCTGCATGATGAAGAAATTGCCTTTGTGAGCAGCATTAATGATGATTTCCCTCTGCTGTGCTCATTAGGAATCTGCTGTCATAAGCTGCCCTCTACCACTCACTCATACCATTGAGTGTAATTGTGTTTCATAGTCTGGCCCATGCCCACTGAATGATAAAGCCGTAGGTGCTTATTGTGTGTAATCTCCACGGCCCACTGCAGAAGCCACCAGACCAGGCTGTATCTGAGTCAGGAGGGACGAATGGTGACTGACAGCAGAGTAAAGCGCTAAATGTGCCGATGAGACATGGGTATTGGATGATATGTGCAGGAGAGAGATCTCACACACACTGAAACTGAAGCATTGCTGTTGTTGGCTAATGGTATTTTTAAGTGTTTCTCCTAGAAATGAACTAATTACAGGACTTAAAGGAATAGTTCATCCAAAAATCAAAATCCAAAGTCTAAACAGCTGATAAAAACATCACAATAATCCATCTAGTCCACACAACTTCAGTCCATCAATTAACATCATGTGAAGTGAAAAGCTGCGTGCTTGTAATAAACAAATTCATCATTAAGGTGTTTTAACATCATTTAACCATCACTTCTGGCACAGATACCAGTTTTGGACTATTTTCGCTTCTAAATCTGTGCATATTGCTCTCTAATTCATGTGAGATGACTTTTTCACTGGAGACTGGAGAAAGCAATGTTATGGCTGGAGGACTCATATTAAAGGTCCACTGAAGTGCCTTGAAACACGCAGCGTTATTCTATGTGGTGACGTACTTTTAACTGAAACAAAAACATATCGCCCAGCCCCGCCCACTAATTTTGAATAGCCAATAGCGTTCCATTTATATCTGCTCGGGCAAGAGCCGTTGAGCTCGGTAAAGCCGCATTTGTAAGCTTATGACAGCCACAGACTAATAAATCACCCCACAGATTCAATATGAAACTTGCTAAAATGAAATAGTGATCATTATCATGCTGAGGCTGTGTAGTTTAATACATGCCGATCACACATATGAGCGCATATGATCTGCTTCGGGTTAATGCATCTCTGTGTAGGGGGCGGGACATTACGGACTCTAGAGAGCATTTGATTGGACAGAACGTTTGATGAGAAATTGAAGTGCACGGTGATATCATCCAAATCCTTGATTCATATTGGAGGAAGTGACGAGACTGTAAGTTTTGAATGCCCATATCTTGTAAACGCGAATTTTGTCTTTGTTTTGCAGCACACTAGCTTATAGATAACCTTAAGGCTAATATATTCATACTAAAAGCCAAAAAACTTTAATTTTGATTTCAGGGGGACTTTAAACATTACAGTATATCCATTAGGGGTGGGAGAAAAAAAATCGATATTGCAATATATTGTTGTGCTTTCTGTCGCAATAAATAATCGATACACTAACGGCCAATATCGATATTTTATTACAACACAAAATGATTAATTTACCCGTCGTCAGTGTCACTGTCACTACCCAATATCTACCATTCTCTTTGCGGGGGGCGCTGTTCGAGTAAATAGGGGTAAAGTGGCGGAAGCAGCGGCCAGTGAAGAACACAAGTTATCTAACAACAACAGAGAAGAAGCGCAGAAAAAAGAGAAGTGAGAAGAATGGCGGAAAATAACGAAAAACAAGTCAAAGACGCACCCGCTAGTTGCCTGTTTCACACATACTCCGTCTGCAGTGCGTACGCGTTGAGTATTTTTTTCCGCACCCATGTTAACGGATTAGAGCGTTCACACTGCACGCGGTTGCTGTCCGGTGTTGTGCCGAAATCTGTGACCCGTCGAAAACTGTGACCAGGGGTCGCTGTTCAGCAAATATTGGCGCGGGAGCGCGCACACGTTGAATCAGACGCTGAAACGGAATGATCATCGTCGCAGTGATGCTGTAAAATAAGTTTCATGTTTTAAAGAAATAACGACTATTGGACAAACTAGATATTTTGGCATCGAAATGCTTGCATAGAGAAGACATTAATCATTAATGCTGTACTGTTGTTGTCTGTGTTACTACTATGAATGGTTTTGGTTTAAATAACATTCTCATTAATGGATAGGCTCATTTTTTTATTCTTATTTCTTATTAAATGCATACCACTCTGAGATATTAGCCTATATAGTATGAATCACTGGATCTGGTCAACTACCGAAATATGTGATCTCTTTTTATTTCAAATAACACATTGTAATATTCAATAAAGTGACTCATGTGATGTGTGACTATCTCCTCTTTTTTATTTTAAAAAGCATATAGATCAGATATTGAGAAATCTATACTGTAGTGTAGATACAATATAGGGTCACAGAATCTGACAGGTCAAATTCATAGCTACCTCTTTTTATTTTATAATTTTTTAATAAAGTAACTCATGTAACGTGTGACCATCTCCCCTTTCTGTTTTATAAAGCATATTAATTAGATATTGAGAAATATGTAGATACAGTAGAGTCATAGTCTGTCAGGTCAAATTCATAGCTACCGGAATATGTGACTCTTCTTTATTTCATAATAACTGTGTTAATAATAAGCCATGGGACTTACACAAATTGTATGCTAGTGTATTATCACTGATACACAATAGAGTAAAATCAGTAGCATGCATTTAACCCTACCAAATTATTCATCCTCTTAATTCTTTTAGACTCTTTCTTAGTTCTGACAATTGTACAGTTCATCAAGATTAATTACATTTATATATATATTATTAAAATATTTAGTATTGCTTTGATTTGGAGTGTGCATTTATTATATTATATATAAAGAAATTCAAACTTTTAACTTTTAAAAACATCAACATCAACATCAACAATCCACTTAGTACTGTGCCATTAAATATTTCTTCAACAATTTTTTAAACCTCATTTTACTTGTTAAAAAAAACATGTATATACGATGGCAATTCATTCCATGTTTTCATTCTTCTATACATTACAGTCCGTTGCTTTGAATTAGTTTTCGAAACAGAAAGCAAAGAAAAAAAAAATCCTTTTAATGCATGCCTGGTGTTAAATTTATGACTAGCACTTATATACAAAAGCTGACAGTACAATACACTTGGAACTCTTGATACAGAGATATGTCTTATAAAACACAACAGAGAATCAATTACCCTATCCTTCACCAATAACCAACCTAGAGGCTTGTGCATTTTCATAATATTAACCCTTCTATTGCAGTGCAAAATTAGTCGTGCAGCTCTATTCTGGACTAATTTTTACTTTACTTAATGCATATTGTATCATTTTTTTATAGATTTCTCAATATATGATCAATATGCATTATAAAACAGAAAGGGAAGATGGTCACATCACATGAGTCACTTTACTGAATATTATAGTCAGTCATAATGAAATTAAGAAGAGTCACATATTTCGGTACACTGTAAAAAAAAAGGGTAAAAAAATCTTAATTAAAAATAAAGTGCAAAAACAATAATTTTACAGATATTGTCATTTAAAGCTTTTAAAGAAAAACATCTTTATTTTACAGATTTTTTTTCTTGTTTCAATTAGGATATTTTACTTTTACTTTATGGTTTTTGTTTGGCAGTTATAGCTGCCAGTTGTTTGGCCGTATTTTTACAGTGTAAAACCCTTATTTGACAGATTTTACCTAGATTATGAAAGCACTAAATGTTCTACAGAGAAACACTGTTATTTTACAAATCATTACAATAAAAAACCTTCAATAAAGTGTCAAAGCATGCGCAAGGTGGAAAATTAACAGTTTTATTTAAAAGACAAAATACAATAAATTTGACCTGTCAGATTCTGTGAAAGAGGCACATGAAAGAGGCACATGTTTGTGGTAAACAGCCGCGGATCAGGAACAGACTGCAAACGTGTCCTGTGTGAAAGCAAAACGAGTCCGTGCTGCTTCTGCATCGCATACGTAACGCACACGGACTGCATACGCACTGCAGACGGGGTATGTGTCTCCGTCTGCAGTGCATATGCGTTGCATATTTTTTTCCGCACCCATGTTAACGGATTAGAGCGTTCACACTGCACGCGGTTGCTGTCCGTCAGTGCGTTCCAGATGCGGTGCGTTTGCAGCAGTGCAGCGATCGTTTAGGCACAGAGTCTATTTTTGCTGTGCTGCATTGCGTTGCATACGCTGAATTAAAGTGACAGCGCATTGTTCGCTGTAAAAATGAACATGAATTGACACGGAAATGTACATAAATGCATATAATTGCAGTCTTCTGTGTTTCACAGTCAAGACGTGGCTTTTTGGCTAGGTTTAGAATAGTGCAGTTTTAAATAAACAAGGCAACATAATACATGCACTAGTCCATGTAGAAAAGTTCTTTAAAATATGGTTTTTAATAAAGATTTAATGCAAAATAAAGGCACAGAGAGCCGACTGTTTCTGTCTGTGGTAAGTTTTAATTTAAAATAAATATTTGTTAAAATAAAATATTTGTGAAAGCCCAATTTCAATATGAAAAGGAAGAGATAGCCTACCTATGCTGTGTTTAAATGTTGCAACTTGCTTGAACAACTTAATATACAAATCTAGATGTCAAGTGCATTGAATAATAGTAATATTGAATAATGTTGTTTATAATACGTTGATTTTAAACGTGAATATGTCTAGTATTGTTGTATTAGTGTACTGTGATAAAAAAAAAAGAGTATCCCAATGCTGAAAAAGCACGTTTGGATTTGAAATTAAAATAACGGAGAAATGGTGTATTTTTGTTAAACAGCCGCGGATCAGGAACGGACTGCAAACGCGTCCTGTGTGAAAGCAAAACGACCCCGTGCTGCTTCTGCACCGCATAAGTAACGCACACGGACTGCATACGCACTGCAGACGGAGTATGTGTGAAACAGGCGTTAGTGTTCCTCAAGAAGAATATGCCTTGATGAGACCACTGTCCAGGTTAACATAAAGCACTTTACAGTAACTTACTACTGACGTTTCAGTATAATGGTTTACACATGTTAGTTAATGTTCATGTTGTTTTTTAATGTTCAGGCACTTTTATCTGTCTAGCTGTACAGTGTTTACATTTAAGACCAGGAGGCAGTGAGTTATTATGCAAATGCATATTTCTTTGCACAGTGTTGGAAATGTTGGCATTAATAAATGCATAAGATTTCCTTATTATGGGTATTTTTTTCTTTTTCAGTCACACATATCGTGATATATCGTTGATGAAATTTCTTCCAATATATTGAATATCGTAGATATCGTGAATCGTGATATTATCATTATCGTGGGCCACATATCGCCACAGAATTGAATCGTGAGTTACCTGTATCGTCCCACCCCTAATATCCATCATTAAAAACATCTTAATGATGGATTTGTTTCTTACAAACATGAAGCATTTTGCTTCATAAGACATTAATTGATGGACTGGAGTCATGTGGATTATTGGGATGTTTTGGACTCAATTTAACTGCACCCATTCACTACAGAAGATTGATTGCTGGGTAAGTGATGCAATGCCAAATCTGTACAGATAAGCAAGCTCATTTACATCTTGGATGGCCTAAAAGTGCGTTCACACCGGACGCGAATGAAGCGGCAAGCGCGAGTGATTTACATGTTAAGTCAATGCAAAGATGCGAATAGCCATTCTGCGGCGCGAAACGCGCGAATGGCGCGAATGGCGCGGCGCGCATTGAGCGTTTCAAGCGATTGCCGCGCCATTCGCGCGAATCGCGCGAGTTCAAAAATCTGAACTTTGGCGAAAATCCGCACCGCGTTAACCAATCAGGAGGCAGAAATCCGAAACAACAATGGCGGACAAAATCACCGTTGCTGTCTGTGGTTCCTCGGAGCTGTACGATACATCTTTGGACTTTTGTAGAAACAGGAATAAAAGGGATCTTGCTAGGAATAAAGTGAGTGAAGAGGTCGGACAATCTGGTTAGTTTTAAAGGTCCCATATTGTACACATTTCTGGAGGTTTATTTTAGTTGTTGATGTCCTTAAGAATATATATTTGCGGTATAAGTGCCAAAATCCATCTCAATATATTTTTACAGCTCCTTTTTTAGGAGCTCTGTCAAAAACAGGTCGATTTTGGCCCATCTAATTAATATTCATGAGCCTCTCTTCTGATTGGCCTGTTGTTCTGAGTGACGCACAGCCAGGCCAATCACAGGTAACTACAGTCATGTATGCTTTAGCCGAACCCAGAGCCATAGAGAGAGCCTAGCCTGCTGATACTCAACAAGATATTTCAGAATGATCATTAATGTTTTTTCTTTTTCAAACACCGAATGCAGTAAGCTACATAACTGTTGCTTTAGTAAAGCCCCTTTCACAATGCGCGCTGATTCTGGAAAATTACGAGAACGAGCATTGTGTGAACAAAAGCCAGAATCATAAAGGCAGTGTTGTAGCGATGATGCACATTATTATGCGACTCTTCACGACAAAAAAATACGTGCAAAGTGGAATGAAGCGGCGATCAGGCAGAGCCAGCTCCGCACTATCAGCGCTATGTGCTTCAGCAGTTTGTTCAGGTTAGTTTCAGTTTAGTGAAACGTACGCGTCGCATTACATCTCACATCCAAACGTCACATGTCTTTATGAGTTGTGTGTAAAGCACGCACAGATTCCGGAAAACAACTGTGAATGAACCAAATTAAACAATTCCGGAACAAATCATGGGACACATTATCTGTGTATTTACCGGAATCGCAGAGTGAAAGAGGCTGAAGTTGACGTGCCAGTAGTCTCTTATATTCACGTTGTTCTGAAGCCTGTGCAATGATGTAGTTTCGACATCTATCGACTGAACAGGGTTTTCTCGACTTGTTTTCGTGTTGTTGTTGCTTAGCAATGTTATGGACACAATATTGTCTGGGTTTGACAAAAGGAGGGTGGGACGTGATTGGTGTTCGGGGTGGTGACTGAAGGCGGTGACTGAGTAGATCGGACGTCACATCGTTACGGAAGTCACAGCGGCCCGTGAAAATGAACAGCTACTTTAAGCAGGCTGTGTGCAGTTTACTGTGGATTGACTGTTTTGAAACTCATATGGTAGTTACATAGCCCCTAGACCTCAGTTATCATGAAAAAAGCCAGGAAATTTCGATTTTGACAATATGGGACCTTTAAAAAATGCTCTTTACTCAATTTGACCTACATATACATACATATTGAGACTACAAGCAAGCTAAAGCTGGCAAATTGAGCTCACTCACCTATTTTACAACTACTTTCCCGCTGACGAGTGGCAGAAGCCCCTCCCTTAACGCGAATTCGCGTCTGTTGTGAAGAAAATGTCACGCGCGAATGACGCGAGTAAACGTACTCGGTTACTTTCGTAACCTCGGTTCCCTGAGATACGGGAACGAGTACTGCGTCTGAAAGACGCTTATGGGAAAAGCTCCTTTTCTCCTGAGACTGAAGCATTTCAATAACGCAGTGTAACTGCACGGCCATTGGTTCGTGCAGTGTTAAAGAAACGAACCAATGGCTCGGCAGCGGAGATGCACAAACCTATGGCGATGATTCGCGCCCGATCGCGCCAAAAGGGGCGGAGCATCTGGCTATATAAGCGAGCATTTCGCCATAGGGAACTCAGGTACTTCGACTGAAGCGACGACTGAGTCGTGCAGCTACCTAGCACGGCCAGCAACGCAGTACTCGTTCCCGTATCTCAGGGAACCGAGGTTACGAAAGTAACCGAGTACGTTCCCTTTCGATACTTTCACTCGTACTGCGTCTGAAAGACGCTTATGGGGAACCAGTACAATCCCGCCGTTGCTAAGGTAGAGGAACGACTAACATGACCCTAGCACTAAAGGGCTAATAAGGGCCAATTTGTTCGATCAGATAGCCTGATAAACATCCGTTCCAAGGAATAAGTACACTTGGAGCTCCACAGAGGCCAAGATGCACTATATATAACATACTGGTAACAACATACCACTATGTGGAAAGGACCCGAGTCTGTAAGACTGGAACGTCCAAGTTATAGAATCTAGCAAATGTGGACGGTGAGGCCCAGCCTGCCGCCGCACAAATTTCTGCAATGGAAACCCCACTAGACCACGCCCAAGACGAGGCGATGCCCCTAGTCGAATGGGCCCTTACTCCCATGGGACATTGTAGGCCCAAAGAGGAGTAAGCCAGCGTGATGGCTTCCACAATCCATCTGGATAATCTCTGTTTTGTGACCGAACACCCCTTGGTGCGGCCACCAAAACATACAAACAGCTGTTCTGACTGCCTAAAAGGGGCAGAACGCTCCATATAACATCTCAGAGCCCTGACAGGGCAGAGAGGGTTAAATCCCTGGTCTTGCTCCGCAGGAGGAAGAGCCAAAAGGGAAATAATCTGGTCTCTAAAGGGTGTAGAGAGACTTTTGGGAACATACCCACGCCTTGGCTTCAGGATGACCTTGGAGTCATTTGGCCCGAATTCCAAGCAAACGGGGCTCACAGAGAGCGCCTGTAAATCACCCATGCGTTTGACTGATGCTAATGCCAATAGCAGGGCAGTCTTCAACGTCAGGGGGCGAAGGCCTATGGACTGAAGCGGTTCGAAGGGAGGGCTTTTCAGGGCCCTCAATACTGTGGGTAAGTCCCAGGACGGAACCGTGACGGGGCGAGGGGGATTAAGCCGCCTTGACCCCTTTAAAAAACGAACGACCAAGTCGTTTCTTCCCACAGATTGACCGTTTACCAGGTCATGGAATACCGCTATAGCTGCAACATAGACCTTGAGCGTAGAAGGGGATCTCCCCTTATCCAACAGCTCTTGCAAGAAGGACAATATCACAGATATGTCACATAAAATTGGGTCCGTACCGCGGGTGGAACACCAGGCGGAAAAGACAGACCACTTGAGATCGTAGAGCCGCCTCGTAGAGGGTGCTCTAGCTTGTGAAATAGTACTCAAAACCGACTCAGGGAGACTTAAAGGCTCCCGTCTAGAGCCCAAACGTGCAGCGCCCACAATTCCGGTTGGGGGTGCCATATCGTTCTGTTCGCCTGTGTTAAGAGATCTCGTCTCAGTGGCACGGCCCATGGTGCTCTTGAGAGCAGCCTGGGAAGATCTGGAAACCAATGCTGGTTCTGCCAGAATGGAGCCACTAACAGGACTTTGAGTTTCTGTTCCCGCACTCGCCTGATGACTTGTGGCAGCAGAGCGATAGGAGGGAATGCGTATAACAGGAGATTGGGCCATTCTTGGGTCAATGCGTCCTGTTCCTTCGAAAAATAAATTGGGCAGTGATGATTGTCTTTTGAGGCGAAAAGATCTACTCGCGCCTTGCCAAAGACAGCCCATATTTGCTGAACCGTGTGAGGGTGAAGCGTCCATTCGTCTGAGGAGACGTTGCTCCGAGACAACATGTCTGCTCCCTGGTTCAGTTTGCCTGGCACATGCGTCGCTCTTAGAGAGCGGAAGTGCAGCTGAGCCCATGTCAGGAGACGTTCTACCATCGTAAATAGACGTCTCGACGAGAGGCCCCCTTGGTGATTTATGAAGGACACCACTGTCATGCTGTCCGAACGGACTAAGACATGGTGACCCTTCAGTGCAGGTAGAAGGGTGTGAAGGCCTAAACATACTGCTAGCATTTCCAAGCAGTTGATGTGAAGGCGACTCTCCGCTTTCGACCATAGGCCGAAAGCAGGCTGGCCGTCGCACAGCGCCCCCAACCTAAGTTGGAGGCGTCTGTCGAGACCGCTTTCCTTCTGACCACCAAGTCCAGGGGAACGCCCTGTTCCATCCATTGAGCGCACCTCCAAGGAGCCAGGGCTGCTATACAGGCCCGATCTACCTTGATGCGCTGGCGTCCCAAACGCCACGCTTGAGGAGGAACCTTTGGTTTCAACCAGAACTGCAGGGGGCGCATTTGAAGCAGACCCAACTGAAGTACTGGAGATGCTGAGGCCATAAGGCCGAGCATCTTCTGAAAAATCTTGAGTGGGCGAAGGGCTCCTATTTTGAAGGAAGCCGCGAGCCTGCGAATGGCTTGGGCTCTCTGCGGCGCAACTGCTGCCTTCATTTGACGTGAGTCGAAAACTGCTCCCAGGAACGCAATGCGTTGGCTGGGAGACAGCACGCTCTTGGCAAAATTGACCTTGAGTCCTAGGCACTCTAAGTGGCTGAGGATTAAGGCTCTGTGGTGTGTTAGCTCGCTCTCTGACTGGGCTAGGATGAGCCAGTCGTCCAGATAGTTCAGGACGCGGATTCCCATCTGTCTCAGAGGGGAAAGTGCTGCGTCCATGCACTTTGTAAGCGTGCGAGGGGCTAACGACAGTCCGAACGGAAGGACTGTATATTGATATGCCACTCCCTCGAAGGCGAATCTCAAGAATTGCCTGTGATGGGGGGCGATCTGAATGTGGAAGTATGCATCCTTCAGATCCAGTGAACAAAACCAGTCCCCTTTGCGTATCTGCGAGAGGATCTGTTTTAGTGTAAGCATTCTGAACGGCCGTCTCATGAGGGCGTGATTCAGCTGTCTGAGGTCGAGGATGGGACGTAGGCCGCCATCCTTCTTTGGAACGAGGAAGTAACGGCTGTAAAAACCTGACTCGCTCTGTGTTGGGGGGACCGTTTCCACGGCGCCCTTGGCCAACAGATTCTTTACCTCTAATCGCAAGACTTCTGCGTCTTTGCTGCGAACTGAGGTGGTGATCACACCATGAAAGCGAGGAGGTCTTCGAGCGAACTGGAGTACATAGCCTCGTTCTATTATACCCAAAACCCATTTTGACACTCCGGGGATGGCTTGCCATGCCACGGATCGTGTCGCTAGGGGCTGCAATGGTTCGCACAGCTGTATGCTGTCTGAAAGCATTGGAAGAGGAAATTTGCTCTTTTCTTGAAAATGTTTTTCCCGCTATCACAGCGGTTTGCTGTAAGGGCGCTGATACAAAGGGCCCGTGAGTTACAGCTACATTGTTTACAAACATGAGTTCCCTTACACTCGGAACAGAACGGAGTGTAGAAGGGTTCAAAAGAGGCACTTTGGGGGCTGGTCCGGCTGCTGCGAGACTTGGCCCCTCCCTCTTCCTGCTGTTGAGATCAGGAAGATGCTGGCGGCGCCTGGTCCAACACCACTCTTGGCCGAGGTCCCTGGCGCTTGGGGAAGGGAAAGCGCTTGGCTGGGCGTGAACGTGGACGGAGCTCCGTCTGAGGAGCTGGTTGCGCAGCTGGGGGCGTGGCTTTTGCAGGCTGCTGAGTCGGCGCCGGCTTGGGGCGACTAGGAGCCGTTGCGGAGCTTGAGCGTTTTGGCAGAAAGTGTCGCATGGCTTGGGACGATTTCTGCGCCGCGGTGAAGCGCTCCGCGAAACCCTCAACAGCTGGGCCGAACAGGCCGGTCGGCGAGATGGGGGAGTCAAGGAAGGCGACCTTATCCGCGTCCTTAATCTCCGTAAGGTTAAGCCACAAGTGGCGCTCCAGCACCACTAAACTGGCCATCGATCGCCCGATCGCCTGAGCCGTCATCTTCGTGGCGCGTAACGCCAAATCCGTAGCGCTACGTATTTCTCTGAGCGGGGAATCGTCCAGGCTCAACTCGTCCAGACCGCGGAGGAGCTTTGCTTGGTACACCTGGAGTACCGCCATAGAGTGAAGCGCTGAAGCTGCCTGTCCAGCAGACGAATACGCTCGTCCAGCGAGGGTAGAGGTCGTCCTGCAAGGCTTAGACGGGTGTGACGCCCTCGCCTTCCAACCGATAGCGGTGGGCGGGCAAAGGTGCGCAGCAACTGACTCGTCCAGCGGGGGCAGCTTCTCGTAGCCCTTTTCCTCGGCGCCGTCGACCGTAGTGAGGGCAGCAGAAGAGGAAGTATGGAGGCGGGCTGAGTATGGAGCACGCCAGGACTTAGAAATTTCGTCATGGACTTCGGGGAAGAATGGCGAAGCTCGCTGACGAGGGGCCTGGCGGCGCCCCGGCAGAAACCATTCGTCCAACCGGCTCCTAGAGGGCTCCTCGGGAGGAGACCATTGAAGATCCAGCTCCTCGACAGCTTTAGATAGGACACGGAACAGTTCGGCGTCCATACCGGCGCTGGCGGCGCTGGATTGCGCAGACGGCAAGGGGGCGGGGTCATGGGAAGAGCCCGACAACTCCTCTGCGTCAGATGCGGCCAATGACATGCTGTCATCCTCGCATTCACTTCCTCCGAAGGAGACCAGATCGCTCGCAGCCGCAGAGGGACGCTGGTCAGGATGCAGGAAGAGAACTGGCGATTCCTCTCCATGTGGTGAAGGCGAGGCACGCGGGGTCTGAGCCGGCGTGAGCTCGCCTGTCACCGCGCTCTTAGCTCTCCTGCCCCGCTGCTTCTTCCTAGCAGGCTCTTGCGAGGAAGTAAGCGGGAGGGCGTGAGAAGCGGCGTCGCTCTCTGAAAAGAAAGCTAGCCGCGAGCGGAGGGAAGTGAGACTCATATTCCCGCAATGGGAACATTCCGTCTCATTGAGCGCAGCCTCAGCGTGGGCGTGACCCAGGCACGAGACGCACTCAGCGTGAGTGTCAGCGGCGTGCAGAGGGGCTCTGCACGAGCGACAAAAACGCCGTGGCATTTGAAACAACGCCGTAGAAATTTGCTCTTAATTTGCTCTTTTAGATGTTCGCCGGATAGCAGCAGGGAATCAGCTCCGGAGCGTCAATCCGCCGAGCAGTGAGGATCCGCTGCGAGGCTCGTCAACGGCGAAGAAGAGGCTTGCTTGAGCGAAGTCTGCGTAGTCAGTCTCTGCGAAGATCAGAAGTCGTCGCTGAAGAAGAAGGATCTGAGTTCCCTAAGGCGAAATGCTCGCTTATATAGCCAGATGCTCCGCCCCTTTTGGCGCGATCGGGCGCGAATCATCGCCATAGGTTTGTGCATCTCCGCTGCCGAGCCATTGGTTCGTTTCTTTAACACTGCACGAACCAATGGCCGTGCAGTTACACTGCGTTATTGAAATGCTTCAGTCTCAGGAGAAAAGGAGCTTTTCCCATAAGCGTCTTTCAGACGCAGTACGAGTGAAAGTATCGAAAGGGAACTCAAATGTTCAAGCGTTCAACTACGCGCGAATAGCACGTTTTTTCCGCGCAAGTCGAGTCCGGTGTGAACGCACCATAAGGGTGAGTACATTTTCAGCAAATCTTCATTTTTGGGTGAACTATTTCTTTAACAGTAAGATGAAACCCTCTGGCTTCACTATTAAAAAAAGTATTTAAAATGCATTTATTTTATACTAAGTATAGTTCAAGTCTATTAACATATTTACTGACATTTTCTAGACTTACTAATATAAAAATTTTAATTGAACTTAATTTGAAGTACTGCTTGGAGAAAATGCACATTTCTTAATATTAAGCCTAAAATATGTTTTAATGCCACTATTAATGAGGATTGTATGAAAACAATATTTAAATGCTAAATATTTAAAGCGTACCTAAAGTATACTTGTAATAGTTCCACTTTAGCACAATCAGTTATACTTAAGTATATTTTAGTTGGACTTCAGCACTACTTCCGCACTATTAAAGTGCATTAGGCACAAAATTAGTTAGCAGACTTTAAATATACTAGTTTAGTACACTAAAAGTACAATTGCAGGGTATTTTGTTACATACATACATAAGTACATAATATGTAAATGTATTTGTAGTATACTGTATTTTAGATATGTAAAACTATATAAAAACTGTTTTATATATTCTAAAATATTAGCACTTAGCAATTAGTATTTATTAGTAATGTAAAATATTTTATATTACTAATAAGTAGTAATTACCATAATTACTTATAACACATTTACCATATATTTATTTATTAAATGGGTCATCGGATGCCTATTGTCAACAATTTAATATAATTCATTGTCTTAATAAGAAGTCTTTAACATACTTTGGTTAAATTTCTCAATGGTAGTGAAAAACAACAGCATTGTCAAAAACAGCTCTGTTCACAGCGACCCGTTCTGGTGCATGGCCCTTTAAATGCTAATGAGCTCTGCTCACCCCACCCCTCTCTTCTGTTTGGTGACATGCAGTTCTTTGAGACCTAACTTTAGCTGTGGAACTTGCTAACATTATTAGAAAAGGTGATTTGCAAAGATTCATAAAAAATATATATACTGACTTCTTGTGTAGGTAAAGCTAGATCATGGATGGTTGGCACGAATACGCATTTAGGTAGATCAGGGGGCCGCATTCCTTTCAAAAACAGTAATCCACTGTGTCTTCAGCAGCTCAGATGTCGGGAGTAAATGATGACTTCTATGTTTATTATTACATCCAACAACAGAACACCTGAATTGCTTAGGAGACATTCTTGTCTACTCCTGCTCCAGCGTCGAAACAATGGCAGACTGTTTACAGCTTACTAAGGGTGGGTCTACACAAAAACAGCTGTGTCAGTCAACAGTCGTGGGAGGGGCCTATGCAGAACTATGTCACTCTGACAAAAATCTCAGAACAGCTTGATCTGAGAAAGTTATCATTTATGGGGATTTAAAAAAAACACTGGGTGGATTTTTATCGTTATAGAGTGGTTGTGTACACACACTGGCAACACACATTTATGTTCAAACATCATCCGATGACCCCTTTAAAAATAAATAAATACACGAACATGAAATATTGATCTTTACTGAAATTACTTTATGTAAAAATCAAGAGAGACTAACTTAAGCAGTCATTATCTGACCACAGAATGCTGAGATTAAGCCTTCACGGTCAAGTATTGCATGCAACTGCGTAATAATAAAATAATAACAGTCCAACACACTCTATCTACATGTTATTGTCACACTAAGCTTTCTCTGTGTCCTTCTGTTAGGCACATTCACTGGCAGCTTTCACTGGTATTTTCCTCATTAACCTTCAGCTGGCATTCAAATAATTCCTTTGCAAGCCAACAACCTTGATTACGGATATCGCTATTTGTCTTCCTAAGCAGCAGATATGCTACAGCACCATTGGATCTGTGGTATTTGTCCTCCTCCTTAAGACTTGTTTCTGATTTCATTGTGTTTTACTTTGTGTTGATGAAAACAACGTCCTTCGGAAAGTTGCAGGTTCATATGCCTGATTTCAACTTTTTGCAGCTAATGCTGAGTCAAACCAACTGCATAGAACTTCTTGAAACATGCTTTCACACTGCTGACGGTTTGCACAATTGCAGAATTTCTAAAAAGTGTATTGTGATGCTCACTAATGTGATGACACTTTCTCCTGAATCAACATGTCAGCCTGTCATCTCTCTCTCTTCATCTTTTGGTCTCCGAACAGGCATTTCAGTAGAAAGGAGTGTGGAGTTTAAAGCAAGCCGCTGTGCCATCCCTCTTCCCTAACTCTCCCTCTTTCTCTTTCACACACACGCACGCCTTTCAGCCAGCTGATTCACACCATTATTCATACACACCATTTTGTCTCTATGAGTGAGGGAAGTTCTAGGGAAGATTCTCTGTGATGTATAACTCTTTTTAATGGAACTCTTCATTTGTGTCTTCCCCAGAGCAAGGCATTGTGGCTAGTCGTATTGAGGAAAACCATTTTCAAGCTTTTAACAGGTTTTCAGAGAGCTATAAGAGTTAAGGTAAATCAAAATTGACCCTTTTTACTTTCTCAGTACATGTTCTTGGTTGTATTATGATTTATTGGTACAAATTATTTAAAAGAAAAATAATATCTTTACAGTCTTTGATCAAATTCTAATATATTTGCTTTCAGTCTCCTTTTAAACCACCTGACTTCATTCTGGTATGGTTTAAAGTATAATCGGATGAAAAGTGTTAATTTTAAGCACTACAATGTGTTTCCTTAGGGTTGTGACTAGTATGTCCTAAAGGAAATAACAGTGCTTACAAGGCAGCCCTTGTGTGTCTGTAAATTAAATGTTTTTAGAGCCACTTGTCATTAGAGAATAAAAATACACAATTTTTCACCAAACCACCATTTTTGGTGAATGGAATTCTTGGTGGACATAAAAAAAAGATAAAAACAGAAGTAGATTGCATAATTTTTTTTTTCTTTTTTTTTTTTTTAGAATAAATATCAGATTTTTATAATTATCTTTTCACATATCAAAATTATTATTATTATTATTATTTATATTTATAATGCCATGTGTGTGTATGCGTTTTTTTAAAGGTGACCTATTATGCCTCTTTTTACAAAATGAAATATCAGTCATTCTTGAGAGGTGGGACAAAACAGGGTGCAAAATTGAAAAAATAAAACTTTGTACTCAGACAAAGGAAACTACATTTATGTATCTTATATGTACTAAGCTACTGAGCTATGCTTTGATACAACCTCCCAACTTTTCTCTTTTTTTAAAAAAAATTAGTTTTTTAACTTGGAATGTGTAATATAATTTCAACTTTATCTTTAACAGCTTTCTAGATGTTTTTAACATTTCAAAACACATTCTCATGTTAGTAGACAGATTACACTTTCACATGTGACCAACAATTCCACAACAAATATAAAATATCATAATGAAATATCATCAAAATATTCATCTGACGGAGGTGACAGAACTGACGGAGTTGACACATCTGATGGTGTTGACCAAAACCTGAATTTGTAGTCATTTTAACTATCAAATACATTGAATCAATTAATTACTGTATTAAAACAACCACAACAAACAGTGAGTATGTTATTGTTTATAAAGCTTCTATTCAAGAGTCACATTTAAGTATTTTGATATATTATTGGAACACAAAATCTTACGGTGGTGACATCTGACGGTGTTGACAAATTTGCCATTTCTTTCACAAAACAAATGGAGTTCATGTCGTAGACATTTAGTTTTTTTTCTGTTGATGCTAGAGGCTAATGGAACCTGCTTCAGGAGAATAAAATGGTTTAAAGATTTCAAATAATTTTCTCAGAAATTGGATGTTTGGTGTTGACATATCATAGTTGTGACACACAAAATATTAACATTAGAATTAAAATATTCTAAAACTATAAAACTTAGCAGAGCCTGTGTGACATTGATGTACTCTGCAGAAGAGGACTGTGGCAAGGGGGTCCTTTTAGAGTGATAGCCCCTGATATTCCCTGATTTTATTACATTTTAAGTAATGTCTGACGGTGTTGACAAAAAGTGAGGACACACCTTCGAAACCTTATTAAACACACATGTCTGACTGAAAAACAACCTTGCTTTAATATGAGATATTATTAAGTGTTGCCTTTGATAAAACAAGGTATTTTTCATCATTAATTTTTTTTAATCCATTTTAAAGCATATGAATGAATAAACCCTTCTCTGTGGACGCAGAGTTTTAGATGTAGTGAGAAGACAATAAGTGTCATAGATTTCACATAATAATGAGCAAATGAAATTGAAGGGGATAATTGTGTTAAATACATTCTATTATTAATCCCCATAGCATTTACAATTGAAAATATGTTTTATTTTTAAAACTAATAGCAGTTATAATTGGTGGACATGTTTTGTCCCATGTCTCAAGAATGACTGACATACGTCTCCAATGTGTCACGCGGGTGTGCAGGACGAGACGAGACGATAGACGAGATTTACAATCAACAATAAATTTAATAGAAATCTCCAAGATGAACAAGGCAGGAACAGGCAGGAACACAGAGGGCTTTCACACACATCCAGGAAACGTTAAAGACCGACAAAAGACTAAACTCAAAGACAGACTTATAAAGGGCAACTAATTATCAAACAGAGGTGACACAGATGACTAATGATTACAAGGACAGGTGAAACAGATAATGGCTAAACACAGGGCTAAACCAAATGAACACAGAATGGCAGGGGAAGACAATGGGAGAAACCAATGACAGACGGGGTTGTGACATCACGCCCCCCTCCGGAAAGGCGCGTCCTCGCGCCGTGGAGAAAACGAGAGGGGCGGAAGAACAGAGTACATAAGGGAGGAGGCTTGGGCGGAGGACGGTACCCCTGGAGGGGGACAACAAACAAAGTCAACAGAGTCCAGGGGGGCGACGAAGGTGGGAGGAGCCAGGGAGGAAACAGGAGGGGCCTGAAGCAGGAGGAACTGACCCAGACCACAGCCATGATGACGGCCCACGGTGGAGCCGACGGAGGGAGGAGCCATGGTGGAGGAAGGCGTGCCGACTCCATGGGGCCGACCGACAGAGGCGGAGCAGATGGCGGAGGAGCCCGAGGCGGAGACGGAGAGCCGATGATCCGGGGTGACGCCGAGGATCCGGAGGGCCAAGGTGGAGCAGGCTCTGGCGCCCGAGGCGGAGGCGGAGTCCCGGAGATCCGCGGCGGAGCCGGAGCGACAGAGGATGGAGGCTGTGCCCGCAGGAAGGAGGAGTCCCAAGGAGCCGGTGGGACGGCGCGACGAGGCACAGCCGGAGGAGCAGAGTCCTGAGGAGCCGATGGGGTGACGACTGACCAGGGCGGAGCCGGAAAGACGATGGAGCCCGGTGGAGCTGGTGGATCGACGGGCGACGGTGGAGAGGAGGGCGTCGAGAGCCGTGGTGGAACCGCGGGGTCGAAGGGCCGAGGCGGAGTCCAGGACTCGGAGGCTGGAGGCGGAGCTGAGGAATCCTCCAGCCGAGACGCCGATGGAAGCTGGCAGTCCCGCGGCGAGCCCACTGCACAGGTGGATGACTGAGGGTGAGCAGGGGGACTGACAGGTGATAGCGGAGATTCAGGAAGGCTGGGCGAAATCAGCGATGACTCTGGACGACTGGACGGAACCAGCGGAGATTCAGGACGGCTGGACGGGACCAGCGGAGATTCAGGATGGCTGGACGGGACCAGCGGAGACTCAGGATGGCTGGACGGGACCAGCGGAGACTCAGGCATAGGCAGAAGAGGGCGGGTGGGTGGGAAGTTCAGGCAGGCCAGTGGTTCTGTGGAAAAGTCTATTAAGTCCCCAGAGTGTTGCTCATTCTCACCCCCAGTGGTGGTGCAGTGGGCAGGGCTCTCTGTAGCCCTCTCTTGCTCCACGTCGTACTCCACCGTCGCGGATGTAGCAGTCGGCTCTCGCACCTGGTCCGATGGGTCCGGCTCTGGCTCTGTCGCTCTCGGCTCGGGCTCTCCATCGTCGGTGGGCTCGGGCTGCAACTCCGCTTGTCGGGGTGATGTTGGGCTGGGTTCTGGGTCTGGAGTGGGGCTGGTGTCATCCTTCGCGGTCAACGAAGCTCTGCTGGACACCAGCACCCACTCGATGTAGTCGGCGAGGCTCTCTCGAGGACCCTCCCCGGACAGCTGCCTCTGGATGTTATCATTAAGTCCCACGCGGTAGAACGTGCATAGGCAACTGTCCGGGTAGTGCGTGAACGGGGCGAGGAATATAAAGTCTCTGGTGTGGTCCTCGAGAGAGCGGTTCCCCTGCTTCAGGAGGAGGATGAGGACGGCGGGATCATTCATGACGGGGGGGAAAAAAAATTAACTAAACACTGATACAAAAAAAACGGAAAATAAACGCAGGGGAAGACGCCGTGAATTTTTTTTTTTTGGGTCGGTCTTTCTGTCACGCGGGTGTGCAGGACGAGACGAGACGATAGACGAGATTTACAATCAACAATAAATTTAATAGAAATCTCCAAGATGAACAAGGCAGGAACAGGCAGGAACACAGAGGGCTTTCACACACATCCAGGAAACGTTAAAGACCGACAAAAGACTAAACTCAAAGACAGACTTATAAAGGGCAACTAATTATCAAACAGAGGTGACACAGATGACTAATGATTACAAGGACAGGTGAAACAGATAATGGCTAAACACAGGGCTAAACCAAATGAACACAGAATGGCAGGGGAAGACAATGGGAGAAACCAATGACAGACGGGGTTGTGACACAATGTCCCTAGTGTGTGTATGTAAAGTTTTAGCTCAAAATACCTGACAGACAGGGCTTGACATTAATTTTTTATTCTCACCAGCCACTGCGGCTAGTGGTTTTCCAAAATTACTAGCCACTCTGCATTTTCAGTAGTCACAATTTTGTTGGGAAATTACGTTTTATATGACTAAAGTTACTGTGTACTAATTTTTTTTTTTTTGCCTATTTAAAGGCATTTTTCCCTAACCATATAAAATGCATGCTTCATCTTTCATTTCAAATTCTTATATTTTATTAATAATTTCACTTAACACTATAGACACTATAGGGCTGTTACCAATCAAATGAAATTGGTATTAAAAAAACGATCTTTCCACTGACTAAGAAACAGAAGAGGCTGAAGTGGCATTTAGATGCATTTACACATGTTTAATGAAGCTAAAATGTAGCATGAAAGCATTTACATTGCAAAATTGCAGTAGTATACATAATGTTATGAGCTTGGTGTTTAAAATAAAAAAAGTCTGTTTTTTTTTTTACATAAAAATGTGAAATGTTGAAAAAATGCAAAGATAAGCAACTTTTAAATATGAAAGTAAACTGCCAATAGGTGGCATCAAGTGACTGTCTTAATGAACGAGTCATTAAGTCATGCCTTCAAACGATTTGTTCAGACAGCTGATTCATTCAAGAATGAATGGTCCACTGAATCATTGACTCAAATGATTCATTCAGAAATGCTGAACCCTTCAGTAACAAAACACCACTGTATGTTGCTCAGAGATGCGTGTTCTGCTGTGACCTTTGTTTCCGGTGATCTGCTGTAAACAATTTTCGTTAACCAAATCAAGCAAGAACAGTCAACACTGAAACTATTGTACTAAAATGTATAATGACTACTCGTTTGAAGTCTTGCATAAAATCAATGTCAAATTTACAATTGTGGATATCAGGGAAAACTGCATTGGTCATGTCATGTTGGTTAACTAGGCTACATGTTATAAATATAAGAACTAAATTTTTACCACAGTATCTTCTGTGTGCAGTTGTGTTCATTTGTGTTGTTTTCTCCATGAGATCGTCTCACACACAGACAGGCTGCACAATCCTCAACTGGCGTGACCTTGTTACTGTCATTATCATATCATTATCATTATCATTGCTGTTTTCATCAAATAGAATAAAATCTGAATCATTCTCGCCAAAAATTTGGTGCTTAACTAATTAGATGTTTTAATCAGATTGGGTGTCTGGTCGGGCAAGTAAAATTCTCTTTCACAAAAATCCATTTGTCCCAGACAAGCATTAATGTCGAGCTCTGTTATAAATACAGCCCCAAAGTGGCTAGTGGGAGTGACCATGTTACCTGCCACTGCTGAAATTTACCCGCATTTGGCAGATGTTAATGTCAAGCCCTGCTGACAGATAATTTTTTATAGCCTGTTAAAATTGCCACTTTTGCATGCAAAATGCACCATTTTTGTTTCTGTCCCTTTAAATACAAATGAGCTGGTGCTCCCGGCCCCCTCTTCAGAAGAGGGTGGAGCTTCAAGAGCTCCGGTTCAAATATCAGTCATCTGATTGTACTGTGAATAATAAATGCGCATTTATGAATTACGGAGACAGGGAGCACAGTGTGATAAAAATAATGGCATTGCTGGTCTTACTTGTTATCATGAGCTTGACTTCACATTGCTTCCATATGCAATTTTTAACTAACACATTCCTATTTAAGATCATTCTGGTAGCATGTAAATGCAGCATCAGTAAAAACAGGCAGAGACATAGCAACATTAGCCTTAGAGAGTGCCAATAAGCGCTTTCAGAAAGGCAATTTGGAAAACAAATGCGTGATACTTACTTTGTCTGGAGCTGACGTTTGTGCACAAAGCATTGGTATTGCTCCCTAAACAAATAGAGGACTTTACAGATTTTTTTCGGGACGTTTTCTTCAAAATAAAATGTAACCACAGTGTTCCCAGCGGCTCAGATGGAGGGAGTCTATGGAGACTTCTCTGTTCGTTGGTGCATCCCAAAATCCAAAAACTTGTATTGCCTCTTTGGCGCTGACGTATATCTGCAGCTAATACCACAAGAAAACAGTAATGGCAGACTGCTGCTTCTCACTCAGGGCTGTGTCTATGCTAATAGGGCAGAGATCATCACAAATGGGTGGGGATTTCTTCCTACAGTGATGTCAAGGTAGGGAGAAATCTGGAATGGCTTTTTCTGAGAGACTGTTTATGATTTATTAGGATTATAAAATATCATTACAGGCTGGTTGTTTTCACATACCTTAAAAAAGTGATTTTTGCATAATAGGTCCTCTTTAACATAATTATATTCATTAATTTATACATAACATTTAAATACCATTGTATTAAAAACTATTATTATATTAAAGTATTTTTTAAATGTGTACTAAAATGTATAAGGAAATGTTATTGCAGTTTTCTTTTTTGGATCAGTACATTTAATTCTTCTTGAACATGGTATAAATGTTTGTTTCAAAACCATATGAAACGAACATATCTAAGAATATACAATACCGTCTGTGTGTTAAACTGAAGTTTAAAAAATATTAGTCTTCATCTTAGACATTCTTATTTGTCATTGACCCTAATCACCATTCAGTATGCAAATTTATGAAATGGAGGAGACCAATCACAAATGCAAATTTCAAACCAACATGTCAGTTAGATTATAAATGAAGAACACTTCAACAGCATGCAACTTTAATTCTTAAAAAGCACATTAACTGCTCAAATTATCTACAAAATAGAATTTGAATGGATTCTGTGCTTTATGTTAAGCAGTTTAAACTAAATTAATTAGGACAACTGTGAAGAAAAAAACATAATTAAATGAGAAGGAATTTCAATACAACGCTGCCTTGCAAGCACTAAAATGAACGGGTTTCAGCAATAACATTAAACTTTAACACACCACAGAACATGAACGTTAGAACCATAGAACATTTTGTTTGCATTTAATGTTTGTCTCTATAAGGCTTCACACTTTCAGGATAAAATTTTAATGAGATCTTCAATGCCGGTCAGACAGAAAATTAAATAACACCTGTTAGACCCTGAACAGAATATTCCCTGGCCATTATGAGAGTGCTTTATCATGGGAGCACTCACTACATCTAAATTAACTTATAAATGCATGGCAGCGCCTTGCATTTCAGCCACGCTGCCATTTAGTGTCTGTTGTTGCTTAAGGAATTCACTCAAGAGGTTTAAAAGATAATGGGAATGAAAATTAGGCCTTCGTTGAGGGTCGCATACACAAGATTGATGTCCTGGCTTTGAAGACCAGTCCCATAAAGGTTCCCTGGGGTGTCTTTCATCCATGTTCAGAGCATGGTCAGGGACTGAACTTAGAACTTGGCAATGAAACAAAATGACCCACTACCAGAAATGGTCTTTGAGGACCGGCTTAAAATGCTCCAAAAATATTGCTGAAACATTGGGACAATTAGCCTTAAATAGAAAACAGGCTCAATTTCTTTTCTGTCATTCTCCCAGGCCATATGCAAATAAACATTGGAGAAACATGTTTTGCATGCTAATTGCTAGGTTTTAAATGTTTAAAAACACCCATTTAAAGGGTTAGTTCACACCAAAGTGAAAATGTTGTCATTATTTACTCATTATTTTGTCATTCCAAACCTATATGCTTTTGTTCTGCATGCATTAAATTTATTTTTAATTAGGAATTTTCTACATTATGATCACAGGATGGTTTTAGTACCCCGGCAATTTTTTAATCTGAAAATTTGAATTCAGAAATGGTTTACATTCAAGTCAACAAAAGTGTATGGCTTTAGAAAAGTTGGAATATAGATAATAAGTTGTATGGACCAACACTCTTATTGCAGTTCAGAAATACCTGACATTTTGGTGAATTGGTGGTGAATTTGTGTGATTCGTACGATCATCTTATTTCGTTCTGAAAGCCATACATTTTCATACAACGCAAGTCACCACCAATTCGGCAAAATCTAAAACAGTTATGTTTTCTCATGAGATTGGGTTGTGCAAACCACTGTTGAGGTTTATGTAGGGTAAGTATACCCATTGTCACGGGTTGCAGGAGGGTGAGGAGCATCATGGAGAACAAATGGAATCCGGAATTTCAAACAAACAACTTTTAATAAAACAAAAGGGAGAACACAACCTCTTCACACAACATTAACAACATTAAGACAGAACCAAGAAACTCAGCAAGGGAAGGGCTATAAATACTAAACAAACGAGGAACTAATGAGAACAAACAAGAACCAGGTGAAAGGATTAATCAGTTAACTTAATGAGTACAGGAAACAGACCATAAAAGGAAAGACAGGAGAAACCAATGTAAACAGAACAACAGGGGAGACAAAGGGAAAAACCAAAACATAAGTCCATGGGGGAAGAAACACTAGGAACACAGATGTGACAGATCGCCCCCCTCCTGGAAGGTGCGTCCCGCACCGTAACAGTACATCCGGGGAGGGGGGGGGCGGGCGCCCTGGAGGCTGGTGCAGGGCAGGAACAGTGGATACTCGGAAGACCTCCAGGGCGGATCAGGGAGCTCAGGTAGCCATGGTGGGTCAGGGAGCTCGGGAGGCCATGGCGAGTCAGGGAGCTCGGGAGGCCATGGCGGGTCAGGGAGCTCGGGAGGCCATGGCGGGTCAGGGAGCTCGGGAGGCCATGGCGGGTCAGGGAGCTCGGGAGGCCATGGCGGGTCAGGGAGCTCGGGAGGCCATGGCGGGTCAGGGAGATCGGGAGGCCATGGCCGGACAGACAGTTCAGGTGGCCATGGCGGGTCAAGGAGATCAGGAGGCCATGGCCGGGTAGACAGTTCTGGAGGCCATGGCGGGTCAGGGAGTTCAGGAAGCCATGGCCGGGGAGACAGTTCTGGAGGCCATGGTGGATCTGAGGGTTCAGGAGGCCATGGCCGAGTAAACAGTTCAGGTGGCCATGGCCGAGTAAACCGTTCAGGTGGCCATGGCGGATCTGGGGGCTCAGGAGGCCATGGCGGAACTGAGGGGTAGCCCCCCCCCAAAAAAAAATTTTCTTGGGGAAATCCAGGGCATAGCCTGCCCAGGGGATCACAGGAGAGCATGCTGGAGATGACGCCGGCTCTGGAGGGCGCGCTGGAGGCGACACCTGCTCTGGAAGGCGCGCAAGAGAGAGCTCCGGCTCTGGAGGGCGCGCAGGAGGAGCGGACACTGGAGGGCGCTCTGGAGGCGTGGACACTGGAGGGCGCTCTGGAGGCGCGGACACTGGAGGACGCTCTGGAGGCGCGGACACTGGAGGGCGCTCTGGAGCAGCGGACACTGGAGGGCGCTCTGGAGGAGCGGACACTGGAGGGAGCTCTGAAGGTGCGGACACTGGAGGGCGCTCTGGGAGGCTGGGCGAAACCAGCGGAGGCTCTGGAAGGCTGGGCGGAACCAGCGGAGATTCAGGAGGGCCGGACGGAACCAGCGGAGATTCAGGAGGGCTGGACGGAACCAGCAGAGAATCAGGAAAGAGAATTGGGGCCGTAAACTCCATTGGGAGCGACATGTCCATAATGTCCATGATTGCCATCTTGGCTGGAGACTCCGGAGAGGCCGCCATCTTGTCTGGGAACTCAGGCGAGACCACCATCTTGGCCGGGAACTCAGGCGGGACCACCATCTTGGGTGCAGACTCTGGCGTGGCGGCCATCTTGGGGTCTGCCCGGTTAGACCGACGGGCCTTGGGGTGTCTCGGGGTTGGCAGGTGGCTGGAACCATTGGCGAGGTATGTGGGGGGTCCAGGCGAGGGGTGAGCTGGTGAGACGTGTTGGGTTTCGGAGGGAGCTGGATGTGGAGACTTACAACCACTCTTTATTTCTTTAACCTCGATATTAGAGCCATTTAAATAAAGAATGAGGTTGATTAGTTCAATCAAGGAGAAATCACATGTGGGGAAGTCACATTGGATTGTCTCCTCATCCAGTCCCAACCGAAACACAACAGCAAGAGAGACGTCGGGCCAGCTCACCCGATGGGAGAGCTCAAGGAACTCCTCCACATACCTCTTCAATGTCCGCCCACTCTGCCGTAGCCCCCATAGCCTGTCCTCAGCCTCAGTCATCTTAAATTGGTTCTGTCTTCTGTCACGGGTTACAGGAGGGTGAGGAGCATCAGGGAGAACAAATGGAATCCGGAATTTCAAACAAACAACTTTTAATAAAACAAAAGGGAGAACACAACCTCTTCACACAACATTAACAACATTAAGACAGAACCAAGAAACTCAGCAAGGGAAGGGCTATAAATACTAAACAAACGAGGAACTAATGAGGAGAACAAACAAGAACCAGGTGAAAGGATTAATCAGTTAACTTAATGAGTACAGGAAACAGACCATAAAAGGAAAGACAGGAGAAACCAATGTAAACAGAACAACAGGGGAGACAAAGGGAAAAACCAAAACATAAGTCCATGGGGGAAGAAACACTAGGAACACAGATGTGACACCCATTAAGCTCACCAAAATCTAAGTTTATGTATTTTTCATAGATATTGACATGGTTTCTAAAAAAATCAATTTTTAAAATGCAAGATTTATCTCTCATTTAAAAATGTATTAATTAGTCGATGTACATTTTAGAATGTAAAATTAAGGTATTTTATGAATAAAATCAAAAGTCTGGCATGGGTTTAATTGGTACTTTGATACCATTTAAGTTCACATGTGTTCCAAATAATCCCACCTCATGATTTATTCACTAAATATACCAAAAATTAAAAAATAATTTTAAAGAAGTAAAACATCAGTATTTTTATTTATTGACACATAAGTGTTTAAAAAAATATTTTTTACTAATGTTTGCTAGCGCTTCACCTGTACTAATAACATTTAACCCCAGCCACACAGGACCTGTAAGGACTGTAAACCATGTTTAGATTACCTAACCTCACATTTTTCCTTCTTTCATTTTACACTTAGTTTATATAACATAATATAGCTTCTTGTTTACAGTCTACTTAAAGACACTCTGACAATCTAGCTCTCTGCTACTGAACTGAACCCGTCCCTGATTAGCATCAACTCTGATCTCGGCCTTCACTCACTCCCAGAAAGTTTTTCTGTCCACTCCAAACTGTTTTGTACGGAGCCCCTTACGTCACCTGTAGAAGAAAAATAATTAATCCGTGGGGACGGTTTTGCAATTCGTTCCCTCAGTTTATAAACCGTACTCACGAATTCTTAAATTGTTCCCTCGGTTTAACAATTCATGCCCACGGATTAACAAACCGTGCCCACGAATTTCCAATCAGTGCGCTCAGATTTTGTAAACCGTACCCTCGGATTTTGAATCCGTACCCACAAATTCATAATCCGTGCGCACGCTTTCGCAATCCGTTCCCACAGTTTGTAAACTGCTCTCACGGATTTGTGATTATGATAAACTTTTCACCCAGAGTTAGATGCATGCTGCACTATTAATGTTATTATTTAATAAGGCCTATTATTACATTGCATTTAGTTTGAGAGCAAAGGAATGGTAACATCACCTGTACATTATTTGTTTTGTATTGCTTTTTACCTTCTCCTCTCCAAAACTCGTTTTTTTTTAATTCAGGTAATTTTATATTTTGAAAAATATTATTATATAAAACAAAGCCGTTTGAACAGCGCTCTTCACTTATTCTTTTATTTTGGTACCATGACCGCACTTACAAAACAGGCTTCTTTTTATCGTTTATTTTACATTAATAACCAATAGGTTAAAACACATGATGTTTTGGCAGCTAATCTATTGGTGATTAATATAAAATAAAGCTAAAAACTCTGTTTTGTTAGTGTTGCATAGTCTCATATAGCCTACTGAGAAATAAAGTTTAATAAATGCAAAACAATGCATCCAGCACTTAAACAGGTGTCCTGTTTGAATTTGGGGGCGGGGCCACAAATCCGTGAGAGCAGTTTACAAACTGTGGGAACGGATTGCGAAAGCGTGCGCACGGATTATGAATTTGTGGGTACGGATTCAAAATCCGAGGGTACGGTTTACAAAATCTGAGCGCACGGATTGGAAATTCGTGGGCACGGTTTGTTAATCCGTGGGCACGAATTGTTAAACCGAGGGAACAGTTTAAGAATTCGTGAGTACGGTTTATAAACTGAGGGAACGAATTGCAAAACCGTCCCCACGGATAAATTATTTTTCTTCTACAGGTGACGTAAGGGGCTCCGTAGTTTTGCTAGAACAGACAATTTTTTTATTTTTTTTTACTGTGCATTTTTTTATCAAACATCAGCAGACACCCATTATATAATGGTGCTACACAGTGTGTAATTTGAAGGCCTAAATATCCAAATATAGTTGTAAATTAGGGTAGTAAGTAAGTTAAGGTAAAAGGTTAGTAAGGTAAAAGTACACAAAGAGCTTATCATTAAACACTATTACTCAGAAAATGTATCAAAGTTTGTAATTAGAGGGATTCCTTATTGAAACACATAAGGTGGGCTTAAATGGTTCCACAGTGAGTAATGGTGAAAAATAAGACATCTAAACATATCTTAAACATATTGTGAACTAAGGATCTTTCAGTAGGGCTAATGGTTTGACCTTGAGGTTAGCTTTGTGCGCAAGTCAATAAAACTCATCTTTCCATTTAAAGAAAAATGATATACAATAATAAAGTACTACTTGTTCATATGCAAAAAAGCAATACATTTATCTCTTATTTGACATAATATCAGTGTAATTAAGAAAGCAATGGCTGTAAATTGCAGAAATGTGTTGATTTCTGAAGGGTCCCAAAACACCAAAGTTTTTTTGCGTCTTTGCATGAGGTACACTGAGACAGCATGCACATAAGTGGGGCTAACTCAACATTGCCAGATGTGATTGGTGTGCAATAAAAATGGCATGGATTGGTTACATTAATGATTAGAAAAAAAAATATGATTTCCCCCCTTTTGTTATTTGACTTCAAAATCAAAAGTGGACTTAAAGGGTACATGGGTGTAATTGTTACACTTACCTAGGCATGGTTTTTTTTCCTTATTTTGTGAGAATAATGTCACTATAGACTAGGGATGTGACGAGATCTCACAAGATCCGATGTGTCCCGCAAGATCTAACTGGTCTCACGAGAACATGACAATATCTTTGCAACATCTTTGCTTAGAGCTGCACGATTAATCGTTGAAAGATCGCAATCTCTATTCAAACACCCACGCAATCTTATTCCTGAATGACAACGATTCAGCTGTGGCTATTACCACTGTTTTACATTGCGCTGCTTACGCTCCACTGTACTTACGATGTGAAACAGGTGAAACATTCAAATCTGCACTTATGCTGCTGCTGATCCAGAAAGAGCAACACAAACAGTCTTTTTAACCACATACTGATCATTGTTTCTGTGTTACAGACATTTAAATAACAGAAGTCCTGAGATTAAAGTTTATAGTTTGGGTATAAACGCTTATTGTCTACAGTAGCATTAAAAATGATCTCTAACACTTTTACGTATTGTAACGCTTATCCTTTTCAGCCAGGAGGTGGTGACAACTGCACGTTCATTCAGAAGTTTCCAATATTAAAACAAGTCTTTATTAATTGAGACACTGACTCCATTTTTTTAAATTTTGTTTTTACCCAGAATCATGCAGCTTTAGTTTACATGTTTATTACTGCACATAATTCATTAAAATAGAAGTTTAATTTCATAAAGTACAAGTTGATATCAAAATGCACCTACAGTCATGGCCAAAAGTTTTGAGAATTACATAAATATTGGAAATTGGAAAAGTTGCTTCTTAAGTTTTTATAATAGCAATTTGCATATACTCCAGAATGTTATGAAGAGTGATCAGATGAATTGCATAGTCCTTCTTTGCCATGAAAATTAACTTAATCCCGAAAAAAAACTTTCCACTGCATTTCATTGCTGTCATTAAAGGACCTGCTGAGATCATTTCAATAATCGTCTTGTTAACTCAGGTGAGAATGTTGACGAGCACAAGGCTGGAGATCATTATGTCAGGCTGATTGGGTTAGAATGGCAGACTTGACATGTTAAAAGGAGGGTGATGCTTGAAATCATTGTTCTTGCATTGTTAACCATGGTGACCTGCAAAGAAACGCGTGCAGCCATCATTGCGTTGCATAAAAATGGCTTCACAGGCAAGGATATTGTGGCTACTAAGATTGCACCTAAATCAACAATTTATAGGATCGTCAAGAACTTCAAGGAAAGATGTTCAGTTCTGGTTAAGAAGGCTTCAGGGCGTCTGAGAAAGTCCAGCAAGCGCCAGGATCGTCTCCTAAAGAGGATTCAGCTGTGGGATCGGAGTTCCACCAGTGCAGAGCTTGCTCAGGAATGGCAGCAGGCAGGTGTGAGTGCATCTGCACGCACAGTGAGGCGAAGACTTTTGGAAGATGGCCTGGTGTCAAGAAGGGCAGCAAAGAATCCACTTCTCTCCAAAAAAACAACAGGGACAGATTGATCTTCTGCAAAAAGTATGGCAAATGGACTGCTGATATTCTCAGATGAAGCCCCTTTCCAATTGTTTGGGACATCTGGAAAAAGGCTTGTCCGGAGAAGAAAAGGTGAGCACTACCATCAGTCCTGTGTCATGCCAACAGTAAAGCATCCTGAGACCATTCATGTGTGGGGTTGCTTCTCATCCAAGGGAGTGGGCTCACTCACAATTTTGCCCAAAAACACAGCCATGAATAAAGAATGGTACCAAAACACCCTCCAACAGCAACTTCTTCCAACAATCCAACAACAGTTTGGTGAAGAACAATGCATTTTCCAGCACGATGTAGCACTGTGCCATAAGGCAAAAGTGATAACTAAGTGGCTCGGGGACCAAAACGTTGAAATTTTGGGTCCATGGCCTGGAAACTCCCCAGATCTTAATCCCATTGAGAATTCGTGGTCAATCCTCAAGAGGCGGGTGGACAAACAAAAACCCAGTAATTCTGACAAACTCCAAGAAGTGATTATGAAAGAATGGGTTTTTATCAGTCAGGATTCGGCCCAGAAGTTGAGAGCATGCCCAGTCGAATTGCAGAGGTCCTGAAAAAGAAGGGCCAACACTGCAAACACTGATTCTTTGCATAAATGTCATGTAATTGTTGATAAAAGCCTTTGAAACATATGAAGTGCTTGTAATTATATTTCAGTAGATCACAGAAACAACTGAAACAAAGATCTAAAAGCAGTTTAGCAGCAAACTTTGTGAAATAATATTTGTGTCATTCTCAAAACTTTTGGCCATGACTGTACTTTTTTTTTTTTTTACATTTTGTGTTTTTCAGTTGAATAAAATACAATTTTTTCCTATGTATTTAATCAATTAAAAGAGTTTAAAAATCTTGTCTTTTCTCATTCTCGTGAACCCATTCTCATCTCGTGGGATAAGTGTCTTGTCAAACCCCTACTATAAATTGTTATATTTAGGGATGCCAGAATAAGCGAAAAGGCAGAATAAATTTTACCGAACAATGACATGACGCAGTCAAATAGAGGTGTGCACTAAAGCAGCAAACATGTCGGCAGTGTGGAAGCATTTAAAACTGTCTGAGAAAGACGCAAAAATCATTACAAGCACCGTGAGCGAGAGACTGTTTAGAACTGTTACTGTATGATGACTGAAATCACGAAATGGCCTTAAACCATTAGTAAATAAACTACAGAACGTTATGTTGTCTAATACATGCACAAATTGTATGTATTCTGATAGCTCTGCATGAGCTGCTTAGCCAGGGTTCAAAGTCCAAAATGCAAGGAAATGCTGAAACAGCATAATGAGAATCATTCATAAATCTGCTGCTGTCAGCAAAAAGTTGTACTGAGGTCTTGTGGGGTTCCACCAAATAAAAGTCAACATTCATAAATGTTAGCATTGTAATTTTACTGTAAAAATAATGATAACAATCATTACAACAGCTCAATTAATACTATTCCTTTGCTCAGCAAGGCTGCATTTATTTGTACATTAAAAACAAATGCCTGATTCAAGAAGGGGGTCTTGTTCGGAAATTCATGTTCGGTAATCGGCCTTCGGCCCAGTGTTTAATTTTGTTTGGCTTCGGCCAAGAATTTTAATTTCGGTGCATCCCTAGTTATATTGTATGGAAAAGAGCTGCAAGAAGATTCTTCAAAAAATTTCCATGAGTGTTCAAAAGAGAAAAAAAAAGCAAAGGGTTTGGAATGTCATGAGGGTGAGTAAATAGTGACAGAATTGTCAATTTTGGGAGAACTTTTTTTAAAACATCTCACTGAACCAAGTATGGTCAATGGGGAGACAGGACTAAATGATCGCAGAGGGTACATTATGGATCAGTGGCGAGAGGTGAGACGGGTCCTCTCTGCCGAAGCATTCAGTTGTTTCATATTCATCTGTCTGATTGAAGCTTGAATGTGTGCTACATTTCAATTGGCACCGAGCCCCCTCCAGAGTGCTGGAGATATCGAATGCCTTGCCAATCATATGCACATAATAAGGAGAGGAGGGTGAAGGTGAGAGTCATGACTTCCAAATGTCTTCTGTTCTGTTTGTCAGGCTCGTCAGGCATGCAATATCTCAACTGCCGCCCAAGCGAGCTCAGGTATTGACCTTAAAACACTTTCAAAGGGTTTTATTTGAAAGAAATCTTTGTAAAAGCCATAGAGGGGTGACAGTGACTGTTTATGCATGCTTTGACTGATTGATGTGGAAGGCATCTCTGTTTGAAGTCTGCTTTGGCGGCCGATCTGAGCGCAGGAAGTGTGTACGGTGGAACGCGGGCCATATTGGGCCGTAGCGTGGCGTCTGCAAGCGGCCGCCCCTCACCTAAAGTGCTGGGTGCACATGGAGCCACTGATGCTTGCTTAATGGCAGACTGTGGCGTCTCGCTCTGCCTTTCCAAATCCAACCGTTTGGGCAGATGCTCCCTGGCAGTCGAAGAGCCTCTGGCACACACCTATTAATTAGCTTCCCACAAACAGGAAGCAGGTTTTGGGAGAGGAGATGGGTGTCGTCTCCGTTCCAACTCGTCTTGTCTGAGATTCTCTGAAGTGACAATCTCTCACAAGAACTTTTGGCACTCAGAGTTTTATGGGAAATGGCAGTGTTGGAGAGTGCACAAAGCTGGCACTTGACAAGTGGGAGTAGATTTAGAAAGGCACCAAATGTTCCTCTGTTGTGGCTTTGTTGTTTGTGATGGAGATTCGTTTTTTTCTGTTGTACAGTTACTGAGATGAAATGGAACTCATTGTTTACAGGTTATTTTGGGATATATCTATTATATATATATATATATATATATATATATATATATATATATATATATATATTAGGGATGCACCGATCCTTATCGGCCGATCACTTGCGCGTTTTGTCAGTAAAGCCGGTTCTGTAATCAGCGGTAAATGCCATCAGGTGCGTGATTTCACGTTGAGCCGTATATACTACACACAGCCGTTGTTCACTGACGAGCTGCGCACATTCACACTGATAATGAACATTGCTATGCGCAGCTCGTCGGTAAACAACGGCTGTGTGTAGTATATACGGCTCAACGTGAAATCACGCACCTGATGGCATTTACCGCTGATTACAGAACCGGCTTTACTGACAAAACGCGCAAGCTTTAAAAATTATCCCAAAATTATATATTATATATTATGGGATATATACCTGCTTACATATTTCAAGACACTTCAAACCTGAGTTTGATTGACATTCAAAGTTTGTTTGGTTGGTTGGTGTAAAAGCTGTTTTCTGAACTAAGTTGCAGGTACATTGCAAATGTTTGAGACCTAACAATAAAATGTTAAAAGACACCTTTGAGGGTGAGATTGAGCTAAGCAATTGAACCAAGTCTAGAAGCAGCCTGACACTATGTATACATTCATACAGTGCATATACACACTCAAATTGCTTACAATTGCTTGGACATGGAAGATGACCTTTTAAAATCTTTGTGTGACTTGTGCAGTTGCCCCTAGTGACTTTTTTATTGTTGTCTACTCTAGTAGTCCTAACAAACTGATACAGGCAATGAATAGAATGATGTCTGCTGCAGATTTGCCTTAGATAAGTTTTGATCTGTTGTCAGGTATAGTCTCATGTTGCTAGACTTTTTATTATCAGCACACAGTTTTTTGCACATTGCAGCTTCTTCCAGCCATGATCCGAGACCTTAGACAAAAAAGGAGCATTTAAGGGTCCTTTTAACATCAAATAAGAAATGATAAGAAAAAATATGAATAGCACTATTTTTGAAGAAATCTGTAGTACACAGCGAGTCAGATTTGAGCTGGCCATGTCAGCCAAATCTTGCAGTCTTAACAAAGGCATCTGAACATCAAAGACACTGTTGTATTTTCAGATCACTTTATTTTTCTAAAATCTGCCTTTGTTTAAAATACTTCTCATCTCAGTATTTCATAGATCACTATGGGGAATTGAATTTAGCACTTGAGGTGCAATGAAGCCCTTCTGATTGATAGATATGTTCACTGTTAAAAGACCTTGACTGTAGCCTGCGGGTAAAAACATATCCAACCCCAGAGTCTTCTGAAAGGTCAACGCGCCATTTAATCAAACATCAGACTGCTGAGGCCGAGCTGTCAGAGCTATGTGACCTTCTGCTCTCCCCACTTTTAAAGATCAGCTCTAAACTGCTCAAATGCTGCCACATCACCCGGCCCATCCTGCTGTTCCCCGAGCGAGATCACTCACCTCGCTGTCTCTTTGCTCTTGGTCTTTGCCCGCTGTCTGCATTTCCTTCAAGTATGCTAGTGATCTTTGTCTAACTCTTGCCTTTGTTGTCGGTGTTTGCTGACAGATGCTATTATAGCATACCGTTGATCTCACATGGCCTTTTTTCCCCCCCGTAAACTTCTGTTCAGCTTTCAATTATTCTGTGCTCAGTAGCAGGAAATCCAGTCATCTTTTAGTCCCAAACCAAAATGACACATTGCCATTAGGGCTAATAGAGTTTGATATGGCTCATTAGCTCTGCATAGGCTATTGCGTATAGTGGCACTATTTTTCGATGGCAAATTGGAATACGAGGATGATCTCTTGCTAATGGTTATTTCTAATGCAGAGCTAATGTGGTTGCCCAAGCCCCTCCCATGAATCCAAATGAAACAGGGTTGTTAGGAAGGAGGACACTGTATCGTATAGTGTATAAGTATCAAATGCTGGCTTTGGATTGCAATTTAAAAGCTTTTAGCTATTGCACAACCATTGCTGATGGTGTCTCCTGTGCTTATTAGCAGTGAAAATTTACAAAGCTTCATAATACTGATTGGTTTGGCAGGTTGTTGTGTGAAGCATATTTCTTAACCTTTTTATTTAAAGGCACCCTTTGTCCAAGAATAACAGAAGCTAGGAGTGGCAATATAATTCAAATCATTACATAAAGTAATATATATGTTCCTTAGGGATTATGACCAATATATTTACATAACTTTTCCAGTTGTTCCAGTGTTCGATTATGGGATAATGTTGTTTAAATACAGCTTTTTTTCTTTCTTTAACTCACAAATATACATTCAGGGAAATTCTGGTTCTCAACACTTAATTATTTGTCACCACATTGTACAAATTTGACCGCTCATTTTAGTGGCCATGGTTTACCTAAAAATATAAAATTTTAGACCAGTAAATATTTTTGAGCGAGAAAAAAACTATACAGTATACAGTGCAAACATTTTTTACAATTTTTAACATAACCCACATTTTGTTATGTTGCTGCCTGATGTTAAACTGCTTTCTTTCCACATCAATCTACACTCCATACACCATATTAACAAAGTAAAAACAGAATTGTCATGACTTAGTAAATAAAAAAAGAAAGAAATAAGTACATTGCATAAGTATTCATACTCTTAAAAAAGAAAGAAATAAGTACATTGCATAAGTATTCATACTCTTAACTCAGTACTTAGCTGAAGCACCTTTACAGTCTCAAGACTTTTTGGTATGATGCGACAAGCTTTGCACATCAACATTTGCACATTTTCAGGTTTCTCCAGAAATATTTGATTGGGTTCAAGCCCAGGCTGTGGCTGGGCCACTCAAAAACATTCACAGAGATGTCTATAAGCCACTCTTGCTCTGGACTGGGTTTTCATTAAGGCTACCTCAATATTTTGGTGTGAATTGAGCTTTCCTTCTACTCTGACAAGTCCTTAAGTCCCTGCCACTGCCAAAAACAGTCCCACAGCATGAGGCTGCTACCACCACACTTTACTTTCAAGATGCTACTCTACAGGTGATGAGCAGTGCCTGGTTTCCTTCAAACATGATGCTTGGAATTGAGGTTCTCACAGTCTGAGTGTCCTTTTTAAACCTGAGGGTGTTTTTTTCTTTTTTTTTTTTTTTTCTGCAAATTCCAAGTGTGTTTTCATGTGTCTTTACTGAGAAGAGAATTGAGTATTGCCACACTGCCATAAAGCCCAAATCGGTGGAGTGTTGCATTGATGTGCCACTGCAAGTTTCTCCAATCTACATATATGATCATGGATCTTTTTTTTACCACTATAACCAAAGCCCTTCTCCATCAATTGCTCAGTTTGCCAGGAGACCAGCTCTAAGAGTCCTGGTTGTTTAAAACTTCGTCCATTAAGGGAAATAGAGACAGCATGCTTCTGTAAACCTTCAATGCAGCTGATTTTTTTCTAAAACTCTTCCCCATATGTGTGGCTTGATGCAGTCCTGTTTCTGAGCTCTACAGGCAGTTTTTATGACAACAGGGCTTGGTTTTTGCTCCAATATGCACTTTCAGCTGTTAGACCTTTCGTTAAGACATGTGTGCCTTTCCAAATCAAACCTATTCAAATAAATTTGCCACAGGTTAACTTCTCTCAAAGTGTAGTAACATCTACAAGCAATATAAATGCTACTGAGATAAATTTCAATTGTCCCAGATAAGGGTATGAATACTTATGCAATGGAATCATTTACATTTTTTATTTTTAATAAATTTGCATAGATGTTAAAACCACTTTGCTTTGCCATTATAGTGTATGGATGTGAGAAAACGCCTCGGGTTTCGTATGAAACTCTAGTTCCTCGAGGGAACGAGACGCTGCGTCGGCTGAGAGACCAGAAGCTAGGAGATGTGCCCCCTCAGGGGCCACACCCATAACTTCCATAGCTCCGGGCGGGGTGGACAATCGCACCCCCTGCCTGTGAGAGAAGATCCCTCCTGATGGGAATTTCCCAAGGAGAGCCGTCTAGGTCCGAGAACCATGGTCGACCCGGCCAGAATGGGGCCTGAGAAAGAACCAAAGGGGACATTGTGTCGTCTCCTGGCTCGCAAAGAGATCCACTTGGGCTTTCCCAAATTTGCTCCAGATGACTTCCACCACTTCGGAATACAAGGAAGAACCTTGTATTGGTAAGCTTTGCCCCCAAAAGTGAACCTGAGGAACTTCCTGTGTTGTGGAAGGATGGAGACGTGGAAGTAAGCGTCCTTGAGATCTATCGTGACAAACCAGTCCTCGGACCTGATTTGAGACACGACCTGCTTGACAGTAAGCATTCTGAACTTGAGTCTCAGCACTGCACGATTGAGCAGTCTGAGATGTAAAGAGAGGGGCTCGCGAGAGACCGCTGTGCCCTGAAGCACTGAAGGTGGCAGGGTTAGCAGACCGGTCTCTCGAGGGCACTGGGGTGATGTTAATATTTCCCCAGGGGGGCCTGCCCTCAGAAGCCCTGAGCCATGAACGTCAAGGCTTCTTTGTCGAGGACTTCTTCGCCTGAAGAACGGCCCTCAGGTCGACCTTAGGCTTGGAAGCCCCCGACTTAGAGCGCCTCTGGGGCTCCCCATGGTGTCGTTGGGGAGGGGCCCGAGCAGCGACGCTCTGCTTCTGAATGTCGTGGTACGAGGAGCGGGTACGAGGATGTGGCTGCTCCCGTCCAGCAGCCCCAGAGCGGCGAGGAAGATATCTCTGGAACGCCGCCGCTTGCTGCCGTGATTGTTGGAACTTGTCGACGACTGATGACACAGCGTCACTGAACAGGCCCTGTCGTGGACTTTGATATCTGACAGGGTCAGCCAGAGATGTCTTTCTGCGACCACCATGGCTGCCATAGACCGCCCAATAGCGCGAGCGGTCTCCTTGGTGGCACGCAGAGCGAGGTCGGCAGTAGGACGCAGCTCACTGACGTCGACTGCCACTCCATCCTCGCCCTCATCCAGCTCTTTCAGCAGGTAAGCCTGATACGCCTGCAACACCGCCATGGTGTGCAGGCAAGCTCCAACCTGACCGGCTGCCGAGTATCCCTTCCCCAGAAACACAGAGATGGTTCTGAGCGGTTTGCTGGGGAGTGCCGAGGCCTTAAGGGACGATCCCAAACTAGGGGACAGATAGCTGGCAAGCGTCTGTTCGACCTGTGGCATCGTCCCATAACCGTGCTCATGCGCCCCAACCACATTGCAGTAGCTAGAGGCGGTGGGGGAGTGAACACGTGCCGAGAATGGTTTGCCCCACGATCTCGACACCTCGGTGTGGAGATCGGGAAAGAACGGCAGGCCTCGGCGTGGAGGTAAGGCTTTGGGACGCAGAAACCTTTCATCGAGTTTAGTCTTTGGCTTCTGGTCCCTGGCCACAACGTCCGGCCAGTCAAGATTTAGCTTGGCAATGGCATGAGTGACCACCTCCACTAACTCCTCGTTCTCGACAGGCTGGGAGGGCGTGGGCCCAGCCTCCTCGATCATCTCCGTGTCTTCCTCCTCAGAAGAAGAGAGACGGAGAGACGAGTGCTCCTCCTGGAGGGAAGAAGCCGCAGTGCGGGCTTCCACACCAGCGAGGGGCAAAGATCTGCCAGAGGAGGTTAGAGAAAGGGGCTCGCCCATCTCCACACTCAATAGCAGATCCATTTGCGATCCCCACGAGTGCAAGTGCCGCTCTGCCTCAGCAGAAGCAGGACCTGACCCGCGAGGAACGCTAGTGAGGGCTTCTTCCTCAAAAAGTGCCCTCCGGGAGCGAAGCATGCGGAGTGGCAACCGCAAACAATGCACACAGTCAGCCTCCTCAAAGGCATGCCTCGCCCCCAAGCAAGCAACACACAATGCCGTGATATAACGTTGGCATGGAGGAACACAACGTTTAAAATGCTTACTATCACCCATCTATGTCAGCACTCAAATAAAAGTAGAGCAAACTGGCCCTGAAAAGCAGTGCTGACGTACAAACATTCACAGAGCGCGACTGAAAGACAGAAGCTGCCGATCGCGTTCACCACATGTGCTTTATAGCTTCCTGGTTCCTGACATCACCCCGTCCGTGACGTCACACGCGCTTCTCTATTGGACGGATTACACACATGATTCAGAGTGTGGTCATGCTGGAGGCGTTCTCACGCAGCTCGACGTTCCCGGACGGGGACTTTAATTTCTAGGTTTTAGCTGTGTTTGCTTATTTAAAATCTTTCTGTAATTTTTAATTTTAAATTAATTAATTAAGCCATTTTGTGGCTTGGAAGTGTGCTGAGGCTTCCTACTGGGTCCCAACCCCCAGGTAGAAAACCACTGGTATAAAGTAATGAGATTACATTCATGCCATTTCTCTGATATTTGCCGCCATCAAATCACATTTCTCAGCACTGTTTCACTCCCTCCTTCTTAATGAGCTCATGTGTCCTAAATGTATTTCTGCCTCATCTTGCTTTTTCAGCTCTGGTCTCTGAAGTTATGATTGAACAAGTGTGTAAAAGTGCAGAGATGGCAATAAAACGATTGCATTTTCTGCAATCTGTCATGCTGTCCCTATCGAGTGTTTAGTAATCAGCAACAAATACAGAACACTGCATAATGCATTTTTTTTTCCTGTCTTGTCCTAATGACAGAACAACTAATATTTTCTCAGCAATGTAGGGGTTGCAATGACTAGCTGACAATTCACATGTTGTCTAGCTGTGGATCACATGATTGCACTTGTTCTGTGCATGGTGTGAAGCTGCATAACATTTGTTTTCCATTGTAACCTGCATTGGACAAAATATTTGGAAGTTGTCAAAGGTAAGAATAAGGATAATTCTGGGCACTTTTTGTTCACAGAGCACGATGCAAGTGAATCGTGCTGCATGCATTGTAGAAATCTTTGATGGTCTGAGTCCACATATAAGCCAAAATTGACGTGCCCTAAAACTGATCAAGATGAGTCATGACTGTTTTTGCATCATTCATGACGCATTCACATCATCTCACCTGTGTGGACGTTCTCTACACTCTCTGTCAATGCTGTGCAGTGAACACTGACTCACTCACTAGATGACCATCCTGGACAACTAGTAAACTAAAAATAAGTAGTTCTGCAAACCATAGAACTTCTTTTTTGGAGAAAAGAACACCAGGGATATTTTTTTACTAGGATCAATGATGTAATTTATTTAAAAATTATTCATAAATAAAAATATTCATACATGCAATGACTTGAATACACTGTCACACCCTCTGCACGTTCCCTCAGCCCCAATCACCACGATCCTCCACCAACCAGCCAATCACCACCACAGCACACCCGTGAACCATCACCAGAATACTAATCACCGTCACCTGCACCGGCAATCACCACACCCTTTATATACCTACCTCTGCCACTCACTCATCGGCTGGTATCAAAGTTGCATGGATGTTTCTCTGTGGATCTTCTCCCCCTCCTGTTGTCTCTCCTGTGCTCCTCGTGGATTCTTCCGATGTTCTCCTGTGCTCCTCGTGGATTGCTCTGATGTTCTCCTGTGATACACGTTAATCGTGTTAAAGGGAAGTGACTATTGCTAACGCTATGATCCTTATGAACTTGAACTCACCTGTTGTGTTTGTTTGAAGATTTGACCACAGAGACCTTATTTCACCCGATTGCACGTGTGTTGTACTGTGCACGTTTGTTAATAAATACCTTGAAAGATACTCACCTTCTCCCTTTGTGTGTGGTCGTGACAGGATACCAGCCCATAAAATATTAACTCACCGCTTCACTCATGGAGGCGAGTGCCGCTATCACCGAAGACACCCCCGATCCATTTGCGGATATGGTAAACGTCCTTCGTCAATCTCTACCTGCTGCTCCAACGACGATTTCCAACACGCCCCTCTCTCGCCCCATGAGTTATTCCGGAGACCCGGGTGGTTGCAATGGTTTCCTCCTGCAAAGTTCCCTCTATATTGAAGCCAACGCACACCAGTTTCCTAACGAAATTTCTAAAATATCTTTTATGATTTCCCTCCTCACTGGACAGGCACTCCAATGGGCAGACGCACTCTGGAATTCACGGAGCGACGCTTTAATCTCCTATAATGCTTTCGTTGCCCACTTCAAGGACGTGTTTGGAGCTGCGCTCACTCCCCTTTCGGTGCACGACGAGCTGATCACTCTGAATCAAGGTGCGTCCAATATCCATGAATACACCCTGCGCTTCCGCTCCCTAGCGGCCACCAGTGGTTGGAACCAAGTAGCTCTCCTAGCAGCCTACCGTAAGGGGCTTAAACCCCAGATCCGCAAGCATATGGTTATTTACGATGACAACGTACCGCTGGAAACCTTTATTAAGAAGGCAGTAGGCATTTCTCAACATCTCTCAGCGTGTCCTTCTACAAAGTCTGTACCCAGCTTCCCTCCACTCCGAACACCGTCACCCCAACGAGACGCGGAGGAGCCTATGATTACTGACTCCTATCGCCTGGATCCTGCGGAGAGGAAACGACGAATTAATAATCATCTGTGCCTATATTGTGGAGAAGCCTCTCACTTCATCAGTGCCTGTCCAGTCCGCCCGCCTCGTCCAATGGTGAGTACCGTATCTATTACTCCGGCCATGTCTCTCTTACCCCATATTACCGCTAAACTAATAGTAAACTCTCGTACTCTCCCCATCTATGTGCTCGTGGATTCCGGAGCGGCTGGCAATTTTGTTTCATCACACTTCATTGCTAAACATCGAATTCCCACCGTTCAAAATGAGGTCACATACCACATAACCACAATCCAAAACTCACCATTGGGCGATGGTAAGATATCTCGCCGGACCAGAAAAGTGACCCTCGTCTCCCAACACAACCACCGGGAACATCTGACCCTCCTAGTACTCCCGCGAGCCAACGTGGATGTCATCCTGGGCAGACCATGGCTCATTAAGCACCAACCCCGCATAGATTGGAGCACAGGAGAGGTCCTGGAGTGGGGCGCAACGTGTGAGGACCACGGCTACCATCCTTCCTCGTCAGATGCAAAGTCTCCATACCGTCCTATCCCTCTGCACGCCACCACCATAGAGAGCCCTGCCACTCAATCCGCCACCACCATTCCCCCCGTCTATCAGTCTTTCACCGATGTCTTCAGCAAGGAACGGGCCACACAACTACCACCGCACCGGCCCTGGGACTGTAGTATCGACCTGCTGCCAGGCGCCAAACTACCCCACGGGAAGATCTACCCCCTCTCACGTCCTGAGCAGGAAGCCATGGAGAATTACATCCAGGAGGCTCTCCAACAGGGGTTCATCAGACCTTCCACGTCCCCAGCAGCATCCAGTTTCTTCTTCGTCCCCAAGAAGGATGGTGGGCTCAGACCTTGCATTGACTACCGGGTGCTCAACGACGCCACGGTGAAATTCGCCTATCCACTTCCTCTAGTGCCAGCTGCCTTGGAGGAACTACGGGAAGCCCGCGTCTTCACCAAACTCGACCTCCGCAGTGCATACAACCTGATCCGTATCCGAGAAGGAGATGAGTGGAAGACCGCCTTCATCACCCCCACCGGTCACTATGAATATCAGGTGATGCCCTATGGCCTGGCTAACAGTCCTTCCGTATTTCAGAATTTCATGAACGAAATCTTCCGCGACTACCTCCATCGATTCGTAATCATCTACATTGACGATATCCTCATTTACTCACGTAACCTAAAGGAACATCAAGACCACGTCCGTCAGGTTCTCCAACGCCTCCGTGAGTACCAACTCTATCTAAAATTAGAAAAATGTGAATTCCATCAGCCCACCATCTCCTTTCTCGGATACGTGATCACTGCGGAGGGAGTTCACATGGAAGCCGGCAAGGTGGACGCAGTGGCCAAGTGGGCGGAGCCCAGGACGGTGAAGGAGCTTCAGCGTTTCTTAGGCTTCGCTAACTTCTACCGACGCTTTATAAAGAACTATAGCCTCCTATCGGCTCCACTCACTTCCCTCTTAAAGGGAGGTCGCCGGGTACTACAGTGGACTCCAGAGGCTCAGCAAGCCTTCGACCGTCTAAAACTAATGTTCACCACCGCTCCCATCCTCAAGCACCCCGACCCTTCAAGGCCCTTCGTGGTGGAGGTAGATGCGGCGGACGTGGGCGTAGGAGCCGTGCTGTCCCAGTGGTCTGATGAACCCCGATCCCTCCACCCGTGTGCGTACTATTCCAAAAAACTTACCCCAGCTGAGCAGAATTATGGAATTGGAGACCGCGAACTGCTGGCCATAAAGCTCGCCCTCGAAGAGTGGCGGCACTGGTTGGAAGGAGCCCAGTTCCCCTTCACCGTAATAACCGACCACAAGAACCTCCAGTACATTCAGAACGCCAAGAGACTAAATGCCCGCCAAGCTCGCTGGTCATTATTCTTTGCCCGATTCAATTTCCACATTACTTACCAACCCGGCCACAAAAACACCAAAGCAGACGCCCTATCACGTATGCACTCACCTGAACCTACCTCTGACGATCCTGATCCAATTCTACCCCCATCTGTCTTTCTCGCACCCATACTATGGCAGCTGGATGAAGATATACGGGCCGCCACCTTCGAGGAACCTGCACCACCGGAGCTTCCCCCGGGTCGTGTCTATGTCCCAAGCCGTCTCAGACCCCTTCTGCTGGATAGTACGCACACGTCCCCCGGCTCAGGACATCCTGGCAGCAGGCGAACCCTCTCGCTCCTCCAGCAGAAATATTGGTGGCCCAACATGAGCAGGGAAGTGGAACGGTACGTCCAAGGATGTTCGGTCTGCGCCGTCAACACAACCCCACGCCGCTTACCCGAAGGTAAATTACAACCGTTACCTATTCCCCGCCGACCCTGGACACACTTGGGCATTGACTTCGCCACAGACCTGCCCCCCTCTCAGGGTTACACCACAATTTTAGTGGTAGTCGATCGATTCTCGAAAGCTTGCAAATTAATACCTCTCAAAGGTCTCCCCACAGCACTAGAAACCGCAGAGGCACTATTCCACAATGTATTCCGGAACTTCGGACTCCCAGAAGACATCGTGTCCGATCGGGGACCCCAATTCATTTCCAGGGTCTGGCGGGCCTTCTTCCAACTTCTGGGTACCACAGTCAGCCTGTCATCCGGATATCACCCTCAAACGAACGGGCAGACCGAACGGAAAATACAGGAAATCTCCCGCTACCTTCGGACGTACTGTTCCCAACATCAAAACACCTGGAGCCAGTATCTACCGTGGGCTGAGTATGCGCAAAATTCCCTCCGTCAAACCTCTACTGGTCTACCCCATTCCAATGCATTCTAGGTTATCAACCAGCTCTGTTTCCATGGACTGGAGAGTCCTCCGAGGTGCCCGCGGTAGATCACTGGTTCCGAGAGAGCGAGAGGGTGTGGGACTCAGCGCACGTCCATCTCCAGCGGGCAGTACGGAGGCATACGGAACATGCCAACCGCCGTAGGTTACCCAACCCAGTTTACCTCCCCGGGGACCAGGTATGGTTGTCCACTCGAGACATACGCCTCCGGCTGCCCAGTAGGAAGCTGAGTCCCCGCTACATAGGGCCCTTCACCGTGCACTCACAGATCAACCCTGTCACCTACCGTCTAAACCTACCTCCACATTACAGAATCGCCCCCTCGTTTCACGTTTCCCTACTCAAGCGCCACACTGAACCCCTGTTCCCTTCCTCCACAGAGTCGGAGTCACCTCCTCCTCCCGACCCGCCAGAGATCCTTGGAGATAACATCTACCAAGTCCAAGAAATCCTAGACTCCCGGCGGCGGAACGGCCAGCTCCAGTACCTAGTGGACTGGGAGGGGTTCGGACCCGAGGAGAGATCGTGGATACCCCGTGACGACATCCTGGACCCGACTCTCCTCGAGGAATTCCACCGCCAACATCCCGAACGCCCAGCTCCCAGAGGTCGTGGTCGTCCCCGTCGCCGTTCTTGGGTGCCAGGAGTCACCCGTGGAGGAGGGGGTGATGTCACACCCTCTGCACGTTCCCTCAGCCCCAATCACCACGATCCTCCACCAACCAGCCAATCACCACCACAGCACACCCGTGAACCATCACCAGAATACTAATCACCGTCACCTGCACCGGCAATCACCACACCCTTTATATACCTACCTCTGCCACTCACTCATCGGCTGGTATCAAAGTTGCATGGATGTTTCTCTGTGGATCTTCTCCCCCTCCTGTTGTCTCTCCTGTGCTCCTCGTGGATTCTTCCGATGTTCTCCTGTGCTCCTCGTGGATTGCTCTGATGTTCTCCTGTGATACACGTTAATCGTGTTAAAGGGAAGTGACTATTGCTAACGCTATGATCCTTATGAACTTGAACTCACCTGTTGTGTTTGTTTGAAGATTTGACCACAGAGACCTTATTTCACCCGATTGCACGTGTGTTGTACTGTGCACGTTTGTTAATAAATACCTTGAAAGATACTCACCTTCTCCCTTTGTGTGTGGTCGTGACAATTTCAAACCACCAACTATTAACCTTTAAAACCATTTTAAAATGCATTTTAATGGTCACATTTGTACACCATTAAATAATCAGCATAATAGTTTTCATTTTACCACCCTGATAAAAACAAAAAAACAAAAAAAAAAACGATAGAAACCATTACAAAAATTGTATTGGTTTCCACTACAAATACCATTACAAACATTACAAACCACCAACTATTAACCTTTAAAACCATTTTAAAATGCATTTTAATGGCCACATCTGTAAATCATTAAATAATCAGCATAATAGTTTTCATTTTACCACCCTGTTAAAAAAAAAAAAAAAAAAAAAAAAAAAAAAAAAACTAAAAACCATTACAGAAATTGTACTGGTTTCCACTACAAAAACCATTACAAACATTTCAAACCACCAACTATTAACCTTTAAACCCATTTTAAAATGCATTTTAATGGCCACATCTGTATATCATTAAATAATCAGCATAATAGTTTTAATTTTACCACCCTGATGAAAAAACAACAACAAAAAAACGATAGAAACCATTACAGAAACTGTATTGGTTTCCGCTACAAATACCATTACAAACCACCAACTATTAACCTTTAAAACCATTTTAAAATGCATTTTAATGGTCACATTTGTACACCATTAAATAATCAGCATAATAGTTTTAGTTTTACCACTCTGATGAAATAAAAAACGATAGAAACCATTACAGAAATTGTATTGGTTTCTGTTACAAATTCCATTACAAACATTTCAAACCACCAACTATTAACCTTTAAACCCATTTTAAAATGCATTTTAATGGCCACATCTGTATATCATTAAATAATCAGCATAATAGTTTTCATTTTACCACCCTGATAAAAAAACGGGAAAAAAAAAAAAAACGCTAGAAACCATTACAGAAATTGTATTGGTTTCCACTACAAAAACCATTACAAACATTTCAAACCACCAACTATTAATCTTTAAACTCATTTTAAAATGCATTTTAATGGCCAAATCTGTACACCATTACATAATCAGCATAATAGTTTAAGTTTTACCACCCTGATAAAAAAATAAAAATAAATAAACAATAGAAATTGTACCGGTTTCCACTACAAATACCATTACAAACATTACAAACCACCAACAATTAAAATGTTTGCCTTAGTGTGTTTTGGGACACATTCCACCAATAAAAGACAAAAAAATACCAGTGATTAAAACCAGCAACCCATTACAAATTCAGTGATGGTTTCTATAGTTTTTTCAGCAGGGTGTTTACTTATGCAGCATGCACAGAAACGTCCGAAATGATGCAATAGTGCATCATGGGTAAGTCGTGCTGTGGGGAACCTCCGCTTATTTCTGGATTCCGGCTCAAAACTTTTGTTTATAGCTGAATCATTTTTTCCAGAGACAGGTTCGCCCTTGCAAGGACAGTCCTGACTTCGGGGGAAACTTTAAAAAGCTAATTATCTGCAAACTCCATGACGAATTGCTCAGATAACCTTATCCCTGGTGTGGGGAGGAAAAAAAAAGAAAAATAAGGCCATCAGCAGTTCTTAAAAAGGGCCAAAGCTTCCCTTTTCGGGTGAGGAAGCCCAGCCGCGCGGAGGGCGGGAACGGGGGAAAGCGCAAACCATCCGTAATGTTTTGTGTCAACCTGGCAATTAGGAGAGATAATGTGCCTAACCAATGTCATCATCACCTGTGCTTTCCAGAGCAGGGAACATGACTAAATGGACTTCGGTTAAAGGAGGACCGGAGGCCAGGTGCTCGACTGCGGGAACCTGCAATTTGGCCATTATCCTCATGAATAGCACGCTTTTTATAGCGACGCAAGCGCATCCTAGCAAAGAGAGCGAGATCCGACTGCTATCATATCGCACGGACACGGAAGCAAACAAAAAGCAATCTCTTTCACTCGGCCTCACATCGCGACATAATGGATTTTCAATCACGATGCGAACTGTAAATTAAAAACACGTTATTGGCATAACCAGCGGCGTGTTGCTGGAAGACTGACAGGAAATAGTGCATCAGCAAGCAAACATCTCCCCAAAAATGCTCGATATTGAATAATCATCTGCGCTCACACGCAGAGGGAAAATGATTTAAATTCGTTTTATTGACCGAAAGAGAGGCGCGACCGTTATCCGAACAAATTAAGGGCGGGAAAGCGCCCGCTTTGCCCTCGGGCTGCGGGGACTTCAATTACATTTGAGTGCATGTTTGCAGAACTGTCTGCTGGATTTTCCCTCTTTCCATCTGAGTTCGCACAAATCAATTTGTCATATGCAGGAACATGTATGAGAGGCAATTTATTTTACACGTGCGTGAATTAGGCGTTCCCCACTCCGCTTGTTGACATTTGAGAACTGGAGTTAACGATATTCAGCCTCCGCGTAACGGTGAGCGGCTAAAGGTCAATTAATTATCCCAAAATATTTGAATATGAATCAGGTACAGCGCTCGCTTCGTAATCTCTCCTGGTTGTTTACATGAGGCTTAGTGAGATGAGAGAATTGGTTGGGTATTGTGTTCCTAACGTCTAACCGGATAACAAATTAGGTTAGAAAACAGCGTGGGAACATGCCGGTTTTCTTGTCATGATTACAGTGTTATGTAAAGGGTACACAAACGTTGTACTAACGTTATCTGAATATTACAAATTTATAAAGGTTACAAAATCTTTGTACTAGCTTTATTTTCTCCCTAAATATTTAGTTATTTGAACATTTTTTTAATATTCTAAGAACGTTAAAATGTCTTTTTCTTGTCTTGATTAGAATGTTATTTAAAGGTTACAAAAATGTTGTACTAATGTTATTTTCACCCAAAATGTTATGTTTGAGTGTTTGTTTTTAATATTCTAAGAGCGTAAAAAATGTTCCATTTTCTTGCGATTAGAATGTTATTTAAACGTTACAAAAACGTATTAACATTATTATTGTTATTTAAAGGGTACACAAACGTCGTACTAACGTTATCTGAATATTAAAAATGTATAAAGGTTACAAAATCTTTGTACTAGCTATTTTTTTCTCCCTAAACATTTAGTTATTTGAACATTTTTTTAATATTCTAAGAACGTTAAAATGTCTTTTTCTTGTCTTGATTAGAATGTTATTTAAAGGTTACAAAAATGTTGTACTAATGTTATTTTCACCCAAAATGTTACATTATTTGAGTGTTTGTTTTTAATATTCTAAGAGCGTAAAAAATGTTCCATTTTCTTGTGATTAGAATGTTATTTAAACGTTACAAAAACGTATTAACATTATTATTGTTATTTAAAGGGTACACAAACGTTGTACTAACGTTATCTGAATATTAAAAATTTATAAAGGTTACAAAATCTTTGTACTAGCTTTATTTTCTCCCTAAATATTTAGTTATTTGAACATTTTTTTAATATTCTAAGAACGTTAAAATGTCTTTTTCTTGTCTTGATTAGAATGTTTTTTAAAGGTTACAAAAATGTTGTACTAATGTTATTTTCACCCAAAATGTTACATTATTTGAGTGTTTGTTTTTATTATTCTAAGAGCGTAAAAAATGTTCCATTTTCTTGTGATTAGAACGTTATTTAAACGTTACAAAAACGTTGTATTAACATTATTTTTACCCACAATATTAGATTTGGACATTTATTTTTAATCTTCTAAGAAAGTTAAATTGTTACAATTTATTGTCGTGTTCAGAACGTTTTTTTAAATGTTACAAAAAGGTTGTACGAATGTTATTTTCACCCAAAATTTTACTAACAATATTTTTACTCAAAATTTTACATTATTTGAACATTTATTTTAATATTCTAAGAACGTTAAAATGTCTTTTTCTTGTCTTGATTAGAATGTTATTTAAAGGTTACAAAAATGTTGTACTAATGTTATTTTCACCCAAAATGTTACATTATTTGAGTGTTTGTTTTTAATATTCTAAGAGCGTAAAATTTTTTCCATTTTCTTGTGATTAGAATGTTATTTAAACGTTACAAAAACGTATTAACATTATTATTGTTATTTAAAGGGTACACAAACGTTGTACTAACGTTATCTGAATATTAAAAATTTATAAAGGTTACAAAATCTTTGTACTAGCTTTATTTTCTCCCTAAATATTTAGTTATTTGAACATTTTTTTAATATTCTAAGAACGTTAAAATGTCTTTTTCTTGTCTTGATTAGAATGTTTTTTAAAGGTTACAAAAATGTTGTACTAATGTTATTTTCACCCAAAATGTTACATTATTTGAGTGTTTGTTTTTATTATTCTAAGAGCGTAAAAAATGTTCCATTTTCTTGTGATTAGAACGTTATTTAAACGTTACAAAAACGTTGTATTAACATTATTTTTACCCACAATATTAGATTTGGACATTTATTTTTAATCTTCTAAGAAAGTTAAATTGTTACAATTTATTGTCGTGTTCAGAACGTTTTTTTAAATGTTACAAAAAGGTTGTACGAATGTTATTTTCACCCAAAATTTTACTAACAATATTTTTACTCAAAATTTTACATTATTTGAACATTTATTTTAATATTCTAAGAACATTAAAATGTCTTTTTCTTGTCTTGATTAGAATGTTATTTAAAGGTTACAAAAATGTTGTACTAATGTTATTTTCACCCAAAATGTTACATTATTTGAGTGTTTGTTTTTAATATTCTAAGAGCGTAAAAAATGTTCCATTTTCTTGTGATTAGAATGTTATTTAAATGTTACAAAAACGTATTAACATTATTATTGTTATTTAAAGGGTACACAAACGTTGTACTAACGTTATCTGAATATTAAAAATTTATAAAGGTTACAAAATCTTTGTACTAGCTTTATTTTCTCCCTAAATATTTAGTTATTTGAACATTTTTTTTAATATTCTAAGAACGTTAAAATGTCTTTTTCTTGTCTTGATTAGAATGTTATTTAAAGGTTACAAAAATGTTGTACTAATGTTATTTTCACCCAAAATGTTACATTATTTGAGTGTTTGTTTTTAATATTCTAAGAGCGTAAAATTTTTTCCATTTTCTTGTGATTAGAATGTTATTTAAACGTTACAAAAACGTATTAACATTATTATTGTTATTTAAAGGGTACACAAACGTTGTACTAACGTTATCTGAATATTAAACATTTATAAAGGTTACAAAATCTTTGTACTAGCTTTTTTTTTCTCCCTAAACATTTAGTTATTTGAACATTTTTTAAATATTCTAAGAACGTTAAAATGTCTTTTTCTTGTCTTGATTAGAATGTTATTTAAAGGTTACAAAAATGTTGTTCTAATGTTATTTTCACCCAAAATTTTACATTATTTGAGTGTTTGTTTTTAATATTCTAAGAAAGTTAAATTGTTAAATTTTATTGTCGTGTTGAGAACGTTTTTTAAATGTTACAAAAAGGTTGTAAGATAGTTATTTTCACCCAAAATTTTACGTTATTTGAACGTTTATTTTTAATATTATAAGAGTGTAAAAATGTTTCATTTTCTTGTGATTAGAATGTTATTTAAAGGTTTCAAAAATGTTGTATTAAAATTATTTTCACCCAAAATATTACATTATTTGGACATCTATTTTTAATCTTATAAGGTTTTCTTGTCGTGATTAGAACGTTATTTAAAGGTTACAAAAATGTTGTACTAATGTTATTTTCACCCAAAATGTTACATTATTTGAGTGTTTGTTTTTAATATTCCAAGAGCGTAAAAAATGTTCCATTTTCTTGTGATTAGAATGTTATTTAAACGTTACAAAAACGTATTAACATTATTTTTACCCAAAATATTAGATTTGGACATTTATTTTTAATCTTCTAAGAAAGTTAAATTGTTACAATTTATTGTCGTGTTCAGAACATTTTTTTAAATGTTACAAAAAGGTTGTACGAATGTTATTTTCACCCAAAATTTTACGTTATTTGAATGTTTATTTTTAATATTATAAGAGTGTAAAAATGTTTCATTTTCTTGTGATTAGAATGTTATTTAAAGGTTTCAAGAATGTTGTATTAAAATTATTTTCACCCAAAATATTACATTATTTGGACATCTATTTTTAATCTTCTAAGGTTTTCTTGTCGTGATTAGAACGTTATTTAAAGGTTACAAAAATGTTGTACTAATGTTATTTTTACCCAAAAATTACATTTACTTATAATATTTAATGTAACGTTACTTGTCACAAAATCTTTGTACTAACTTTATCTTTTCCCAAAATTTTATGTTATTTCAACAATTATTTTTATTTCTAAGCATGTTAAAATGTCCAATTGTCTTGTCGTGATAGAACATGTTTTAAAGGTTACAAAATCTTTATACTAACATTATTTCCCACAAAATTGTACGTTATTTGAACGTTTCTTTTTAATGTTCTAAGCATGTTAAAATGTCAGTTTTTTATCATGATTAGAACGTTTTTTAAGGGTTACAAAAATTTTATAATAACTTTAATAACTTTTTTAAATTTTAAAGTTGTACTAACTTTATTTTCTCCAAAAATTTTAAGTTATTTAAACGTTTATTTGTAATATTCTTAGAATGTTAAAATTTCTAATTTTCTTGTCGTGATTAGAACATTTTTAAAGGTTACAAAAATGTTGTACTAACTTTAAATTCTCCAAAAATTTTGAGTTGTTTGAACGTTTAATTTTTTATATTCTAAAAGGGTTAAAATGTCCAATTTTCTAGTCATGATTAGAATGTTATTTAATGGTTACAAAAATGTTGTACGTTGTGAATGTTTATTTTGAATGTTCTAAGAATGTTAAAATGTCCCATATTCTTGTCATGTATGGAACATTATTTAAAGGTTACAAAAATGATATACTAACAATATTTTTACTCAAAATTTTAAGTTTTTTGAACATTTATTTTTAATATTCTAAGAACATTAACATTTTAATCACAACAAGAAACTTAAACATGAATTAAAGATTCCACAAATGTTTCTTAGTGTTCTACTAACTTATTTTCTCCCAAAATATTACATTATATGTTTCTTTTTAATATTCTAAGAATGTTAAAATGTCCAATTTTATTGTCGTGATTGGAACGTTGTTTAAAGGTTACAAAAACTTTGCACTAACTTTATTTTCTCTCAAAATTTAATGTTATTTAAACGTTTACTTTTAATATTCTAAGAATGTTAAAATGTCCAGTTTTCTTGTTGTGATTAGAACATTATTTAAAGGTTACAAAAATGTTGTACTAACAATATTTTTACTCAAAATTTTACATTATTTGAACATTTATTTTTAATATTCTAGGAACATTCATATTTAAATTTCTTGTTGTGATTAAAATGTTAATTGAAGATTCCACAAATGTTTTTTACAGTGTTAAGCTAAATAAATTTTCTCCCAAAATATTACATTATATGTTTCTTTTTAACATTATAAAAATATTAAAATGCCCAATTTTCTTGTCATGATTAGAATGTTATTTAAAGGTTACAAAAATGTTGCACTAACATTATTTTCACCCCAAATTTTAAGTTATTTGAACATTTATTTGTAATATTCTAAGAACATCAAAATGCCAATTTTCGCGTCATGATTAGAAAGTTTTTTAAAGGTTACAAAAACTTTCTCATAACTTTATTTTCTCACAAAATTTTTAATTTTAAACATTTATTTTTAATATTCTAACAATGTTAAAATGTCCAATTTTCGCGTTGTGATTAGAACGTTTTTTAAAGTTTACAAAAACTTTCTACTACATTTTTTCACAAAATTTTAAGTTACTTTGAACGTTTATTTTGAATATTCCATGAACATTAAAATGTCCAATTTTCTTGTCGTGATTAAAATGCTTTTTTTTTTAAGTTTACAAAAACTTTGTTCTAACTTTATTTTCTCCCAAAATGTTAAGTTAATTAAAATTTAATATTCTAAAACCATTAAAATGTCCAGTTGTCTTGTCATGATTAGAATGTTATTTGAAGGTTACAAAAACGTTGTATTAATGTTATTTTAACGGTATTAAGTTTATTTTTAATATTCTAAGAATGTGAAAATGTCCTTTTGTCAGAACATTATTAAAAAGTAAAGGACATTGTACTAACTTTATTTTCTTTCAAAATATAACATTATTTGAATGTTGGAATATTTGAATTTTCAAAGAACATTACAATGTTTAGGTTTCTTCTTGAAACTTAAAACGTTTCTTATAACATTCTACTAATGTTATTTTTACCCAAAATATAATGTTATTTCAATGTTTATGTCCAGTTATTTGAACGTTTATTTTTAATAATCTAAGAACATTTTCTCCCAACGCTATAAAAACATTCATTAAGTAAAACATAATATATTGAGTACATTCTGTTGTTCTAAGAATGCTTTTTCAATGTTATGAGAACGTTCCATAAACATCACTTTAAGAACATTTTGTCCTTACATGTATATAACATTTAAAAAACGTTAGTTAATGTTTGCTGGGAAGAACCCAAATACAGCATCTCCACTGCAAACACAGGTCTTCATCTCTCACGGTTAATTATTTGAACTCTGTTTGATAGATTTGAGGTGTTGTGCTATTAATATCTTTAACGAGAGACATGACGATACGAAAAATCAAGAAGCTGTTCTATCAGCATTAGCTGCTGAGTTGAAATTGAATTTCCAGTGTAAAATGAGGTATAGTGATGTGAATACGATCGTAATGTGAGTTCAAAGTGTTTGCGGCTTGTCTAAGCGCACACTATCCTACTGCAGAGCTTTATCGTCTCTGATATGAGTGTGTGTGCGTGTGCGGTGTGTTAGTGCTTAGTGGCACCCCTCCGTATTCTGTGAAATGAAATAGATGGCAATAAGCCGGGATTAGGTTAGAGTCAGGTTTAATTCCAGCTTTCAGAATTACATCCGCTGTGAATCCACGGAGGTGATTGCACAAAGCCGCCACACACAGACTCCAGGTCTGACCACATCCTGGACTACCCTCAATATATGCGTTTGTGGTTTCCTCATCCGTATAAACAGATGTAGTCGATGGAAATGCCACGGTTTTACCGTTTTTTTTTTGTGGCCTCTAAAGTACCTTGGAGTAGCATCTAAATATTATAATAACAAATGTACTATGGTATTTCAATTTTAAACCAAGGTCCTGTTACATGTCCAAAATTCCTTGGTAGTACCAACATACAATGTCCACAAACATGATAATATCATGTTTTGATCACCATTTATAACCAAATACAAAAATACCATGGTATTACCATGTTTTACAATATATTAGAAAAAGTGCCATGTTCTATAGTAACATTATGGTAAGTACTTTGAAAAACCTTTCAAACACCATGGTACATAAATATGGTCATCACAAAAGTGCCAAAAGGTACCATGGTTTTACCATGTTTTTTTGTTAAACACCACTAATTATCTAAAAACACCACACCATTGTACAATGACCAAAAACACAGTAATACTGTGTTTTTATGTTTTGTGAGTACATTTGTACCATGGTATTACCATGTCTTGCCATCTCTTACAAGAAAATGCCATGTTTTTGGATATGATCCATAGAAACCTTATGGTAAGTACTTTGAAAACCATTTAAATACCATGATACATGTTCATCACAAAAGTGTCAAAAAGTACCATGGTATTACCACGTTTTCCCATCTCTTACACTATAAGTATCATGTTTTTTTTTTCAATGTATTTATTTTTATATGACACCATGTTTTTTTGAACATTTTCTATAGTATATACCATGGAACATGAATATGGTCATCACAAACTTGCCAAAAAGTACCATGGTATTACCATGTCTTTCCATCTCTTACAATATAAGTACCATGTTTTTTATGTTTTTAATTAATTAATTAATTAATTAATTAATTAATTTACTTTTACATGATACCATGATTTTTGGACATGTTCTGTAGTATATACCATGGTACATGAATATGGTCATTACATAAATGCCCAAAAGTACCATAGTATTACCACGTCTTATCATCTCTTACAATATAAGTACCATGTTTTTTAGTTTTTAATTAATTAATTTATTCATGTTTACATGATACCATGTTTTTTAGACATGTTCTGTAGTATATAACATGGTACATGAATATGGTCATCACAAAAGTGCCAAAAAGTACTATGGTATTACCATGTCTTTCCATCTCTTACAATATAAGTACGATGTTTTTTTTATGTTTTTAATTAATTAATTAATTAATTTACTTTTACATGATACCATGATTTTTGGACATGTTCTGTAGTATATACCATGGTACATGAATATGGTCATTACATAAATGCCCAAAAGTACCATAGTATTACCATGTTTTATCATCTCTTACAATATAAGTACCATGTGTTTTTTAGTTTTTAATTAATTAATTTATTCATGTTTACATGATACCATGTTTTTTGGACATGTTCTGTAGTATATAACATGGTACATGAATATGGTCATCACAAAAGTGCCGAAAAGTACTATGGTATTACCATGTTTTTCCATCCCTTATGATATAAGTACCATGTTTTGTAGTTTTTAATTATTTAAGTTGTTAATTTTTACATGATACCATATTTTTTAGTATCTAGTATCTAGTATATAAAATGGAACATGAATATGGTCATCACAAACATGCCAAAAAGTACCATAGTATTAGCATGTTTTTTTTATCTCTTACAATATAAGTGCCATGTTTTGTAGTTTTTAATTATTTTTATTTATTTATGTTTACATGATACAATGTTTTTTGGACATGTTCTGTAGTATATACCATAGTACATTAATATGTTCATCGCAAAAGTGCCAAAACGTACCATGGCATTACCATATTTTCCCATCTCTTACAATACAAGTACCATGTTTTTTTAAATATATATATTTTTTTTTATTAATTTGCTTAATCTTACATGAAATCATGTTTTTCGGACATGTCCCAAAGTATATACTATGAAACATGTATATAATCATTGGGAAAAGTGCCAATAAGTTCCATGGTATTACCATGTTTTCCTATCACTTACAATATAAGTACCATGTTTTTTAGTCTTTAATGTATTTATTTATTTATGGTTACATGATGCCATGTTTTTTGTACATGTTCTGTAGTATATACCATAGTACATTATTATGTTCATCACAAAAGTGCCAAAACGTATTACCATGTTTTTCCATTTAATTATTTATTTTTACATTATACCATGTTTTTGTACATGTTTTATAATATATACCATGGTACATGAATACAGTCATCACAAAAAGTGTCAAAAAGTACCATGCTATTACCATGTTTTCCCATCTCTAACAACATAAGTGCCATGTTTTGTTTAGTTTTTTTTTTACATGATACCATGTTTTTTGGCCGTTTTATAGTATATATACCATGGTACATGAATATGGTCATTACGAAAGTGCCAAAAAGTACCATGGCATTACCATGTTTTCCCATCTCCTACAATATAAGTACCATGTTTTTATTTATTTATTTATTTATTTTTTACATTATACTATGTTTTCTGAACATGTTCTATAGTATGTACCATGGTACCATGTTTTTTGGACATGTTCCAAAGTATATACCATGAAACATGCATATAGTCATTGGGAAAAGTGCCAAAAAGTACCATGGTACTACCATGTTTTCACATCTCTTACAATACAAGTACCATGTTTGTTAAGATTTTAATTCATTTATTTATTTTTACATGATACCATGTTTTACAGTATACAATACAATACAGTATATACCATGGTACATGAATATGGTCATCACGAAAGTGCCAAAAAGTACCATGCTATTACCATGTTTCTCATCTCTTACAATATAAGTGCCATGTTTTGTTTTTTACATGATACCATGTTTTTTGGACATATTTTATAGTATATACCATGGTACATGAATACAGTCATCACAAAAAGTGTCAAAAAGTACCATGGTATTACCATGTTTTCCCATCTCTAACAACATAAGTGCCATGTTTTTTTTTGTTTTTGTTTTTTTACATGATACCATGTTTTTTGGCCGTTTTATAGTATATATACCATGGTACATAAATATGGTCATCACGAAAGTGCCAAAAAGTACCATGGTATTACCATGTTTTCCCATCTCCTACAATATAAGTACCATGTTTTTATTTATTTATTTATTTTTTACATTATACTATGTTTTCTGAACATGTTCTATAGTATGTACCATGGTACCATGTTTTTTGGACATGTTCCAAAGTATATACCATGAAACATGCATATAGTCATTGGGAAAAGTGCCAAAAAGTACCATGGTACTACCATGTTTTCACATCTCTAACAATACAAGTACCATGTTTGTTAAGATTTTAATTCATTTATTTATTTTTACATGATACCATGTTTTACAGTATACAATACAATACAGTATATACCATGGTACATGAATATGGTCATCACGAAAGTGCCAAAAAGTACCATGGTATTACCATGTTTTCCCATCTCTTACAATACAAGTACCATGTTTGTTAAGATTTTAATTTATTTATTTATTTTTACATGATACCATGTTTTGGAGATGTTCTATAGTATATACCATGGTGCATGAATACAATCATCACAAAAGTGCCAAAAAGTACCATGGTTTTACTATGTTTCCCATCTCTTACAATATAAGTTCCATGTTCGTTTGTTTTTTGCTTTTTTGGTACATAAATATAGTCATCACAAAAGTGTCAAAAAAGTACCAGTATTCTTTAACCACATTTGAGCACTGTGTAAATACCACAGTATAGATGAAAGTATAACCAGGGTTATTTTTCTGTGTGGAAAGCAGTTCCGTGCTCCTCAGAAACATTAAATAGGCATTTGATAAATAAGTATAAATAATATATGTTGTTGTGTTTGAGCGATGTCTCTCTGGGTAACTTTGGTTAAGCGCCGCAGCTAAGTGAAGGAAGCACTTTTTGCCTTTGAAGATCTCCGGCTGGAATGCAAATGCAGGTTTTTAAGTAAAAAATCTTTAAAACCTCCGATTCGTTTGATGCGAGACGTGTTCTCGCGTCGGCGTGGATCTTGGCTGCCCTCTCGTGAGAGGAGCACAATGCAGCGAGGCGTTCGGGCCCTGTCAAGCCGTTGGAGCGGGGCCCTTTCGTGAGCGGGGGGTCGACAGATGGAAGATAATAGCATTTCCAAACTTTCCATTTAGAGGATTAAAATGCAGCAGTGGCCACGACCCCCTTCACATTCAGACAGGAGGGACCGCTGAGGCCGGGAACATATGCCTGCTGCGGACAGCACAGCCAGAGGGGCCAACAACACGCGTCCTTCAGCCGACTGACCCCGCAATCTCTCTGGCAACGTTCCTTCCTTCTCTCTATCTCTGCAAGCTGTTCGCTTCAGAGCAAGGCTGGCCTCAAACCGATTATGAGGTTGTGCGTAGATCACCGGTTTTCAGCCGGTTTGGCTTCTGGGCCCAGATTGAATGTTGAAAATGTATTTAAAAAAATTTAACGTTGAAGTCCGAAATGTCTTCCTATCCTGGTTTAAAAGAGTAGTTCACTCGAAAATTGAAGAAAATTGATAATAGATTGGTCTTAACCCTCTGGTTGTGTTCGGGTCGGAAAAGATTTTCTTTTTTCCAAAAATACTACTTAACGGACTCAAACTTCTTGACTTTGTTCACACAGGGTATAAGTACTTCTCATAAATAAATAAATAAAAAATTTGTGGGTTTTATTTCACATAGTCACACTTGTGGTGTTCCCGGTCAAAAATGACCGGACTCTGAACAATTGCTTATAAATCTTATAAATCTAAAAATATTGCTATATTATCACCAGGTTTTGGATTCACTCTTTTTGTCAACTTGTTTTCTTTCATTTAGGACTGGTTCTGTGTTTCCATTTCCATTTGATTAATCGTAGGCCTCATTTATCCGAAAGTAGGTACCTCATTTTTTGAGTGAAAACCACATTTTTTTATTAATAATTTTCACAATATGAGATGAAAATTTGCACTGTTTCTCACACTTGTGTGCTTTAATGTTTAATCAGGAATTTTGCTTATAAATGCTTTTATTTTATATAAATATAGTATTCACTCGTTTGAGTGAAAAAAAAATCATTTTTTAAGAATAATTTTCACAATATTAAACAAACAATTATAAAAACGTGCACTGTTTATCACACTAGTGTGCTTTAATGTTTAATATCTGTTGAAAATCTAGCATAATGAGAGATTTATAAGCGATCGTTCAGAGTCCGGTCATTTTTGACCGGGAACACCACAAGTGTGCAATTTTGTACAAAATAAAAGCATTTAAAAGCAAACTTCGCGACTAAACATTAAAGCACACTAGTGTGAAAAACTGTGCAATTTTTTTAATTTATTTTTTTAATATTGCGAAAATTATTCATAAAAAAATATTTTTCACTCAAAAAACAAGGTATCTACTCTCAGATGAATGAGGCCTACAATTAATCAGATGCAAATAGAAACACAAAACCAATCCTAAATGAAAGAAAACAAGTTGACAAAAAGATTGAATCCAATATTTGTTGAAAATCTAGCATAATGAGAGAGTTATAAGCGATTGTTCAGAGTCCGGTCATTTTTGACCCGGGAACACCACAAGTGTGACTTTTTGGAAATGTGTACAAAATAAAAGCATTTAAACGTAAACTTCCTGATTAAACATTAAAGCACACTTGTGTGATAAACAGTGCAATATGGTTCCTCTTTAAACATTAACCATCATCATAATTATCCACTTCATCTGCATTGTAATTTACTGACCTATATTTGTGAATAAATTTAAACGAGGTATTTCCACACACTTGAAATGCCACTCTTAACACTTGATGTCCCCCGTAGGCTATTCCGATTCATTAAAACGTTTACGAACTGCTTCGAACAGAATTACATTACGCTGAAAGACGCTCATCTGTTCCTAAAGAGGGCAAGGATTCGCACTTCATCCTTATCGCATTATTGCTTAATGGAGAATTATGTCAGAGCATCGTGGCTTTAATTATCTGGCCGGCAAGTCCATTTATAAAGTAGTGAGACCAGAAGCAGGCCGCATCCGTCTGCCCTCCGCAAGCCGTAATGAATTTACAAGCCCCCTCACAAAGCAGGGCTTAAAACACGATTACGAGCTCTCGAAACGAAAGCAGAAGGAAGGCGTGTGGTGTGTTCGTTTCCTTTCAATTAACAAGGAACATAAAAACAAACTTGAAGAGGATGAAAGTTTGTGTGAAGTCACAGAAGAGCACAAGCTCCAGGGAAATTTTTTTGGGGGCAGAATATTTAATTAGGCGTTAATTTAATTAAAAACGTGCACAAAATGTCCTCTGCAGGAGAGCCAGGATACGTACTAAAACCAGTCACTGTATCTGTGTGACATGGAAAAACGAAATAAAATGGATTTCTACCATTATAATCAACGAAGAAGTCAACATCATAAATTTTATGCAATTAATCTCTTCATATACTTGATACATGGTTGTGGGAACCTTGTTTTGAAATGTTTTCAAAATATTTAAGCGTCCAGTTTTCTTGTTATGATTACAGCATTATGTAAAGGTTACAAAAACGTTATTATAACGTTCTACTAATGTAATTTACCCAAAATATGTTATTTGAACATTTATTTTGAATATTCTAAGAACATTTTCTTGTTGTTAAAGTTTACAAAAATGTTCTTACAACATTCTACTAACGTTATTTTAACCCAAAATATAACGTTATTTGACTGTTTATTTTAACAGCGTTAAAATGTTAAGTATTCTTGTTGTGATTATAAATGTTGCTTAAAGGTTACAAAACAGTTTCTTACAACATTCTAACTTTATTTGCACTCAAAATTCAACATTATTTGAACATTTATTTTTTTTAAATATTATATTAAAATATTTTTAATATTTTAAGAACATCCAATTTTCTTGCTGTGATTGTTAAAGTTTACAAAAGAATTCCCAAAATGTTCATCAAGGAGAAAAAACATCAAACTATTATAAGAATGTTCCAAGAATGTTGGAGAGCGTTATGACAACTAAATCAAATAGTAATGAAGTTATAAGAATGTTCAATAAAAATTACTTGAAAAACGTTTCATCCTAAAAAAAAAAAAAAAAAAACATTAGTGAAAGTTGTGCGAAAGTTGTGAGAATCCAGCTGGTGATTATAGAAACAATTTTTACTCAGAAATTGCTAGTAAATTTCACACACGACTACAAAGAAACGTCAAGTAACAATGAATGAAACGTGAAATTTTGTATAGATAGAATATTTTTCATGATATATACTCTTTAGTCTTTATTTACAACCACAAAAATTTTTTTTACAGTGTACTCAAGGGGGCGATAGTTACATTAATATCGCAAACATTGAACTGCATTATTATTCATATAAGTTACTAACACAATGCAAGATTGACGTCAAATTATTATCAATAGTTCACTTGACAGACAAAACTAACCGCAAAGCACTTTTACGTTAACGTTTTTGCGCAAACTCTGAAAATACGAGGAACGCATAAATTTCACACATAATTACAAAGAAACAGCAAGAAAGACACCGAATTAAATGTGAAATTTTGTAGTAGATAGCACTACATTAATATCACTAACATTAAACCGGATTATTCACAAGTTACTAACATTGACTTTAACTAACTTGTTGAGCAAGATTCACTTCAAACTCTTATCGATTCATTTGACAGTCAAAACTATTTTGCAAAAAGTTAGTGTTTTTACACAAACTCTTGAGAATACGCAGAACACATACATTTCACACACAAATACAAAGAAACGGCAAATAACACATTGAATTAAAGTAAAGTTTTGTAGTATATAGTATTTTTCTCAGGAAATGTACTCCAATAATCTTTATTTACAACTTTGAATTATTTTCACAGTCTCAAGAAGGCGACAGAGTTACATTAATATAGCTAACATTAAAGCAAATTATTATTCACATAAGTAAGTTACTAACACTTGTTCAGCAAGATTCACTTTAAACTTATTTGTAGTTTACCTGACACAAAACTAACCGCAAAAGATGACTTTTACGTTAATGTTTTTGCGGAAACTCTGAGAACACGCAAAACGCATACATTTCACACAGAATTGCAAAGAAACAGCAAGTAACACATTGAATTAAACGTAAAATTTTGTACTAGATAGTATTTTTCTCGTAAAATGTACTTCAATGACCTTTATTTACAACCTCAAAAAATACAGTGTACTCAAGGGGGTGATAGAGTTAAATTAATATCACTAACATTAAACTGGATTATTATTCACATTAGGTAGTAACATTGAATTTAACTAACTTGTTCAGGAAGATTTATTTCAAACTGTTACCAATAGTTCACACTAACAACTAACCACAAAAGACAACTTTTATGTTAACGTTTTTGCGGAAATTCTGAGAACAAGCAGAATGCACAATTTTCACACAGAATTACAAAGAAATGTGAAGTAACACATTAAATTAAATGTAATTTTTTGTAATAGATAGTATTTGTATTATTATTATCATTCACAAAAGTTACTAACATTGATTCATCGGTTCACTTGACAGTCAAAACTATTCACAAAAAACGCCTTTTATGTTAACGTTTTTGCACAAGTATTTGTATTGTAAAATGTATTTCAATAATCTTTATTTACAAATTCTAAACAATTTTACACTTTGGCGTTAACATTTTAGCGGAAACTCTAAGAATACGCAAAATGCATGGATTTTTTTACACAGAATTACAAAGAAATGACAAGTAACATTCAATTAAATGTAAAATTTAGTACTAGATATTATTTTTCTTGTTAAAATGTACTCCAATGATCTTTATTTACAACTTTGTATTATTTTCACTGTCTCAAGGGGGCGATAGAGTTACATTAATACAGCTAACATTAAACCTAATTATTATTCACATAAGATTGAAGTAAATGTGAAAGTTTGTAGTCGACAGTATTTGTATTTGTAAAATTGTATTTCAATATTCGGTAACACTTTACAATAAGGTTCATTAATTAAACATTAGTTAATGTATTAACTAACATGAACTAACCATGAGCAATACATTTGTTACTGTATTTACTAATCTTCATTAACATTAGTTAACGGAAATACAGTTGTTCATTGTTTGTTCATGTTAGTTCACACTGCATTAACTAATGTTAACAAAATTTAATAATGTATTAGTAAATGTTGAAATTAACATTAACACAGATTAATAAATGCTGTATAAGTGCAGTTCATTATTAGCTCATGTTAACTAATATTAACTAATGAACCTTATTGTAAAGTGTTACCCAATATTCTTTACTTACAACGTCGAAACAATTTTACACTTTGGCATTAATGTTTTGCGGAAACTCTGAGAATACGCAAAGCGCATAGATTTCACACAGAATTACAAAGAAACGACAAGTAACACATTTAATTAAACATAAAATTTCATACTAGATAGTATCTTCTCGTAAAATGTACTCCAATGATCTTTATTAACAACCTCAAAAAATAATTTTTACAGTGTACTCAAGGGGGCGATAGAGTTACATTAATATAGTTAACATTAAACTGGATTATTATTCACATTAGGTAGTAGCATTGACTTTAACTTACTTGTTTAGCAAGATTCACTTGTTCAGATGCCTTTTACCATAACGTTTTTGCGGAAACTCTAAAAAAAAACGCAAAACGCATAAATTCCACATAAAAATTTCACAGAAACAGCAAGTAACGCATTGAATTAAACGTAAAATTTTGTACTAGATAGTATTTTTCTCATAAAATGTACTCCAATAATCTTTATATACAACTTTTAATAATTTTTACAGTGTACTCAAGGGGGCGATAAATTAAATTAATATGGCTAACATTAAACCAAATTATTATTCACATAAGTTAGCTATTAACACTTGTTCAGCAAGATTCACTTCAAACTGTTATCTATAGTTCACCTGACACAGAAAAATAACCACAAAAGATGACTTTTTTATGTTTTTTTTAATGCTTTTTTAATGTTTTGCGGAAACTCTAAGAATGCAAAGAATGCATAAATTTCAGACACAATTACAAAGAAACGGCAAGTAACACATTGAAGTAAATGTGAAAGTTTGTAGTAGACAGTATTTGTATTGTAAAAATGTATTTCAATAATCTTTAGTTACAACTTCGAAACAATTTGACACTTTTGCGTTAACATTTTTGCGGAAACTCTTAGAATGCGCAAAACGCAGAATTACAAAGAAACAAATAACACATTTATTTAAACGTAAAATTTCATACTAAATAGTATTTTTCTCATAAAATGTACTCCAATGATCTTTATTTACAACCTCAAAAAATACAGTGTACTCAAGGGGGCGATAGAGTTACATCAATATCGCTAACAATAAACCAGATTATTATTGACATAAGTTATCAATTCAGTTGACAGACAAAACAAACTGCAAAAGACACCTCTACCGTTAATGTTTTTGCGGAAACTCTGAGAATACTCAGAACGCATACATTTTACAATAACTAATAATAATTAATAATAATTTTTAATTAAAAATAAAACTTTGAATCATTTTTACAGTCTCAAGAGGGCAATAGAGTTAAATTAATATAGCTAACATTAAAACAAATTATTATTTACGTAAGATTGAAGTAAACGTGAAAGTTTGTAGTAGACAGTATTTGTATTGTAAAAATGTATTTCAATAATCTTTATTTATATCTTCGAAACAATTTTACACTTTTGAATTAACATTTTTGCGGAAACTCTGAGAATGCGCAAAACGCAGAATTACAAAGAAACAAGTAACACATTTAATTATAATTTAATAAAAATTTCATACTAGATAGTATTTTTCTCGTAAAATGTACTCCAATGATCTTTATTTACAACCTCAAAAAATACAGTGTACTCAAGGGGGCGATAGAGTTACATTAATATCGCCAACATTAAACCAGATTATTATTCATATAAAGTTATTAACATTGATTTTACGTAACTTGTTCAGCAAGATTCACTTCAAGCTGTTATCTATAGTTTATTTGACAGACAAAACTAACCGCAAAATATGATTTTTACGTTGTTTTTGCAGAAACACAATGACGCGTGAAACATGCGCTCAGGCAAATTGCGTTGCTCCCGTCAATAATAAACAAAACTTTCTGCAGGCCAAGGGCGCAAACAAGCGCTCTTGTTGTAATCAACAAAGCTATCTGCACTTACCACACACTGGGCAGAATATTAGATTAGACGTTAATTTGAGGAAAAGCGCTCACAGGACGTAAGCAGGCAGATGTCAAAGAAAGGCGAGAGGGCAGAGAGAGCTAATATTCCCGGAACAGAGTGAAAAATTTGTTCACACAGCAGCAAATACAATTTTGCAGCCCCCTCCAGCTCCACGGCAGCAAACAGGAGAAATATGTTTACTTGTTTTAATTTCTTTTTCATGTAATGTTGACCCTGAGGGCTGCAAATATTTCCCCTGCTCTCGCGCTCTCTACATGGTGATTAAATTCAATTTTATTCAAATGAAATCTCCCACTCCGCGCCGGCACACACACTCTCACACACAGATAATTAAGGAGCGGAAGCGTTTTCTTGCCTTCCTCGCTTTTCTCTAATTACAATCCTGTGAGAAATACAGAAGGAAACGCAGCGAAACACGGAGGTTTCCTCGGAGGGGAACGCGCGCTGACAGACACGCGCCATAATAACTGCGCGCGTGATTACAGTTATGATTACACCACGACCCACAGATACCAGGAATTAAATCATACGGCATATTTATCTACATGTCAGACTGTCATTGAGGTTTATAGCACTACATGTACGCACAGAGCCAGCACATCTGAGGCCACATGAAAAAAAAACCAAGGGCTTTAGAGAGGCTTCTGTTCATATCAGCCCACTTTTATATGCTTTAATTATTTACAATAAATGAAGAGATGTATCTGTCCGCATAGTTATATATAAACTAGGGTATGTACTGAATATTCAAAGGTTTCAAAAAAAAATGTTGTTAGAGTTGGTAAGTTCGATTTAATTTTGTGAAGCAGTTGCACATTGTAGGTTTTAATGAATTGGCTCAAGACTAAAGCTCTGATCTGTTTAAAAATTACTAGTTTTTTTATATATCTATCTATCTAACATGGGGAAAAAAATTTGTTGGATGTTCGTCTAACATTTTTGAAAGTAACTACTTGTTTCAGAATGTTTCGAGAATGTTTAAAAGTAACTTTTCCATATTGTAGAGCATTACTTTCCATAAAAGTAACACACTTAGTAACTTTTTAGGGAGTAACGCAATATTGTAACACATTACTTTTAAAAGTAACTTTCCCCAACACTAGTAAGCAGTAGCACAAAAAAAGTATTGGTTACGTACGTAAACCTTGTTTCATGATGGAGGGAATTAAGACTTTATGTTGTGACTTTATTAAGGGTCTAACTTGGGTGCCCGATCCTCTCTGATTGAAGAGAAAATGCCAATGAAACTGGCTAGTGGATTTTGCATAATGCGCCACTCCCCGTGCACACGGGTATAAACGGGTATATAGGTGATAGGTGCATCCACTTATTCAGGTTTTACGCTGAGGAGTAGAGATCACGTCCCTGGCACGGCGATGGTTCAAGGTTGTGGCATGGGGCCATAACGTCTCCTTTCCTCCATCAGGGAACAAGGGTTATGTACGTCACCGAGATGTTCCCTATCTGTCGGTCACTACCTGTTATTTCGTGATGACATTAGGGGTCTATGGAAAGAGCCACAACTTGAACCCTGTCAAAGCCCTGTGGTGTTACAAATGTTGGCAAGCCGAAGCATGTCGGACAAATGCAACACAAGGACTGCAACCTTTGCAATGCCTCAGTGAAGATTCGCTGACCTTGGCGCCCAAGGGGACCAAAGGTGAACACATTGCAACTGGAGACAGCCATGCCGCTGTTCCTGTACACAGAAGGCATCTTCTGGCAAAGGGATTTCAACCTCCGTGAAAGGTGTTTCAAGTCTTTCCTGTTTGTAGTACAGCATGACAGAATGATGGGGAATCAAGCTATCCAGAGAAGGGCGCTACAGAGGCCACATCCTACCCATAGGAAGGTAACATGTGGAAAGACTGATACGGACTGACCTAAGTCTAGGACAGTACTACATATGGAATGGGTCTCTGAGGCAGGTCCTACCTGAGAGTAGGGATGGAACGCTGCCAACAGAGCCTGACAGAGTGATCTGTCAAAGGGAAGACATGGGTTTACCAAAAGGGAAACCTTACCGTGGAAGAATACACATATGAAATTGCCCGCAGGGAACCTAGCTATATGGACACCTAACCCAGTACAGGGGCTGACCGGAGACCCGGGCAAGCTGACACCTACAGTATACTGGGCCTGGCATCAGACTGTTCTGCCAGTGCTGACTGCCGGAGGTGCTGGAGGATGCTTGCTGGAGGGTTCGCTGCCCAGGGAACTTGACTGTGTGAGGGGGAATGGCGCAGAAAGCATGACACCGGCCAATTCCCACCAATTACCTATTACCCAACACACGGGAAGAAACCGGCTCAACGCAGAGACTGTAGAATCTTGCGAAGGTGTTTGGTGTCTCCCAGCCCACAGCTCTGCAGATGTCTGCCAGAAAGGCGCCATGTGCCAGCGCATAGGAAGAGGCAATACTCCGGGTGGAATGTGCCCTTACCCCTAGGGGGCGCAGCTCGCCTTGGGATTGGTACGCCAAGGCGATGGCATCCACTATCCAGTGGGCTAACCTCTGCTTGGAGACTGCCTTCCCTTTCTGCTGACCTCCGTAGCAGACAAACAGCTGCTCAGAGCTTCTGAAGCTCTGGGCGCGGTCCATGTATATGCGCAACACTCTTACGGGACACAGCAATGCCAAGACTGGATCTTCCTCCTCTGAGGGCAGTGCTTGCAGGTTCACCACCTGATTGTGAAAAGCAATGGCGGGAACCTATCTAGGCCGGGGTCCCAGGACAACGTGAGTAGGCCGGCCCGAACACAAGGCACTCCTCGCTCACCGAAAAGGCTTGGAGGTCCCCGACCCTCTTGATGGAGGGGAGCACAGTCAGGAGTGCTGTCTTAGCAGACAGGAATTTAAGCTTGACTGAATCCAGCGGTTTCAAAGGGACCCCTCTAAAATCCAGCCAGGACAAAAGAGAGATCCCAAGATCCTCCTTCTGGCACCCCTCAGGAACCTGACGATTCGATCGTGCTTTCCCAGGGACCGGCTGTCCACTGCATCGTGATGTGCTGCGATAGCTTACACTCCAACATTTCTTGCAGGAAGGAAAGCACTACTCCAATTGTGCATCTTCGGGGGTCTTCTCGGCTAGAAGAACACCAGTTAGCGAACAGACTCCACTTCAATGCATAGGCTTGTCTCGTTGAGGGAGCCCTAGCCTGACTGATGGTGTCTACCACTGCCGGTGGCAGATCACTTAAGTCTGCTGCGTCCCGTCTAGGAGCCAAACATAGCCAGGGAGGGGCTGTCATGAGGAGCATTAGTTCCGAAAATTTATTTATTCAATTGTCTATCTATCTATCTATCTATCTATCTATCTATCTATCTATCTATCTATCTATCTATCTATCTATCTATCTATCTATCCAATTGTCTATCCATCTATTTCTATCTATCCATCTATCCATCTATCTATCTATCTATCTATCTATCTATCTATCTATCTATCTATTTATTCAATTGTCTATCATCTATCTATCTATCTATCTATCTATCTATCTATCTATCTATCTATCTATCTATCTATCTATCTATCTATTTATTCAATTGTCTATCATCTATCTATCTATCTATCTATCTATCTATCTATCTATCTATCTATCTATCTATCCAATTGTCTATCCATCTATTTCTATCTATCTATCTATCTATCTATCTATCTATCTATCTATCTATCTATCTATCTATCTATCTATCTATCTATCTATCTATCTATCTATCTATCTATCTATCTATTCAATTGTTTGTCTATCTATCTATCTATCTATCTATCTATCTATCTATCTATCTATCTATCTATCTATCTATCTATCTATCTATCTATCTATCTATCTGGGAACATTCTCAAAACATTCTGGCAATGTTCTCTCAAATATTTGAACAAACATTCTTCTTTTTTTTAAATCTAACTTTTTTTAAAATGTAACTACTTGTTTTAGAACACTCAAAAGTAACATTTACAAAATGTTTGCAAATTGATAAAATAGAATGTTGTGAAATCAAGACAAATGTTTTTAAAACATTTAAAACTTAATGGAACTTAACTTAATGGAAATGTTAGCAAAACAATCTTAAAACATACTTTGTTATCTATCTATCTATCTATCTATCTATCTATCTATCTATCTATCTATCTATCTATCTATCTATCTATGATTTATTAGCTGTGGCTCATCTAGTTGATCTGAACTGGCCCTGGTGCATCATGGGTCAAATATCACCCATTCTCTCATTTGCTTTCAGTGTCGTTCTGGCGGGAAGCTGAACACCTGGCGAAGGCTAATCCTGCGTATGCAAGAACAATTACGGCTAATCTCCTCCAGTCTGCTTTAAGCGCAAAACTAAATTAAATGAACGCCGAGTTTATGAAGTTTGTCTTTCTCTCTTTACAACAGCCTATTTTTTGAAGGTCACAACCAAAAGACGGCACACTTGTGCATGCTAGCAGGCGAGCCGAGATTTGCCACGCGCTATTGCTAGCCAATCTAGATCATATAGATTGGTATTTTCAACTCGGAGAAAGACATTTTGTACGTCTGCTAAAAGTTTCATCAACTTTGACGACCTCGAACGCTAATGCTAACCCACACGGACTAAAAGCCACAAAACTCCCATTTTGATTTCAGGGGTCTGTCAAGGCTTTTCACAGGTTAAAGGCTAATTGTATCTGAAATGAGGTTTTAAGCAGCAGAATTATTACAGGTCGGAGGACACGGTCCTCCCGCAGCTGATTTGAGACCAGTTTCCTCTGTCTACTATATAACCAGATGTCTGTGGAGGAAAAAAGTTCCTCATTCAGCCACACTTAGGAATTAGCTGTTAGCTAAAAAGTGGCTTAAACATAAATTACTCAAAGGCTTCTTTTGGGGTTCTGTGTTAGTTACCTCAATTAACTTAATATATAAACAGAACAAATGGCCTCATTTAGGTCGCTAGCATGTGTGTGAGTGCGACTAGCCATTTCGGAGACGCTAATAAATAGAGCCGAGCTCGGCGTATCAGATCTCTCATCTACTTCTGGACTAATGGAGCGTTTAGGAGCTTTTGGAGGAGAGGAGCGATTAGTTTGTCGTCCCTGACTGGACAAAGATGCTTCATTAGCATGCCAGTAACTCACGACGCTGTTTTTCATTAAACTTAGAGGACGGCTTATACGTCTTTCTCTCGCCGTCTGTCACACGCACACACAAACTCCACAGAAGAGACATTTGTATTCAAACAGCGAATGAAAACAACTCTCAAACTGTGCTTATGTTCATACTACCACACTACAAGTACTATTTCTGCAGAATGTTTACCATGAAATTAACCACATTTATTAAAAAAGTCTATTTTTTTGAAGTTTTAACAAATAATTAGTCAAACAAAATGTTAAAAATCTTAAAAGAATGAAAAATAAAATACAGATGCACCTTTTGGATTTAGAGATTTACAGTTAAAAAAAAAAACTTAATAGAATTATATAAAACTACAAATCCAAAGTATGTTATCTATTTTGCGCAAAAATTTCTAAATTTTTGAAAGTTTTAACAAATACTGGGTCAGAATATGATCCTAAAAATAATAATAAAATTTAAATAAAACTCTAAATCTAAAAAAAGACAGGAGACACTTTTGCGCAAAAATGGATTAATTTACACATTTTGGATTTGTAGTATTAATACAATTCCATTAATTTTTTTTTTTTATATTTTATTTGTTAAAATTTTCAAAACGTAAAACATTTTTGCACAAAAATAGAATAAAGATGCACCTTTTGAATTTTAAATTTTTTAAGTTTTTATTTCAGTTTTTTTTTTGGCACAAAAATAGATTAAAGATGCACGTTTTAGGTTTAGAGGTTTTTTTATTTTATTTGATTATTTTTAAGATAATTTTTTGAGTATTTGTTTTGACTCATTTGTTAAAAAAACATTTTCACACAAAAAATGGGTGAAAAAGTTTCATTTTAATTCTATTATGATTTTTATTGGTGTATGATTTGTTAAATCTTTGAAAATCGTAAACTTTTTTGGCGCAAAAATTGATTAAAAGATGCATGTTTTAGATTTAGAGTTTTATTTAAATTTTATTTTTATTTTTAAGATCATTTTTTGATTCATTTTTGATTTTTGAAAAAGTGCATCTTTAATCAATTTTTGTGCAAAAAAATTTAACAAATAATGGGTCAAAAAAATTATGTAAAAAGAAAAAAATAAATAAACATTGGAATTGTTTAAATAAAATTCTAAATCTAAAATGTGCATTGTTAATCATTTTTTGCGCAAAAAAGCTTTAACAAAAAAAAATACATCAAGAAATTAAAACAAAATCATAATAAAATAAAAATAAAACTCTAAATCCAAAAGGTGCATCTTTAATCTATTTTTGTGCAAAAATGTCTCAATTTTTAGACATTTGAACAAATAATGAGTCAAGAAAATTATGTAAAGACTTAACAGAATAAAAAAAACTTTATAGAATTGTATTAAAACTACAAATGCAAAATTTTAATCTATTTCTGTGCAAAAATGTCTCTATTTTCGAAGGTTTTAACAAATACTGGGTCAAAGAATTATCTTACAAATAACAGTAAAATTTAAATAAAACTCTAAATCTAAAACATGCATCTTTAATCCATTTTTGCGCAAAAAAGTCTCAAATTTCAGAAGTTTTAACAAATAATATACCAAGAAAAATCATAATAAAATTTAAATAAAACTTTAAAACCAAAGGGTGCATCTTTAATCTATTTTTGTGCAAAAGTTTCTCAACTTTTGGACATTTCAAGAAATAATGAGTCCAAAAAAGTTATGTAAACGACTTAATAGAATAAAAAAACATAATGGAATTGTGTTAAAACTACAAATCCAAAATGTGCATTTTAATCCATTTTTGCATAAAAGTGTCTCAATGTTTGGAACGTTAAAAAAAATCATGCATGTGCATCTTTAATAAATTTTTGCGTTTTAACAAATAAAACATCAAGAAAACAAAATTAGAATTAGAATTAGAATTAGAATAAAAATAAAGCTAAATTGAAATGTTGCATCTTTAATCTATTTTGGTGCAAAAATGTCTCAACTTTTGGAAGTTTTAACAAATAATGGCTCAAAATATGATCTTAAAAATAATAATTAAATTTAAATAAAACTCTAAATCTAAAACATGCATCTTGAATAAATTTTTGTGCAAACAAAAGTCTTGTTTTAACAAACAATATGTCAAGAAATCCAAAATGTGCATTTTAATAAATTTTTGCGTAAAAGTGTCTCAACGTTTGGAACTTTAAAAAAAATCTTAATAGAATTTAAAGAAAAAACTATCTACAATGTGCATCTTTAATCAATTTTTGCATCAAAAAAAGTTTTACATTTTGGAAGTTTTAACAAATAAAACAACAAGAAAATAAAACAAAATCATAATAGAATTAAAAAAAAACTCCAAAAGGTGCATCTTTCATTTATTTTTATGCAAAATGTCTCAACTTTTGGAAGTTATCAAATAAAAAACAGATTAAATAAAATTTTAACAAAATAGAATTTTAATAGAATTAAAATAGTAGTACAATTGTGCATCTTTAATCCATTTTTGTGCAAAAATGTCTCACGTTTGGAAAAATTAAAAAAAAAATTAAAAGAATTAAATCTACAAATCCAAAAGGTTCATCTTTAATCCATTATTGTTCAAAAAGGTCTTCAAATAATATGTTGCGAAAATAGTGTTGAAAAACCCTAAAAGCTCTTAATAGATTTAAAATATAAACCAAAAAGCATGCATCTGGAAGTGGAACAAATCAAAATAAGTCAACAAATAAATAAATAAATACACAAACTTCAAACCCAATAAGTCCAACTTGATCTAGTTTGATCAGGTGCCACATAAGTGACTCAGCAAAGCTGTTCATTTCCTGTCACATGACAGGTGATCTCAACTTGGCCGGCACTAAATTCTCCTTTAGTATTTCACTGCCCTGATCCGGAATATCAAAGCAGGCCTCGTCTTTCTCTAAACGCATTTTAATATCTGTAATTGCGAATCTGGCACGATCCCAGCGCCCTGCTCTGGACGTAGCGACACGAGTGGAATATCAATGCAGGCCGCCCAGAGAGAGAGACAGACGGGTCAGAGCGACGCTGTCACTTGCAGCTCCGTTGCGCCGGCAGAATTTGTCTTAGGCGGCGCCGGTCCGGTGCCTGTAATTAGCGGGGAGCGCGTTCACATCAAACGGCCCCGCCGCGGCGACGGGGTCACCGGGGGTCACGCAGAAACCCGCTCTTGACACGCCAGGCCCCGTTTCATCTGCTGACTTCAAAACAACTTTCAGCAGCATCAAAGACAGGGATCGAGATGCTGATCACGTCTAACACCACAGAAAGAAATAAAGAGACATCCAGATATAGAGGGAGTGAGATAGATAGATAGATAGATAGATAGATAGATAGATAGATAGATAGATAGATAGACTCTATATATAAATATACTATTATAAAGTATACTATAAACTGATACATTCAGATACAATAATAATTTCTCAGATATTTAGTACAATATAAACGGATAAATTGAACATTTAAATTTCTTATTGAACCGTCACCAACTGAACTGCAGTGCTTAAGCCTTAAACTATTTCAAATATAGTGAATTAAGCTACAAACTCGGCCATAAAAGCACAATGTTTACATCTAACATGTATTTTGAGCTCCAGCTCGTCAAATTAATAAAGCATTTTCAACTATAGCTATCAGTAAACCGGTTAACTTACCTGAATATGTTCGTAGATTCTGATGTTGACGTGGAAAGCAAATATTGATTTTTTTTTATGTGTAAACATCATACTTTTTTCACTTAATTCAGTTAATCTCATGAAACTAGCGAGATAAGCCAGTAGTAGTACTGGCAGCGTCGTGTAAACATGGCTGAGGACGCGAAACGCTGATGAACGACAAACCGAATCAATTGAGTGAGACATTTGCGCGGGAGCCGCTCCGGTTGATTCAAACTCAATCTCGTGACGTCAAAATTTGGCTTAAGCGAATGACTATCAAAAAACAGTTCAAAGAAGCCATTCATTTCCGAAACTCCGAATCAGTTTAACCATTGAGTCGCACAATGATTCACTGTTATATATCGTGAATCATTTGATTCAAAACTGGGTTTTGATCGCGGATCGTGGATCGCGAATCATTTCAGATCGGGGCTTATAAGCGTGGATCGCGAATCATTTGATCGGAACTTCAGAGCGCGTTCACGAATCATTTTATTTAGATCGAGGCTTATAAACGCGGGTTGCGAATCATTTGGCATGGCGGCTTTTAAAGGGAAAGTTTACCCAAAAATGAAAATTTGATGTTTATCTGCTTACCCCCAGGGCACCCAAGATGTAGATGACTTTGATTCAACAGTAGAACACAAACAAACATTTTTAACTCAAAGCGTGAATCATTTGATCAGAACTTCGGATCGTTAATCATTTGAACGGAACTTCGGATCATTAATCATTTGATCGGAATTTCGGAGTGTGAATCATTTGATCGGAATTTCGGAGCGTGAATCATTTGATCGGAACTTCGGAGCGTGGATCATTTGATCGGAACTTCGGAGCGTGGATCATTTGATCGGAACTTCGGAGCGTGAATCATTTGATCGGAACTTCGGAGCTTGGATGATTTGATCGGAACTTCGGAGCGTGAATCATTTTATCAGAACTTCGGAGCGTGGATCATTTGATCGGAACTTCGGAGCGTGGATCATTTGATCGGAACTTCGGATCGTTAATCATTTGATCAGAACTTCGGATCGTTAATCATTTAATTGGAATTTAGGAGCGTGAATCATTTGATCGGAACTTCGGAGCGTGGATCATTTGATCGGAACTTCGGATCGTTAATCATTTGATCAGAACTTCGGATTGTTAATCATTTTATCGGAACTTCGGATCGTGTATCATTTGATCGGAACTTCGGAGCGTGGATCATTTGATCGGAACTTCGGATCGTTAATCATTTAATTGGAATTTAGGAGCGTGAATCATTTGATCGGAACTTCGGAGCGTGGATCATTTGATCGGAACTTCGGATCGTTAATCATTTGATCGGAACTTCGGATCGTTAATCATTTGATCGGAACTTCGGATCGTTAATCATTTGATCGGAATTTCGGAGCGTGGATCATTTGATCGGAACTTCGGAGCATGGATCATTTGATCGGAACTTCGGATCGTTAATCATTTGATCAGAACTTCGGATTGTTAATCATTTTATCGGAACTTCGGATCGTGTATCATTTGATCGGAACTTCGGAGCGTGGATCATTTGATCGGAACTTCGGATCGTTAATCATTTAATTGGAATTTAGGAGCGTGAATCATTTGATCGGAACTTCGGAGCGTGGATCATTTGATCGGAACTTCGGATCGTTAATCATTTGATCGGAACTTCGGATCGTTAATCATTTGATCGGAACTTCGGATCGTTAATCATTTGATCGGAATTTCGGAGCGTGGATCATTTGATCGGAACTTCGGAGCATGGATCATTTGATCGGAATTTCGAAGCGTAAATCATTTGATCAGAACTTTGGAGCGTGGATCATTTGATCGGAATTTCGGAGCGTGAATCATTTTATCAGAACTTCGGATCATTAATCATTTGATCGGAACTTCGGAGCGTGGATCATTTGATCGGAATTTCGGAGCGTGAATCATTTGATCGGAACTTCAGAGCACGGATCGCAAATCATTTGATTCAGATGGGGCTTTTAAGCACAGATCGCAAATCATTTGATCGGTATCAGAACGCGGAATGTTTATCATTTGATCGGAACTTCGGAGCACAGATCATTTGATCAGAATTTTGGAGCCTGAGTGCATATCATTTGATTTAGTTCTGAACTTTGGAATGTTTTAAGGAATCATTTAATCCAAACTTTGGAGCGCATTCGCGAATCATTTGATTGAAACTTCTGATTCTCAGTTTCTCTAATCATTTAATTCAGATCGGAAGTTCGAAGCACGGATCGCGAGTGATTTAATTTGATCAGAACTTCGGAGCATGGATCATGAATCATCGGATTCATGAATGGGAATCGAGACTTTGGAGCGCGGATCCAGAATCATTGATTCAGATTAGGACTTTTGAACGGGTTTGCGAATCATTTAATTTAGACTGGGATCTAAATTCTTTTCCTATTTTTTTTTTTTTTTACAGTAGGCTACAAATCATCAAACATTAAGGCAGTACAGTTATAAAAACAAAAGAAAAGAAAAAGAAAGAAAAAAACATACAAAGAAGTGTTTTGACACAGGTTAAAAAACGATAAATTTAAGAGGACAGGGTGAATATACAGATGTTTTGTTTAGAGCAGTTTTGACTGCTTTAGGATGAACAGAATTTTGGATTATTTCCGTATACTTGTCTTGATACATATATATATATATATATACATACAGTAGTCATTAAAACCAAAACAATACCCGTTCTTGTCCTAGGGCAACTTTGATTAACTATTTCGATCCACTTCAAATGCTGACTACTGTATATTGGTTCAGTGCTCTAACTTTGAATCAATTCACTGAAACTGACATTTGAACGATTCGTTTAAATGTATCAAACTCGAACTGATGGACATATGGACAAAAGAACGACTCACTTCAAATCTGAATACGCGAATGAGTCTCAGTCACGCTCACGAACGCTGTCGTGTCCTCCGAACAAGTCTATTTATTCAAAGCGCTTTCATAAGACGCTACTTATGTCTTTATGAGCGGCTTTATTTCCCGCGTCCTGTTCTATTATGATGAGGCGCAGCTGCGCATGCTTGATACGCGTTGGTTTAAGTCATCCGAGCTTGAACTTCCACACAAACACACGGAACTAATGAAGATACGCAGCAGGTAATGAACGCAGGTGTCATTTCACATCTCCTCAGTTCGGCCCCTACGGAGGCAGCTGTGTCTCGAAATATCTCCGAGCGTAAGAGGATTCATAACTTTATGAGCAGAGTTTGTGCGCGGTGCATTATGTGATCTATAGTGGCGCCAAACAAATCCTGACTGACGTTTCCATTTTAGTTGTGCGAAACAATTAGCCGATATTTTAAAAGCCTAATTGGTTTTTAATCAGATAAAGGCACATTTAGAGCAGCTAAATGTCAATGAGGCTTCGGTTTGACAAAACAACTCACCACAAGATTAATCTTTTTGCCTCGGATGATTCATGGCGGTTTTTCATAATGGTTTATTTTTAATGGCTCTGGTCTACGAGAAAAGCTTTTAATCTGTTCGATTGTGATCGTTTGAAATAAATAAACAGCAATTTACTGACCTCTGAACTTCAAGAAAACTACTTTTCAAAAAGCAATTTATAAAAGCCCCACGTTTTCAAGTCAAATCTCATTATAGGCCAATTGATTTTCATGACCTTTACAATCGTTTGTGATTACTGGATAAGGATTTGAAGAACCATTTTGACTTAATTTGGGGAAAGCAGGCAATTTGTAAACTGGGTCAAGTGATTCATTGTAAAAACCAATTCAAAAACATAATTTGCTCACAAATTGGATATCACTACACACAAAACCTAGCCAATTAAATATTTTCGAGAAAAATAAATAAAGTCGACACTATACATTTTGTTCTTTTTATGGGTTTTATTTAAACCAGGCATTTCATTGCTTTCCCAGAGGAATAAACACAGTCAAACACAAAGCACAGTTTCACTTCACATTTTATTAGAATCTTTCCTAGTACTTCTGCACAGATAAACATTTGCCATCAACAGTATGCAAGCTGTGGTGGGTTATTTCATTATACCTGCCTCTCGTGACGTTTCCGTTAATGCAAAGCAGAAACCCCAGGAACAGAGGAGTACAAATGCCATCGACACACTGTGTCTAGTGTCGGAGCGGCCGTAGGCGTCACTGGCGGGCGGAAAACAACAAACGGCGTTGAGATGAGAACGCTGGCACTGACAAGGTAACTTCATTTGGGGACTTTTCTCGCATTAAATTATCCTGCATTTTAAACAATTCTCCAAAATCTTTGGCATGCTAAAGTTAATGATAATTCCATCCGAATATGTGTGGTGGCTCTTTCGGTTTAGGGTCGGAAGAGCGCGGCTTTCCCCAAGGCTCTGTACTCTGTACCATTTTGGCTTGCTCCAAATGTTTGTTTCCAAATTATTTAGGGGAAAAAAATCACACAAGTACCAGTGAAGGAGGTGTGCCGATTGATAATCTGAGCGGTTTTACAAATTATTTGATTTAGATCTGAACTGAAGTGGTTTTGCGAATCATTTGATTTAGATTAGAACTAGGAGTGGTTTGGCGACTCATTTGATTCAGATCAGAAGTTCAGAATGCAAATCATTTGATTTAGATTGGAACTTTAGAGTGGTTTCCCGAATCATTTGATTAAGACTGGAAGTTCGAAGTGCGGATCACGAGTCATTTAATTTGATCGGAACTTCGAAGCACGGATTGTGAATCAATTGATTCAGATCGGAAATTGGAACTTTAGAGTGCAGATCACGAATCATTGATTCAGATCGGGACTTCGAAGCGGGTTCGCAAATCATTTGATTCTGAGCAGGGTTTTTTTTTTTCTGATTTCTTTTTTTTTTAACAGAGATTGTGGGAAGGGTCGGAAGAGTGCGGCATCCCCCAAGGCTCCGTACTGGGTCCGTTTTGGCTTTATCTGACTGTTTGTTTCCGAATTATTTAGGGGAAAATTGCACAAGTACCAGTGAAGGAGGTGTGTGCCAATAATCAGAGCGGTTTCACAAATAATTTGATTTAGATTGGAACTAGGAGCATGGATAGCAAATCATTTTATTTAGGTCAGAAGTTCAGAGCAGTTTTGCGAATCATTTGATTCAGATCAGAAGTTCAGAACGCAAATCATTTGATTTAGATCGGAACTGAAGTGGTTTCGCAAATCATTTGATTTAGATTGGAAGTTTGGAGTGTGGATCGTGAGTCATTTCATTTAAACGGAACTTCGGAGTACGGATCGTGAATCATTTGATTCAGGTCAGGAATCGGAACTTCGGAGCCTGGATCACAAATCATTGATTTAGATCGGGACTTCGGAGCGGATTCGTAAAGCATTTGATTCAGATCAGAAGTTCAGAATGCAAATCATTTGATTTAGAACAGGAGCAGGTTCGCAAATCTTTTTTTTCTGATTTCTTTTTTTTTTAAACTGGAATTGTGGGAAGAGTGTGGCATCCCCAAGGGCTCTGTACTGGGTCTGTTTTGGCTTGATCCGAGTGTTTGTTTCCAAATTATTTAGACAAAAATTGCACAAGTACCAGTGAAGGAGGCGTGTCGATCGATTATCAGAACGGTTTTGCGAATCATTTGATTTAGATCGGAACTAGGAGCATGAATAGCTAAACATTTGATTTAGATCGGAACTTCGGGGCGCAGATTGGGAATCCTTTGATTCAGATCGGGAATTGGACCTTCGGAGTGCGGATCATGAATCATTGATTCAGATTGGGACTTTGAAGTGGTTTTGCGAATCATTTGATTCAGATCAGGAGCGGGTTTTCTAACCTTTTTTTCCCTGATTTCTTCTTTTTAACAGGGATTGTGGGAAGGGTCGGAAGAGTGCGGCTCTGTACTGGGTACATTTTGGCTTGATCCAAGTGTTTGTTTCCGAATTATTAAGATGAAAATCGCACAAGTACTCAGTGAAAGAAGCATGCCGACCGATAATCAGAGCAGTTTCATGAATCCTTTGATTTAGATCAGAACTAGAAGCGCAGATAGCAAATCATTTGGTTTAGATTGGAACTTCAGTGTGGTTTCGCAAATCGTTTGATTCAGATCAGAAGCTCAGAACACAAATAATTTGATTTAGATCTGAACTTTGGACCGGTTTCATTATTCATTTGATTAAGATCTGAACTTAGGAGCGTGGACCGTGAATCATTAGATTTAGATTGGAAATCGAGACTTTGGAGCGCAGATTGTGGATCATTTGATTCAGATCAAGAATCTGAACTTTGAAGCGCGGATCACAAATGATTGATTCCAAATTATTTAGCTGAAAATCGCACAAGTACCTGTGAAGGTGGTGTGCCAATCAAATTATTTGATTCAGATCAGGAGCAGATTGGCAAATCTTTTCTAATTTATTTTTTAACGGATTGTGGGAAGGGTTGGAAGAGTGCGGCTTCCCCCAAGGCTCTGTACTGGGTCCGTTCAAAGTCAAAGGCAAGTCATGTCACTCGGCAGTCGTCTTTGAAACGCCTCTCAGGCATGCAAGTGCAGCTCCTATCTCTTTGAATGGGGAAACATCAAATTCTCCAAAACTGTTCACCAAGCATATGATTAAATTTCATTTTTGAAATCAGCAATGAAATCTGACAAAAACTGCCTTATTTGATTTAGATCAGAACTGTGGAGCATGGATCGTGAATCGTTTAATTTGATCAGAACTTCGAAGTGTGGATCGTGAATGAGTTGATTCAGATTGGGAATCAAGACTTTGGAGAGCCGATTGTGAATCTTTTCATTTAGATCGGGAATCGGAACTTCGAAGCGTGGATCACGTATCATTGATTCAAATTCAAAGGTCGGAAGAGTGCGGCATCCCCCAAGGCTCTGTACTGGGTTCATTTTGGCTTCATCCGAGTGTTTGTTTCCAGATTATTTCGCTGAAAAATCGCACAAGTACCAGTGAAGGAGGCGTGCCAATCGATAACCTGAGCGGTTTCTTGTGTCATTTGGGGTAGGTCAGAACTGGAGCGGTTTCGCAAATAATCTGATTTGGATCGGAACTAGGAGTGTAGATAGCGAGTCATTTAATTTAGATAGGAACTGCGGAGCTCGGATCGTGAATCATTTAATTTGATATGAACTTCAGAGCGCGGATCATGAATCAGTTGATTCAGATTGGGAATCAAAACTTTGGAGCATAAACGATGATTCCTTTGATTCAGATTGGAAATCAGAACTTTGGAGTGCTGATCACGTATCATTAATTCAAATCGGGACTTTGGAGCAGGTTTGCAAATCATTTGATTCAGCTCAGGAGCATGTTTGCAAATCTTTTATTTCTAATTTCTTTTTTAACAGGGATGTACTGGCTCCACTTTGGCTTCACTCGAGTGTTTGTTTCTGAATTATTTAGATGAAAATCACCAGTGAAGGAATCGTACCAGTGAAGGTAATCGATAATCGCTCATGTCATAAGACAAAACAACAAGAATGGGCAAACAATAAAAAGAAGAAAACAAATCCGAAGCGACAATCAGACCCTTTATTTGAATGTGACATGGCATTTGATAAGACTAGAAGTTACACTGATGAAATTTTTTTTCCAATTCGCAAACAGGACGTCTAGTATGTACACCTCATAGTGGGTCACGTGACCCGGATCGCCCCTCAGTAGTCTAAGACCTCTATAGCACCTTGAGAAGGCGGATTGCGCATCTGTTTAACATCACCTATGACTATACGCTTAAATGTACGCCACTTCAACCTCTTGAATAAAAATGATAAATTCAACTTCCTCTTTTTTTTTTTTCATCTTGCAAAGATTCACCAAAATAAAAATCAATAAAAATAAAAATCATAACAACAACGGTAATCATAATAAAAAACAGACAGGGTGAATAGTATTCAATATCAACGTCTACCAAGTATGCTACAAAAACAAATCCTCTGGCGCTGAAAAACATTATCGTCGATTATAGAAGAATACATGAAGACGCGCAAATCTATCGTAACACGGATGTGTACGCTAACTGAAAACTGTAGCTTCCGATGCTGCCATAATTGTGATTTTCTTTATACAAATATTAAATCTATGTGACAAAAGACATTTAAATACTTGTTAAATCCCACAAGCCCCGACTAAAACTCTTCCTGTGACCCCCCCCGAACACTTGAGTAGAGAGAAAAATACCTGAAACTGTACAGATATAGACTGTGTATTTGTTCAGTGACCGGGTAGCATGATATTTTGGCTCGAGTTAGAAAAATATTCAGCGCTCGTTAGAGAAAAAAATTTAGGTATAAAGTAAACAGCACATACAGTGGATGATTATCCCATCTGAAAACGTATGGCGGCTCAAAAGAACCGGAGCGAAGGATCGCGGGAAGGGTCGGAAGAGTGCGGCGTCCCACAAGGCTATGTACTGGGCCCGCTTCGGCTTCAGTCTATAATGACACACATGCGTCCCACGCGCACCGTTCACGGGTGGGAGACTCGGATCAGCACGACAGCGAATAAATGAAACAAAGACATGCAGTGGATGAATCAAAAGTCCGTACGAAGCGTCGGCGAACAGATGGTAGAGCGCGGAGGCGCTTCAATACATCGGCTCGACGCCTTGATCGCCCTCTTCTGGAGGAAAGTCCGAGTTAAGGAGAGACTCCATGTAGGCTATGTAGCTGGAGCTGTGGGTGTAACTCTCGCTGGGTTCCGGGGCAGGAAGTGTGGGTGCTGAAACAGGAAGTGAAGCGGAAGGAAGCAGGCAAGGGGCAGTGCTGGTGTTCGAAGTAATACTAGAGGGCAGGAAAGCGGTCACTATTTCTGGAGGTAGCGCCGAGGGCTCGATGGCTAACGTAGGCGGCGGGGTCGGCAGACGTGGGCGTTTCGCCGCTAGAGGTTCGTCTGACGGTTGCGCCTGAGGTTGCTGTTGGTTCACAGTTGCCTGTTGAGAAGAAAAAAAGACGTTTAGCAACAACAATCTGAACTCTCGAAAAACCTTCTGGTTTGACAACTCACAAAAGCCGTAAAGTGTTAAACCTACACTTTGACTTTACATTAATAAAATCTGTGTGCAGAAACATACAGCACTTGGCCTGAAGCCAATCAAAGTGCTTACCAGATGAGACATGACCCTCTTGGGCAGCTCTTGGTTCAGAGAGAGAATCTCGCTGTGCTTCAGTAAGATCTGACTGTTTTTCTGGCAATTGCAAGTTAATGTCACGCAATTCTGGCTTTTTCTGCCAATCGCAAGTTAATGTCACGCAATTCTGGCTTTTCAGGCAACTGCAAGTTTATATTACATAATTCAGATTTTTTTTTGGCAATCTCAAGTTTATGTAATGCAATTCTGGCTTTTCTGGCAATTTCGAGTTTATGGCCTGGCCCAGACAGGGTTTAGACTAAGCCAGGAATAGGCCATTGTTCAATTAGGACATTTAAGTAATTTTTATAAACATGCCTTAGGAAAAAAACATGACTGGTGTGCATCTTGAGACAAAACAAAGGCAATGATATATTTTAAGATCAGTAAGTGCAAGTTTCTTTCAGTTAAAATGGCTCAGACTTACATTTTAGTCTGGGACTAGGCTTAAGCTTAACCTGTGAAACCGGGGGTATATCACGCAATTCTTACTTTTTTCTGGATAATGCCAGTTTATCTTACACAATTCTGACTTCTCTCACAATTACAAGTTTTTAACCACATAATCCTGACTTTTTTTCCACATATTATTTTTTTCTGGCAAATGCAAGTTTATTTCATGCAATTCTGACTTTTCTGGCAATTGTGAGTTTATATCGCACAATTCTGACTTTTCTGGCAATTGTGAGTTTATATCGTACAATTCTGACTTTTCTGGCAATTGTGAGTTTATATCGCACAATTCTGACTTTTCTGGCAATTGTGAGTTTATATCGTACAATTCTGACTTTTCTGGCAATTGTGAGTTTATATCGCACAATTCTGACTTTTCTGGCAATTGTGAGTTTATATCGTACAATTCTGACTTTTCTGGCAATTGTGAGTTTATATCGTACAATTCTGACTTTTCTGGCAATTGTGAGTTTATATCGTACAATTCTGACTTTTCTGGCAATTGTGAGTTTATATCGCACAATTCTGACTTTTCTGGCAATTGTGAGTTTATATCGCACAATTCTGACTTTTCTGGCAATTGTGAGTTTATATCGTACAATTCTGACTTTTCTGGCAATTGTGAGTTTATATCGCACAATTCTGACTTTTCTGGCAATTGTGAGTTTATATCGCACAATTCTGACTTTTCTGGCAATTGTGAGTTTATATCGCACAATTCTGACTTTTCTGGCAATTGTGAGTTTATATCGTACAATTCTGACTTTTCTGGCAATTGTGAGTTTATATCGCACAATTCTGACTTTTCTGGCAATTGTGAGTTTATATCGCACAATTCTGACTTTTCTGGCAATTGTGAGTTTATATCGCACAATTCTGACTTTTCTGGCAATTGTGAGTTTATATCGCACAATTCTGACTTTTCTGGCAATTGTGAGTTTATATCGTACAATTCTGACTTTTCTGGCAATTGTGAGTTTATATCGCACAATTCTGACTTTTCTGGCAATTGTGAGTTTATATCGCACAATTCTGACTTTTCTGGCAATTGTGAGTTTATATCGCACAATTCTGACTTTTCTGGCAATTGTGAGTTTATATCGTACAATTCTGACTTTTCTGGCAATTGTGAGTTTATAGCATGCAATATTTTCTTGCAAATAAAAGTTTATATTGCGCAATTCTAACTTTCTGGTAAATGCAAGATTATATCAAGTCTACTTCTGGAAAATATGAGTTTATATTGCACAATTACGACTTTTCTCGCAATTGTGAGTTTATATCACGCAATTATAACTTTCTATGACAAAAGCAAGTTTATGTCATGCAATTCTGGCTTTTCTGGCAATTGCGAGTTTATGGCCTGGTTTCTTAGACAGGACTTAGACTAAGCCAGGATTAGGCCATAGTTCAATTAGGACATTTAAGTAATTTTTATAAACGTGCCTTAGAAAAAAAACATGACTGGTGTGCATCTTGAGACTATAGTGTATATTTAACAATGATATATTTTAAGATCAGTAAGTGTAAGTTTCTTTCAGCTGAAACAGCTCAGACTCACATTTTAGTCTGGTACTGGTCTTAAACCTAGTCTGTGAAACCAGGGGTATATCACGCAATTCTTACTTTTCTTGCAATTACAAGTTTTTAATCACATAATCCTGACTATTTTTCCGCACAATTCTGATTTCTTTTGTGGCAAATGTGAGTTTATATCACGCAACTTTTTATGACAAAGGCAAGTTAATTTCATGCAATTTTGACCTTTTTCCTCTAAATTATGAGGTTTTTTTTGGCAAATGCGAGTTTATATCACGCAATTCTAACTTTTCTCATAATTGCAAGTTTATATCACGCAGTTATGATTTTTCTCTTTGCGAGTTAATATCACACAATTCTGACTTTTCTGGCAATTGTGAGTTTATAGCACCCAATATTTTCTTGCAAATTCACGTTTATATCACGCAATTCTAACTTTCTGGTAAATGCAAGATTATATCACCAATTCTACTTCTGGAAAATGCAAGTTAATATCACACAAATCTGACTTTTCTGGCTTGTTGTGAGTTTATAGCATGCAATATTTTCTTGCAAATTCAAGTTTATATTGTGCAATTCTGACTTCTCACAATTGCGAGTTTATATCATGCAATTCTGGCAAATGCGAGTTTACATCACACAATTCTGACTTTTCTTGCAATTGTGAGTTTATATCGCACAATTTGGACTTTTCTCAAAATTGCAAGTTTATATCATGCAATTCTGAATAATGCGAGTTTATATCACACAATTCTGACTTTTCTCGCAATTGTGAGTTTATATCACGCAATTCTAACTTTCTGCTAAATGCAAGATTATATCACCAGTTCTACTTCTTGAAAATGCAAGTTAACATTACGCAAATCTGACTTGTATGGCAATTGTGAGTTTATATCACGCAATATTTTCTTGCAAATTCAAGTTTATATTGTGCAATTCCGACTTTTCTCGCAATTGCAAGTTTATATCACACAATTCTGACTTTTCTCGCAATTGTGAGTTTATATCATGCAATTCTGGCAAATGCGAGTTTATATCACGCAATTCTGGCAAATGCGAGTTTATATCACGCAATTCTGGCAAATGCGAGTTTATATCACGCAATTCTAACTTTCTGGTAAATGCAAGATTATATCACCAGTTCTACTTCTTGAAAATGCAAGTTAACATCACGCAAATCTAACTTGTATGGCAATTGTGAGTTTATATCACGCAATATTTTCTTGCAAATTCAAGTTTATATTGTGCAATTCTGACTTTTCTCGCAATTGCAAGTTTATATCACACAATTCTGGATAATGCGAGTTTATATCACACAATTCTGACTTTTCTCGCAATTGTGAGTTTATATCATGCAATTCTGGCAAATGCGAGTTTATATCACGCAATATTTTCTTGCAAATTCAAGTTTATATTGTGCAATTCTGACTTTTCTCGCAATTGCAAGTTTATATCACACAATTCTGACTTTTCTCGCAATTGTGAGTTTATATCATGCAATTCTGGCAATTGTGAGTTTATATCACGCAATATTTTCTTGCAAATTCAAGTTTATATTGTGCAATTCTGACTTTTCTCGCAATTGCAAGTTTATATCACACAATTCTGGATAATGCGAGTTTATATCACACAATTCTGGATAATGCGAGTTTATATCACACAATTCTGACTTTTCTCGCAATTGTGAGTTTATATCATGCAATTCTGGCAAATGCGAGTTTATATAACGCAATATTTTCTTGCAAATTCAAGTTTATATTGTGCAATTCTGACTTTTCTCGCAATTGCAAGTTTATATCACACAATTCTGACTTTTCTCGCAATTGTGAGTTTATATCATGCAATTCTGGCAATTGTGAGTTTATATCACGCAATATTTTCTTGCAAATTCAAGTTTATATTGTGCAATTCTGACTTTTCTCGCAATTGCAAGTTTATATCACACAATTCTGACTTTTCTCGCAATTGTGAGTTTATATCATGCAATTCTGGCAAATGCGAGTTTATATCACGCAATTCTGGCAAATGCGAGTTTATATCACGCAAACTTTCTGGTAAATGCAAGATTATATCACCAGTTCTACATGCAATTCTGGCAATTGTGAGTTTATATCACATAATTCTGACTTTTTTCTGGCAAATGTGAGTTTATATCACACAAAATATCACAAAGTTCAAATTTTTCTCGCAATTGCGAGTTAATATCACGCAATTCTGACAATTGTGAGTTTATAGCACGCAATATTTTCTTGCAAATTCAAGTTTATATCACACAATTTGTATTTTTCTGGCAAATGAAAATTTACATCACCCAATGTTAACTTTTCTGGCAATTGCGAGTTTATATCGTGCAGATTTTTTTCCTCAATTCTGTGTTTATATCTCGCAACTACCTTTACTCGCAAATCTTTTTTTTTTTTTTGCAATTGCAAGTCATATTATGCAATTCAGACTTTTTCCTCACAATTCTAACCTTTTTCATAATTGCGAGTTTATATCTCGCAACTTTTTTTTCTTGCAAATCTTGACTTTTTTTCTTGCAACTGCAAATTTATATCATAACTCGCAACTATGTTATAAAGTCAGAATAGTGCAGATATAGATTCACAATTCTGAGAAATTCAGAAATGTGACAGACTTCTGAGTTTATATCTTGCAATTTTGAGAGGAAAAGTCAAAATTGCTGTCAAAAGTGTCAATTCTGTGTGTAGAAACATACACTACTCGCCCCAAAGGAAATAAAACCACTTACCAGACGAGACATGACCCTCTTGGGCAGCTCTTGGTTCAGTGAGTGAATCTCGCTGCGCTTCAGCAAGATCTGCGTCTCGTCCTGAAACTCCACCTAGAAAGAAATACAGGCCGTTTAGACGCCTCCAATCCTTTTTTTGTCAGTTTGCTCAGCGACCGTTTTTGTAACACTCTGGAAGAGCAGAATGGAGGAGCATCCAGCAACTACCTAACAAGCTGCAAACTTTCAACCAGTTTGCAATCAACACTCTATTCCAGATCAATTCCCAACGGCTTCAAGACCTGTCAGACTTACAGACATCCAGTAACAGATCGCCCGCGGCGGGTGGGAGAGCGTTTGCCGCGTCTAGCAAAGGTAAAAGTGACGTCATGAAAGCGAGCGGCGCTTGTTACGAGTTCCGGAACTCACACGGATCTGATAAATAATGGAGTCTTGTGGCAGAGGAGAAAATCAAGCGCTTCGTTAATGCTGACAGAGTTTCTCAAGAGTTCAGCTGAGCAATGAAACACTCTGTGTGTGTGTGTGTGTGTGTGTGTGTGTGTGTGTGTGTGTGTGGGGGGGGGGGGGTTAAAGAGAAAGAATCTGACGTGAAGCGAAACTAGTTCATCCAATGTGTCAAACAATGTATTAACATAGTTTGGTAAGCCAAAATTAAGCTTTCCGGTAGTTTTCTGAGTCACTTTTCCATTCTAATGTGACCCAAATGAAAATCAAAACAGTGGCCTATCGCTGCACAAGAACACAGCATCACTTCCTGTGACGGAGTGGCACATGTTAGTGAAACAGCAGATGAATGGCGGTCTACTCTTGCCGTCTGCGGTCCATCACACCTCATAAGCTTCATCTACAGACTCCATAAATCCCCTATGCGCCACATCTGCCTAGTTTTCTCATTTTCCCATTAATCTCGCCTCCCTTCTGCTCAATATGTCCGCGGCTCCTCTGTGTATGAGGAAAGCAAACTTTGCACCAAATGTGGGACTCCTGAAACACTCGGATAGGGCTGGGAAGTACAAGAAAGTTGACTTAAAGATTTAGGTTCTAGACCTAAAAATTGAGGGTCAATACTAGTTTAACTATATAATAATTATATATAATAAAAACAGTAATAATACAATTAACTTGTAAAATGGGGGATGAATAAATACAATTAAAAATGTAAGAAATCACAATTACCTGGTAGTATCGGTGGACGTGCTCCTTGATATAAGACGCATTGAGAACCCGTCCGTCGAGTGTCTTGACCACCACGAGTTCGCCCAGTTCTGGAGGGCCGTTCCTCAGGCAGTCGTGACTCTGAGATAGAAATCAGAGATGATGGATCAAACTGACAGCTAAAGCTAACTGGGAACCATAAAAGCCTACAGGCAGATTTAGCCGATCTAGTTTTTAACCAATTAGCATCCAGAGCTAGAACTATGCATTTTAGACATCAATAAGCTATAAGATGCCAAAATTTCAAGAACTTCATTGGATGAGCCAAATAAATGTGCAGAAGTATGGAAATCCCTTTTCCACCACTGAATAAAAAAAAAAGAGAAAAAAAAAGAAAAGGTAATTGCAACTTACAATTCTGACTTTTTTCCTCGCAATTTGCTAGTTTATATTACGCAATTCTGACTTTTTACACGCAATTCCAAAAATTTTTCTTGCAATTGCAAGTTTATATCACAAAATTCTGACTTTTTACTCGCAATTCTGAATTTTTCTCACAATTGCAAGTTTAAATTATGCAATTCGGACTGTTTTCTCGCAATTGAAAGTTTACATGACGCAATTCAGACTTTTTCCACACAATTGTGACTTTTTTCTTGCAACTGCAAGTTTATTCCACAGAATTCAGGCTTTTTACTCACAATTGTGACTTTTTTCTTGCAACTGCAAGTTTATTCCACAGAATTCAGGCTTTTTACTCCCAATTCTGACTTTTTCTTGCAATTCCATATCTATATCATGCAATTCAGACTTTTTCCTTGCAATTGCGATTTTATATCACACAATTCTGACTTTTTTTCACAATTGCACATTTGTCATGCAATTCGGACTATTTTCTCACAATTTAAAGTTTACATAACGAAATTCAGACTTTACTTGCAATTCAGATTTTCTACTCACAACTCTGACTTTTTCCTCGCAATCGCGAGTTTATATCACACAATTCAGACTTTTTACTCCCAATTCTGACTTTTTTTCTTGCAATTCCAAGTTTATATCACAAAATTCTGACTTTTTACTCGCAATTCTCACTTTTCCTGCAATTGCAAATTTATTCCACAGAATTCGGACTTTTTACTCCCAATTTTGACTTTTTCTCGCAATTCTGACTTTTTTCTTGCAATTCCAAGTCTATACCATGCAATTCAGACGTTTTTCTCAATTTTGTTCATATCTCACAATTCTGAGTTTTTTCTCGCAAATACGAGTTTATATCACGCAATTCTGACTTTTTACTCGCAATGCTGACTTTTTTTTCATGCAATTCTCAATTTTTCCTTGCAATTTCAAGTTTATTCCATGGAATTCAGACATTTTTCTCGCAATTCCAAGTCTATATCATGCAATTCTGACTTTTTACTTGCAATTTTGACTTCTTTTTTCTTACAATTCCAAGTTTATATCACATAATTCTGACTTTTTACATGTAATTCTGGCTTTTCTCTCACAATTGAAAGCTTTTCCTTGCAATTGTGAGTTTATATCAGAAAATTCTGACTTTACTCACAATTTTGACTTTTATCTTGTGACTGACTTTTTTTCCCTCTAAATTCTGTTTGTATCTTGCAATATAGACTTTTCGCAGTTGCACGTTTATCATGCAATTCAGGCTTTTTACTCCCAATTCTGACTTTTTCTTGCAACTGCAAGTTTATTCCACAGAATTCAGGCTTTTTACTCCCAATTCTGACTTTTTCTTGCAATTCCATATCTATATCATGCAATTCAGACTTTTTCCTTGCAATTGCGATTTTATATCACACAATTCAGACTTTTTACTCCCAATTCTGACATTTCCTCGCAATTCCAAGTCTATATCACAAAATTTTGACTTTTTACTCGCACATCTTACTTTCCTTGCAATTGCAAATTTATTCCACAGAATTCAGACTTTTTACTCCCAATTTTGACTTTTTCTCGCAATTCTGACTTTTTTCTTGCAATTTCAAGTCTATACCATGCAATTCAGACGTTTTTCTCAATTTTGTTCATATCTCACAATTCTGAGTTTTTCTCGCAAATACGAGTTTATATCACGCAATTCTGACTTTTTACTCGCGACGCTGACTTTTTTTTCTTGCAATTCCAAGTTTATATCACAAGTTTTTTTCTCTCTCGCAATTTTTCCTTGCAATTTCAAGTTTATTCCATGGAATTCAGACATTTTTCTCGCAATTCCAAGTCTATATCATGCAATTCTGACTTTTTACTTGCAATTTTGACTTCTTTTTTCTTACAATTCCAAGTTTATATCACATAATTCTGACTTTTTACATGTAATTCTGGCTTTTCTCTCACAATTGAAAGCTTTTCCTTGCAATTGTGAGTTTATATCAGAAAATTCTGACTTTACTCACAATTTTGACTTTTATCTTGTGACTGACTTTTTTTCCCTCTAAATTCTGTTTGTATCTTGCAATATAGACTTTTCGCAGTTGCACGTTTATCATGCAATTCAGGCTTTTTACTCCCAATTCTGACTTTTTCTTGCAACTGCAAGTTTATTCCACAGAATTCAGGCTTTTTACTCCCAATTCTGACTTTTTCTTGCAATTCCATATCTATATCATGCAATTCAGACTTTTTCCTTGCAATTGCGATTTTATATCACACAATTCTGACTTTTTTTCACAATTGCACATTTTTGTCATGCAATTCGGACTATTTTCTCACAATTTAAAGTTTACATAACGAAATTCAGACTTTTTACTTGCAATTCAGATTTTCTACTCACAACTCTGACTTTTTCCTCGCAATCGCGAGTTTATATCACACAATTCAGACTTTTTACTCCCAATTTTGACTTTTTCTCGCAATTCTGACTTTTTTCTTGCAATTTCAAGTCTATACCATGCAATTCAGACGTTTTTCTCAATTTTGTTCATATCTCACAATTCTGAGTTTTTCTCGCAAATACGAGTTTATATCACGCAATTCTGACTTTTTACTCGCGACGCTGACTTTTTTTTCTTGCAATTCCAAGTTTATATCACAAGTTTTTTTCTCTCTCGCAATTTTTCCTTGCAATTTCAAGTTTATTCCATGGAATTCAGACATTTTTCTCGCAATTCCATGTCTATATCATGCAATTCTGACTTTTTACTTGCAATTTTGACTTCTTTTTTCTTACAATTCCAAGTTTATATCACATAATTCTGACTTTTTACATGTAATTCTGGCTTTTCTCTCACAATTGAAAGCTTTTTCCTTGCAATTGTGAGTTTATATCAGAAAATTCTGACTTTACTCACAATTTTGACTTTTATCTTGTGACTGACTTTTTTTCCCTCTAAATTCTGTTTGTATCTTGCAATATAGACTTTTCACAGTTGCACGTTTATCATGCAATTCGGACTTTTTCTCGCAATTCAGACATTTTTCTCAAAATTGTGAGTTTACATCATGCAGCGCTGACTTTTTTCTGCCAGTTGTGGGTTTATATCATACAATTCTGACTTTTTACTTGCAATTTTGTTTATATCTCACAATTTGGACGTTTTTCTCGCAAATACAAGCTTATATCATGCAATTCTGACTTTTTACATGCAATTCCAAGTCTATACCATGCAATTCAGACGTTTTTCTCAATTTTGTTCATATCTCACAATTCTGAGTTTTTTCTCGCAAATACGAGTTTATATCACGCAATTCTGACTTTTTACTCGCAATTCTGACTTTTCTTGCAATTGCAAATTTATTCCACAGAATTCAGACTTTTTACTCCCAATTTTGACTTTTTCTCGCAATTCTGACTTTTTTTCTTGCAATTTCAAGTCTAAACCATGCAATTCAGACGTTTTTCTCAATTTTGTTCATATCTCACAATTCTGAGTTTTTTCTCGCAAATACGAGTTTATATCACGCAATTCTGACTTTTTACTCGCAAATCTGACTTTTCTTGCAATTGCAAATTTATTCCACAGAATTCAGACTTTTTACTCCCAATTTTGACTTTTTCTCGCAATTCTGACTTTTTTCCTCGCAGTTGTGAGTTTATATCTTGCAACTCTTTTTCCTCACAATTCTCACTTTAGTCATATATAAACTCTCAACTCTAAGAAATTAAGTCAGAAATGTGATAGGTTTTTTCTGAGTTTATCAGAATTGTAAGACAAATGTCGCAATTACCTTTTTTTATTATTTAGTGGCAGAAATAGGCTTGCATAACCACTTGGCAACCATTATAACAAAAAAAAGCTAAAAAAGCATAGCAAGACTATGCATTTTATAAAGCAATACAGCACAAAAGGGCTCTATGTTAGAGTGGTTTTACCAATTAAAATCCATTGTAAATCCCTAAAAAGTGACTATTCGGCATCTCACCAGCAGGTTCTCTGGGAAGACGTTGTCACAGTAGGAGCCGTCGTCAAAGTTGACCTCGTAGTAGTTCTGCGTGCCGATGCCGGTGATGGTGCAGCGGTAGAACCATCCGTTGCTGTTCCTGCCGATGACCTCCTGACCCAAAACAAGCTCACGCGAGCTGTTTTTGACCTGCAACCAAGGCAGAGCGTCAGTTTGAGGAACACCTTATGTATTGACATCCCTTGTTTAGCGGCTACGCACCTTCTGATTGGTTTGTTTGTGTTTGTGGCAGGTGACGGACACCACGTACGGCCAATCGGCTGGCTTCATGACTACTCCGGCGAGGAGGGCGCAGGTGACGTGGAAGGACGTGGAGCAGTTGTCCAATGAGCACTGGATGCAAGCGCCGAAGAACTGCTTGGTCGTCTTGTGGCAGTAGACGCACTTCTGCAAATCGTAACGAAGAAAACGTAAACATGAAATGTCAGTTAGAGCCTTTGTAACATGATACATTTCCAGAGTACTCAATTGATTTTATCCATCAGGAAAGGCCATTGGAGACTAAGCCAAATGGAAGTTCAAGACAGTGCTATATAGCTATTAGGCTGATGGTAAACGGTTAAAAAAGAATGCCATTTCAGAAGGGAAGCAGCTTGCTTTCAATAAAAGATTACAAATGTAAACATTTATTAATGTGTGAATAATAATAGAACGTCAGAAACTTTCACGAAGAGAGTGAATTTTAGAAAATAGTAAAAGTAATGAAAAAAAATGAAAGAAAACTAAAGCAAAACAAAACAATGGAGTGAGAACTGGAGAACAAAGCAATAAAACAAACTAGATGAGTAAAGTTTGAGATCAAACTTTGAAGCTGGCTTGAGAAAACCTATCCTGAAAGTTTGAAGCAACTGTAAAAGCTTAAAGTTTAAAAGATTGCATTTATAAGACAGACGTTGTTCACGTGTTAACTTAATTTTAGCATGATTAGCATGTCATTAGCCTGTTTTAATGTGATTTGCATATTGTTAATATGTTGATAGCATGATTAGCATGTTTTAACATGTTGCTAACATGTTTTTAACACGATTTACACGGTGCTACCATGCTGTTGCCATAATTTTAACACGATTAGCATGTTGTTAGCATTATTAAAATGTTACTAGCATGTTTTTGAAGTGATTAACGTGACTTTAACAATGTTTTTAGAAGAAGTTTCTTAGCATGTTGCTAATGTTTCTTAACACAAGTAACATGTTTTTAATGGAAGTAGCATTTTGTGAACGTTGTTAACATGTTTCTTAATGTGATTGTGTTTTTTATGCAATTATGTTGCTAGCATATTGCTAACATGTTTAACATGCTAACACAATTAAGATTTGCTAACCTTTCTAGCATACTTAACCTGTTTCTTAACGTGATTAACATGTTTTAAACTTGTTTTAATGCAATTAGCATGTCATGATGTTGCTAGCATGACTGGCATTTTGCTAACATATTTTGCTAACATGTTTAACATGCTAACACAATTAAGATTTGCTAACGTTTCTAGCATACTTAACCTGTTTCTTAACGTGATTAACATGTTTTAAACTTGTTTTAATGCAATTAGCATTTCATGATGTTGCTAGCATGACTGGCATTTTGCTAACATATTTTGCTAACATGTTTAACATGCTAACACAATTAAGATTTGCTAACGTTTCTAGCATACTTAACCTGTTTCTTAACGTGATTAACATGTTTTAAACTTGTTTTAATGCAATTAGCATGTCACGATGTTGCTAGCATGATTGGCATTTTGCTAACATGTTTTTTAACACAATCAAGCGTTGTTAACATGTTTCTAGCATGCGTAGCATTTTGCTAACATGTTTCTTAACGCAATTAATGTTTTTACCGTTAACATGTTTTTAGTGCAATTACCATGTTAGCATGTTGCTAATGCAATTAGCATTTTGCTAACATGTTTCTAACATGATTAACATGTTTCTAACGTTTCCTAATGCAATTAACATTTTTAACGTTAACATGTTTTTAATGCAATTAACATCTTCGCATTTTTCTAGCATGGTTAGCATGTTGTTAGCGTAGTGCTAACTAGTTTTTAACAGAGTAAGCATTTTCCATGTTTGCTAACATGTTTATTAACATGATTAACATATTTTCAACCTGTTTTTAATGCAATTAACATCTTAGCATGTTTCTGACAGGCTCAGCATGTTGCTAACATCTTTCCTAACGCAATTAACATTACGCTAACGTTTCCTAATGCACTTCACATTTTTAACGTTTTAATGCAATTAACATCTTAGCATGTTTCTAGCATGGTTAGCATGTTGTTAACATGCTTTTAACACAGTAAGTATTTAGCTAACATGTTTCCTAATGCAATTAACATTTAAAGTTGTCAACATGTTTTTAATGCAATTAGCATCTTAGCATGTTTCTAGCGTATTAACATTTTGCTAACATGATTCTAGCATGTTGCTAACATGTTTCTTAACATGATTAACATGTTTTTAATGCAATTAGCATGTGGCTAGCATGATTAACATGTTACTAACGTATTGATGACATTTTATTGTTTCATTTGTGCTGTTGTTTTTTTAATTGTTTTAACACAATTAACATTTTGCTAACATGTTTCACTTAGCTAGAATATCGCTAGAATGTTTATAGAATTAGAATATTTATAGCATGTTATTAGCATGTTTTAATGATTTAACATGTTGCTAACATGAACGAAAAAATCCAACTAAACCAAGTAAAACCAGCGAATTTAATAAAAAAAAAAAACAGCTTAAAACCAGCTGATTCAGTAAAGAACTAGCTAAAACCAGCTAAAATCTTGACCAGCCAAATATAATAAAGCAAGAAACAAAAGAGAACAGAAACAACAAAACAAACGAAACACCAAGCGATTGAACAAAAATGCACAAAAAAGTAGACATCCAGTATCAAACAAGATATTAAATGAGTAAAAGCAATTTTATCGATCAAGAAAAAGGGCATTTCATACCAAAATGGCACCTGAGCTGAATACGAGTCAATGCTAAACTGCTACTTGGCTTTTGGCTAACATTATTTCCATGTGTCAGCTGAAAACCAAAGTCATTTTCAGAGCGCAGCAGCAGCTCTGATGAAAGATTACAAAGATGAACCTTTACTATTAGCAAATGTTCACAAAGATGGTCCATTTTGACTTAAATCCAGTAATCAGAGAGCAGATATTGTGGCATTAAAGAGTTTATTTAAAATACAAGCAGTTTTTTGCTAATATCCCTTCGAAAGGAAACATTTTGAGTCCGTTCCTCCCTGTGTGTCTCCTCTTCTCCTCCATTTCCGCATAAACCGTCTCCAAACGTGCGCACACACACACACGGGGATATCGACAGGAATAAAAATTCTTTATTAAATTGTCAATACTTCATTTCAGCCCCCTGTGGCCAAGCGGCCGTAATGTACGGCGGCCTTTCGATGCGGCGCCGGCTCGGAAATATTTCATCGGCCGGTGAAAGCCTCTGATTTATCATTCGCCGGGGATTGATCGCAGGACAGGCCAACGGACAAGGCAAGAGAAAAGAAAAGTGTGATTTACGAGCGTCGAGCTGGCAGTTATTTATTCATTCATCAAGAGCCGGTGTCCATTTTGTGCGGCGGCGAGCGGGAAGATAAAGCGGCCTGCTTTTAATCTACAAAACGACGGCGTTTCTTGTTCTAGAGTGAAAGTGTGCAAATAACGAGACTAAATGTTTGATGTTCGTTCGTTACTGGCGTCTGCAAGTTGAGAGTGTAAACATATGAATAGTTTGAGAGGTTTATAGCATGTTTTTCATTTCAACATGAGCTGAAGCGGCTCCGGTTGTATATTTGTGCCGACGCATTGAGCAGCGTTGAGACGTGCGGCGGAGGAGGAGAAACCTGTCTATATAATCAATGCAGTTCATTTAGCACAGTGAGGAACGACACCTGATTATTCAGGCACTCCACGTCATTAATAATGCATCATATCCTCTGAGAAAGAGAGAGAGACTGACAGCGAAACGACAAAAGAAAACATGAACTTCCAAATGAAAGGAAAAAGAGACTATAGAAACAGTGAAAGAATGAACAAGACGAAGGGAACGAATGAACAAAAGAGAAAAATTAAGCATATTAATGAAAAAACTGAAGAGAAATCACAAAAACAGGAACCGAACATTTAAAATATTGAAGAATGAATGAGAACGCATGAACGGAACAAATAAAAGAATGAAAGGGAAAAGCAAAAATGGATTAAATTTAAACAAAAGTAGAAAAAAATACCAATAAATGAACTAAAGAAATGAACGAAACTACATAGAAAACAAACAAAAGAATGACAGGAAGAAACAAAGAATAAAAGAGGGAAAGAAACAAGAACAAACAAAAACAAAAGTAGAAAATGAATGAAACTGAAGAATGAACAAAAAAATGAAATGAAACAGAAATAACGAAAGTATTAAAAACAGCAAAAACAAAAAAAACTAATGGAATGAAAAAACAACTGAAACGAACGACCGAAAAATTTATAAATGAACTAAAACAGATAAAGGAAAACAAACAAACAAACAAACAAACAAACAAACAAGTGCAAAATTTCTGAACTGAAACGGCCAAATTAGAACCCAACAAATTGGCAGAAAAAGAAAAACAATGCAAGAAAAAAACAAGGAATGAAAAAAACAAATTAAACAAACGAGCTAAAAAAAATTAAATGCACTAAAACAGAAAAAGTGAAAACTACAACAAAATAGCAAAAAAGAGAAAAACAATGTAAGAAAATAACTAATGTAACAAACGAACAAGTGAAACGTTTACAAATGAAATAAAACTAAGAAAAAAAGTACAACAAAACAGCAAAAAAAAAAGAAAAACAACATAAAAAAAACAAAGGAATACAAAACACAAAAAAGTAAAAAAAAAACACAAATTAAACAAGTGAATAATTTATTAATGAACTAAAACAGAAAATGTACAAAAACTCTAAAACAGCAAAAAAAGAGAGAAAAACAATGTAAGAAAAAAAATAATAAAATGAATGAAAAAAATTGGAATAAACAAAAAACAAATGAAACAAACAAATTAACTAAAACAGAAAAAGTAAAAAAACACCAACAAAACAGCGAAAAAGATAAAAACAAGAAAAAACAAAAGGAATTAAAAAAACAACTGAAACGAACAAGCGAAAAATTTATGAGTGAACTAAAACAGACAAACTCCAAGAAAACAGCAAATAAAGAAGAAAAAAAACGTAAGGAAAAAACTAAAGGAATTTAAAAAAAGAACGAGCGAAAAATTTACGAATGAACTAAAACAAAAAGCAAAAAACTGCAACAAAACAGCAAAAGAGAAAAACAACTTAAGAAAAAAAACGAGCAAAAATTAATTGAATTACCTAAAACAGAAAATATAAAAACTCCAACAAAAAAGAGAAAAACAATGTAAGAAAAAAACAAGAGGAATGAAAAAAAAACAAGCTAAAAATGTATAAATTAACTAAAACAGAAAAACTAAAAACTCTAAGAAAACAGCAAAAAAAAAAGAGAAAAACAACATAAGAAAAAAACTAAAGGAATGGGAAAAAAAAAACGAGAAAAAATTACGAATTACCTAAGACAGAAAATATAAAAACTCCAACAAAAAAAGAGAAAAACAATGTAAGAAAAAAACAAGAGGAAAGAAAAAAAACAAGCTAAAAATGTACAAATTAACTAAAACAGAAAAACTAAAAACTCCAACAAAAAAGAGAGAAACAACATAAGAAAAAACTAAAGGAATGAAAGAAAAAAAAAAACGAGAAAATTACGAATTACCTAAGACAGAAAATATAAAAACTACAGCAAAAAAGAAAAACAACGTAAGAAAAAAAAACTACAGGAATGAAAAAAAAAAATGAACAAGTGAAAAATTTACGAATAAACTAAAACAGAAAAAAAGATAAAAACAAGAAACAAAAGGAATTAAAAAAAAACAACTGAAACGAACAAGCGAAAAATTTATGAATGAACTAAAACAGACAAACTCCAAGAAAACAGCAAATAAAGAAGAAAAAAAACGTAAGGAAAAAACTAAAGGATTTTAAAAAAAGAACGAGCGAAAAATTTACGAATGAACTAAAACAAAAAGCAAAAAACTGCAACAAAACAGCAAAAGAGAAAAACAACGTAAGAAAAAAAACGAGCAAAAATTAATTGAATTACCTAAAACAGAAAATATAAAAACTCCAACAAAAAAGAGAAAAACAATGTAAGAAAAAAAACTAAAGGAATGAAAAAAAAAAACGAGAAAAAATTACGAATTACCTAAGACAGAAAATATAAAAACTACAGCAAAAAAGAAAAACAACGTAAGAAAAAAAACTACAGGAATGAAAAAAAAAATGAACAAGTGAAAAATTTACGAATAAACTAAAACAGAAAAAAAGATAAAAACAAGAAAAAACAAAAGGAATTAAAAAAACAACTGAAACGAACAAGCGAAAAATTTATGAATGAACTAAAACAGACAAACTCCAAGAAAACAGCAAATAAAGAAAAACAACGTAAGAAAAAAAACTACAGGAATGAAAAAAAAATGAACAAGTGAAAAATTTACGAATAAACTAAAACAGAAAAAAAAAACCAGCAAAAAGTGTACAAACTAAAACAAAAAAGTAAAAACAAAAATAAAAGGCCAATGAGAAACAGAAAACAACAGTATGAACAAATATGAACAAAAATAATGAATGAAACAAACGAAAGCACAAACAGAAGAATGAAAGAAAAGTATAAAAACAAAGCAAAAGACAGAACAAACACAAAAAAAATGATTATTTGTTAAATTAAGGAGGAGGCGTGTCTTGACTCACCAGACTCTTCCTGGTGTCAGGGACGGCCGTCACGTCCACCGGCTCTCGCTCCACCGCGTTAACGAAACGAGCCTCGGCCACAGCCACGGCGCAGATCACGTGAACCCACCTGCGGACGGGAGTTGGTTTGTCAAATTAGCTCCTCGTAATTGACATGCCATATGAGAGAAACAGAGTTTGAGATATCAGACCTGTCATCTGTGGTTTTCTTCAAAGCTCCTCCTCTTAAACTGCACAAACAGCAGGCCTGCCACCATAAACAAACACTGATTAACACAATAACAACGCTTTATCACAACAATAAACGTGCCATATTGAGGTCTAGTGCAGAGAAGTATGATGTATGAAGTCGTTAATAACAGAATTGATTTGTAACTAGTTGTATGACAAATTCACGTTTGTTCGTTGGTTTTGACACTTACGGCTGTCCATTCGGCTGCAGTACATCGTGAACACGTCCAGCCCTCCTGTTTCGTGTCGGGACTGACGCCGTAACAACCTGACGAAAACAAGAAAAGAAATTTAGCCGTCTATGAACCATACTAATAAATGTTCGAATTTAATTTAGTAAACAGACCGTGTAAGATTCACCAGTGCATGTTATTTATGAAGATAAAAATCTTCTGTAATTTTACGTCAAAAAATAACTTTGACCTCAGTTTGATTTGACAAAAATGAACGAAGACTGAGAGAAAAATAAGAACAACAGACGTAACAAAAACAGAGATCAGCTAAAACTTAAACCATGCATGAAAATTTCAAATAAAAGTAAAAGTAACAGAAAAGATGTCAGTACCGAAAGAACCCAACTTGGCACTTTTTGACAACTGGCTTGAGAAAGCCTAGCTTGAAAGTTTAAAGCAGCTGTAAAAGCTTAAAGTTTGAACTTTACATAGATATTAGATTATTAGCATGTTGCTGGCATGATTAGAATGTAGTTAGCATTATTCCAACATTTTTCTAGCATGTTTAATATGTTTCTAACATGATTAGCAAGTTACTAGCATGATTAGCAAGTTTCCAACATGATTAGCAAGTTACTAGCATGTCATTAGCACGTTTCTAACATTTTAAACAAGTTGCCAACACGTTTCTAATATGTTTCTATCATGATTAGCAAGTTGCTAGCATGTTTCCAACATGTTTCTAGGCCGACTAGCAAGCTGCTAGCACGCCATTAACATATTTCTAACATGATTAGCAAGTTGCTAGCATGTTTCCAACATGTTTCTAGGCCGACTAGCAAGTTGCTAGCACGCCATTAACATGTTTCTAGCATGATTAGCAAGTTGTTAGCATGTTTCCAACATGTTTCTAGGCCGACTAGCAAGTTGCTAGCACGCCATTAACATGTTTCTAGCATGATTAGCAAGTTTCCAACATGATTAGCAAGTTACTAGCATGTCATTAGCATGTTTCCAACATGATTAGCAAGTTGCTAGCACGTTTCTAACATTTTTAACAAGTTGCCAACACGTTTCTAATATGTTTCTATCATGTTTCTATCATGATTAGTAAGTTGCTAGCATGTTTCCAACATGATTAACAAGTTGCTAACATGTTTCCAACATGTTTCTAGGCCGACTAGCAAGTTGCTAGCACGCCATTAACATGTTTCTAGCATGATTAGCAAGTTGCTAGCATGTTTCCAACATGTTTCTAGGCCGACTAGCAAGTTGCTAGCACGCCATTAACATGTTTCTAGCATGATTAGCAAGTTTCCAACATGATTAGCAAGTTGCTAGCACGTTTCTAACATTTTTAACAAGTTGCCAACACGTTTCTAATATGTTTCTATCATGTTTCTATCATGATTAGTAAGTTGCTAGCATGTTTCCAACATGATTAACAAGTTGTTAACATGTTTCCAACATGTTTCTAGGCCGACTAGCAAGTTGCTAGCATGGCATTAACATGTTTCTAGCATGATTAGCAAGTTGCTAGCATGTTTCCAACATGTTTCTAGGCCGACTAGCAAGCTGCTAGCACGCCATTAACATGTTTCTAACATGATTAGCAAGTTGCTAGCATGTTTCCAACATGTTTCTAGGCCGACTAGCAAGTTGCTAGCACGCCATTAACATGTTTCTAGCATGATTAGCAAGTTGCTAACATGTTTCCAACATGTTTCTAGGCCGACTAGCAAGTTGCTAGCACGCCATTAACATGTTTCTAGCATGATTAGCAAGTTTCCAACATGATTAGCAAGTTACTAGCATTTCATTAGCATGTTTCCAACATGATTAGCAAGTTGCTAGCACGTTTCTAACATTTTTAACAAGTTGCCAACACGTTTCTAATATGTTTCTATCATGTTTCTATCATGATTAGTAAGTTGCTAGCATGTTTCCAACATGATTAACAAGTTGCTAACATGTTTCCAACATGTTTCTAGGCCGACTAGCAAGTTGCTAGCACGCCATTAACATGTTTCTAGCATGATTAGCAAGTTGCTAGCATGTTTCCAACATGTTTCTAGGCTGACTAGCAAGTTGCTAGCACGCCATTAACATGTTTCTAGCATGATTAGCAAGTTGCCAACATGATTAGCAAGTTGTTAGCACGTTTCTAACATTTTTAACAAGTTGCCAACACGTTTCTAATATGTTTCTATCATGTTTCTATCATGATTAGTAAGTTGCTAGCATGTTTCCAACATGATTAACAAGTTGCTAACATGTTTCCAACATGTTTCTAGGCCGACTAGCAAGTTGCTAGCACACCATTAACATGTTTCTAGCATGATTAGCAAGTTGCTAGCATGTTTCCAACAAGTTTCTAGGCCGACTAGCAAGTTGCTAGCACGCCATTAACATGTTTCTAGCATGATTAGCAAGTTGCTAGCATGTTTCCAACATGTTTCTAGGCCGACTAGCAAGTTGCTAGCACGCCATTAACATGTTTCTAGCATGATTAGCAAGTTGCTAGCATGTTTCCAACATGTTTCTAGGCCGACTAGCAAGTTGCTAGCACGCCATTAACATGTTTCTAGCATGATTAGCAAGTTACTAGCATGTCATTAGCATGTTTCCAACATGATTAGCAAGTTGCTAGCACGTTTCTAACATTTTTAACAAGTTGCCAACACGTTTCTAATATGTTTCTATCATGTTTCTATCATGATTAGTAAGTTGCTAGCATGTTTCCAACATGATTAACAAGTTGCTAACATGTTTCCAACATGTTTCTAGGCCGACTAGCAAGTTGCTAGCACGCCATTAACATGTTTCTAACACGATTAGCAAGTTACTAGCATGTCATTAGCATGTTTCCAACATGATTAGCAAGTTGCTAGCACGTTTCTAATGTTTCTATCATGTTTCTATCATGATTAGTAAGTTGCTAGCATGTTTCCAACATGATTAGCAAGTTGCTAGCATGTTTCCAACATGTTTCTAGGCCGACTAGCAAGTTGCTAGCACGCCATTAACATGTTTCTAGCATGATTAGCAAGTTGCTAGCATGTTTCCAACATGTTTCTAGGCCGACTAGCAAGTTGCTAGCACGCCATTAACATGTTTCTAGCATGATTAGCAAGTTGCTAGCATGTTTCACTGTTACTTGCATTATCATGTCAATAACAAGTTGCAAACATGTTTTTAACATGATTAACACGTTATTACCATATTATTACCATGTTTCTAGCATGATTAGCAAGTTACTAGCATGTCATTAGCAAGTTTCTAACATGATTATAGCATGATTAGCAAGTTGTTACCATGTTACTAGCATGTTTCTAACCGTATTAGTATGTTACTTGCATTATTAGCATGTCATTAACAAGTGGCTAACATGTTTCTAGCATGATTAACACGTTAATAACATGTCATTAACATGTTTCCAACATAATTAGCAAGTTGCTAACACGTTTCTAGCATTATTAACAAGCTGCTAACACGTTTCTAACATGTTTCTAGCATGATTAACAAGTTGCTAGCATGTTTCTAGCATGATCAGCAAGTTATTAGCATGTTTCTAGCATGATTAGCAAGTTATTGGCATGTTTCTAACATTAACAAATTGCTAACACGTTTCTAACACGTTTTTAGCATGATTAGCAAGTTGCTACAAGTTACTAGCATGTCATTGGCAAGTTTCTAACATGATTATAGCATGATTAGCAAGTTGTTACCATGTTTCTAGCATGATTAACAAGTTACTAGCATTTCATTAGCATGTTTCTAACATGATTAACAAGTTGCTAACATGCTTCTAGCACGATTAGCAAGTTGCTAACACGTTTCTAACATTTCTATCATGATTAGTTAGTTGCTAGCATGTTTCCAACATGAATAAGTTGCTAACATGTTTCCGACATGTTTCTAGGCTGACTAGCAAGTTCTAACATGTTTCTAGAATGATTAGCAAGTTATTAGCATGTTTCTAACACGATTAACAAGTTATTAGCATGTTAACATGTTTTTAACATGATTAGCAAGTTACTAGCATGTTTCTAACATGTTTAACAAGTTGCTAGCATGTTTCTAGCAAGATTAGCAAATTGCTAACATGTTTTTAACATGATTAGCACATTATTTATGCCATTAGCATGACTGAGAAGTTACTAGCATGTTTCTAGCATGATTAACAAGTTACTAACATGTTGCTAGTATGATAACATGTTACTAACATAGCAAGTTACTAACGTGATTGTAGTTGCTAGGCTAGGCTAGTTAGTTAAATAGATTAGAAATATTAAGACAGAATGGCAGTTTGAATGGATTAGAAATAGTTCATAGAAGGGAAGCTCGATTTAAATTTAAATTTGAATTTTGACAGTTGGAGTTCGAATAGTGTTGGCTCATTTGAACGCTCGTCAGTGTAAGTCTATGGGATTTTTATATTTTTTTTAATCTTACATTTTAGGAAAACTATAAGTCGGATCAGTCTGAAACGATAGAGCACGGTAAATCAGATCAGTCCGAAGACCTGGGCTGAGTTTGGTGGCTCTAGCTTGAACGCTCTAGGAGGAGGAGGAATAAAAACAAAAAGCTTAAGTAGCAGATCAGTAGCCAATGGCATCCTAGCACGATTTTTACGAATTTTAAAATCAAGCCATCTTATTGAATATATTCACTTTTAGCTAGAAACGCGTTGCGTTTTGAGTCATTAATCGATAAAATATTACTACTTTTTAGGTTTAGAAAACGCAAACAAAACAAAAACGTCGCATTTGAGTCTCCAGCAGAAAATGGCGTTTGTCGCCGCCGCCGTTCCCTGTAATTACCGCAGACTCCCTGCGACCGTAACCGGAGGTGAAAGCTCACGCGGTTGACACGCTGTCATTAGCCGCTCGACCCGGTCTTATCGAAATCGGCAGCTTTCAGCATCGACGGCAGGTAAACACGAACAGCGGGGCGGCGCGTCCCAGCCCAGCCGGAGCCGTAATGGAGGACGGGACACAAACACAGCCTCTGGGCATTAGTTTAATATGCCACACGTGATTGTGTTCCAGCGAGACACTTTCATAAGCGCCGCTTGTGAGTTCAAGCGTACGAGCGTTCAGCAAAACCCCCGAAAAAGCACGGAGAGACAGACAACGCCGACTAACAAGCTGTCTTTCACTTCACGGCCCTCTTCTTCAAGCCTTTGGAAAGCAAACAAGCTGGAGATGCTGCTGCTGTTGCTGTTTGGTTTTTTTCTTTTTCCCTGGAACGGTTTGTTCGGGTCGGTGGCTCGCTGTCGCCTCTGTAAGTGGAAGTGGAGGGAATCTGAGCGTTTAAAACACCTCCGGGGAGCCGCGGGATCTGCTTTCGGCGGGAAATTCATGGCATGGAGACAGTCAATGAAAGCAGTGAGCCACTTGAGGTCAAAATGAAGTGGTTTTGCTATAGAAAAAGGCCTTTTTACTGTATTAAAAGGGTTTTGATGTAGTTAAATCTCTTTTATATACAGTTTTGAATGGCTTATTGTGACATAAAACCAAGAGGAACATGATATTTTTCTTTAAAATATTTGTGATATTATTTTTAAAAAGTATTATTAAAATGATACAAATGATTTAAATAATAACATGAACAAAAATATTAATGGACAAAAAACCAGAAACAAATTACATAAAACATAAGGTGATATACAAAAATAGAAATGATAATAATAAGAATTATTTTATTAAAGGGAAAAAGGAAAAGCAAAGAATGAATGAAATCATAGGGGGAAAAGCTAAGATAAAAAAGACACAAAAAGAAAGAAACAAATAATGACAGATGAAAAAGACGAAAAAAAATGTCCAAAATATGCAGAAACAAACCAAAAAATTAAAAAAAAAAAAAATCCAAATTACATATAAAAAAAAGTATATATACATAAATATTATGATAAGAAAAAATTGATTGAACAAATCAAAAAGACAAAAGAGAAAAAAAAATTGCAACAGCAAAAATCAAAAGTATTATTATTATTATTATTATTATTATTATTATTATTATTATTAAAGAAAAAGACCAAAAAGGAAAATTTTTAAAGAAAAAAAATTAAATATGATTAAACAAAGAAAAAACATAAACATAATAAAAAACATAACAAAAATTATTATTATTATTATTATAGAAAAAATACAAATAAAAAAAATTAAAGAACAAAATACAGAGGGGAAGAAACTAGTGACAAAAAAGTGATAGAAAAAGACAAAAAAGTAAGAATAAACTAAAGAATAAAGCAACAACAAACAGAAAAGAATATACAAAATAAATTATTAATATACAAAAACAAAAAATGAACAAAGAAATAGTTATGTGAATAAAATTATTATTATTATTATTATTATTATTATTTATAGTATTTAGTTGTTATTATTAAAGAAAAATGCAGAAAGAAAAGAATATTAAAGAACATACAGAATGGAAGAAACGAGTGACAAAAACAAAGGAAAGAATGAAAGTATGAGAGAAAAAGGTAAAAAAATAATAATTAAATATTAACTAAAGAAAACACAACAAATAAAAAATAATATACCAAACGAGTCAATAAATGAACAAAAGCAATTAAGAACAATTAATAAATAGTTAAATGTATAAAAATGTATTATTAACTATTATTATAGTATTTATTACTTTATTATTATTGCTAAAAAAACAAATTAAAGAAAATACAATAATAATAGAAAATATAATAATAATTATTATTATTGAGTGACAAAAACAGAAAATAATGAAAATATGTCAGAAAATATTTTTTAAATAATTGTAAAAAATTAAAGAAAAAACAACAAACAATTGAAAACAATATACAAAATGAGTCAATAAATGAACAAAAGCAAAAAAAATCTAAGAAATAGTTAAATGTATAAAATATAATAATAATAATTATTGTTATTTATAGTATTTGTTTATTATTATTATTATTATTATTATTAAACGAAAACAAATTAAAGAACAAAAACAGAAGGGAAGAAACAAGTGACCAAAAAACAAAGAAAAGAAAGTATGACAGAAAAAATATTTAAAATATTAAGAATAAACTTAAAGTAAAAAAACACAACAAACAACTGAAAGTAACATACAAAATGAGTCAAAAAAATTGAACAAAACCAAAAGAATAATGAACAAAGAAATAGTTAAATGTATAAAAATATAATTATTTATAGTAGAACAAAACAACTAAAAACAACACAAAATAAGTCAATAAATGAACAAAAGCAAAAATACAACAAAAAAAACGACACAAAAGAAATGAAATAAAAAGATTAAAAATATAAGAATAAACTAAAGAAAAAAATAACCAGAAAAAAAAAATACTACACAAAGCAATAGTTATATGTATACAAATATTATAAATAAGTATAGTAATTATTATTATTATTATTATTAAAGAAAAAAGCACAAAGAAAAGAAAAATTAAAGAACAACAAAACAGTTATACGTACAAAAATATTTCATTATGATTACTGTAGTCTTAATAAAAGTTGCATAAACTCTGCCTCCACTAAATAATACAGTAAGTGTAGGCCGCTGAGCGTACCTGCTGCAGTAATAAATAACGGAGCTGACGTCTGAACACAGGTGCACATTATATATCAGCTATTTCAATCAAGCGTGGGTCAGCGGGTGAGATTTACCAGCCAGAAATATCTGTTTCATAAGCCGTGCTTCTTTGAGAAAGCCTGACAGCGGCGCAGGTAAAATATGAGCCACTACTCTTCTGACACACTGACGACTTCAATTAGTTTGACAGAGTGCAAACAGAGCCACGCTAAAGTGATTAGCGCCGCTAAAAGCAGACTAACACGCCAGAGCGATCGCACTTCATAAATCTGAACAACTCGCCGTAATGAACTTACAAACAGCCACCGGAAGACTATCTGAGCCAAACCCTAAATCTAATCACATCGCCAGCCCACGGCAAAATATCACGGCCGGATGCGTCCGGAAAACACAAAAACATCACGAAAACTCAAACACTGTGGTCTGAACTGTCATTTTCGGTTATAGCCCAAACGGGCCAATCAGAGCGCGGCGTCACCTCGGCAGACCCGGCTAATTGGCTACGCGGCTTAGAGAGAAACCGCTCAAACGAGCCGCTTTCCCGGCTTCGGGAGTTTTTTTTCTTCTTCTGTGCTCGTCTAAATAAATAAGTGGAGTTCAGCCTGACTGACGGTAAATTGGCTGGAGTGACGGCCGAGGCCCCGCGACAGATAAACACGCGATCAAAGACGTTTATTAGCAAACGCAGACTGAAATATGCAGATTGGTGTGAAGGAGGTGAACAAACAGCTGGAGACACTGATGTAGAAGTAGACCGAGAAGACGGGATTTTGAGGAAAACTACTTCCTTTTTAAGAAGGTAAGGCAAGAAACCACTCCAAAATGTAGTTGCAATCGAAACTAGATTTAAAAAAAAAGTTAGACAAACTTTAGGTTGGCTTGAGAAAGCTTAGCTTGAGAGTTTAAAGCAGCTGTAAAAGCTTGAAGTTTTAAACTTTATATAGATTAGATGATTAGCATTTTGCTAGCATGATTAGAATGTAGTTAACATGTTTCTAACATTTTTCTAACATGTTTCTAGCATGATTAGCATGTTATTAGCATTAGTAGAATGATTAACATGTTGCTAGCATGATTAGAATGTAGTTAACATGTTTCTAACATTTTTCTAACATGTTTCTAGCATGATTAGCATGTTACTTGCATAATTAGCATGTTGCTAGCGAGTTACTAGCAAGCTTCTAACATGATTAGCATGTTATTAGCATGTTGCAAACATTAACAAGTTACTAACCTGATTAACATGTTATTAGCATTATTAACATGTTGCTAACATATTTAGAATATAGTTAGCATGTTTCTAACATTTGTTCTAACATGATTAACACGTTACTTGCATAATTAGCATGTTGCTAGCAAGTTACTAGCCTGTTTCTAACATAATTAGCATGTTATTAGCATTAGTAGAATGATTAACATGTTGCTAGCATGTTTAGAATGTAGTTTACGTTTCTAACATTTTTCTAACATGTTTTTAACATGATTAACATGTTATTAGCATGTTGCAAACATGATTAACAAGTTACTAGCCTGATTAACATGTTATTAGCAATATTAACATGTTGCTAGCATCTTTAGAATATAGTTAGCATGTTTCTAACATTTGTTCTAGCATGTTTTTAACATGTTACTTGCACGATTAACATGTTGCTAGCAAGTTACTAGCCTGTTTCTAGCACAATTAGCATGATATTAGCATTAGTAGCATGACTAACATGTTGCTAGCATGTTTAGAATGTAGTTTACATGTTATTAACATGTTACTTACACAATTAGCATGTTGCTAGCGAGTTACTAGCAAGCTTCTAGCATGATTAGCATGTTATTAGCATGTTGCAAACATGATTAACAAGTTACTAGCCTGATTAACATGTTATTAGCATTATTAACATGTTGCTAGCATCTTTAGAACATAGTTAGCATGTTTCTAACATTTGTTCTAACATGATTAACATGTTACTTGCTTAATTAGCCTGTTGCTAGCAAGTCACTAGCCTGTTTCTAGCATAATTAACATATTTATCATTAGTAGAATGATTAACATGTTGCTAGCATGTTTAAAATGTAGTTTACATGTTTCTAACATTTTTCTAACATGTTTTTAACATGATTATCATGTTACTTGCACAATTAGCATGTTGCTAGCAAGTTACTAGCAAGCTTCTAACATGATTAGCATGTTATTAGCATGTTGCAAACATGATTAGCAAGTTACTAGCCTGATTAACATGTTATTAGCATTATTAACATGTTGCTAGCATCTTTAGAATATAGTTAGCATGTTTCTAACATTTGTTCTAGCATGCTTTTTAACATGTTACTTGCACGATTAACATGTTGCTAGCATGTTTAGAATGTAGTTAACATGTTTCTAACATTTTTCTGACATGTTTTAACATGATTAACATGTTACTTGCACAATTAACGTGTTGCTAGCGAGTTATTAGCAAACTTTTAACATGATTAACATGTTGCTAGCATGTTTCTAGTATGTTTAGAATGTAGTTAACATGTTTCTAACATTTTTCTAACATGTTTAACGCATTTTTAGCATGATTAACATTACTTGCATGATTAGCAAACTTTTAACATGATTAACATGTTATTAGCATGTTGCTAGCATGTTTCTAGTATGTTTAGAATGTAGTTAACATGTTTCTAACATTTTTCTAACATGTTTAACGCATTTTTAACATGATTAACATTACTTGCATGATTAGCAAACTTTTAACATGATTAACATGTTATTAGCATGTTGCTAGCATGTTTCTAGTATGTTTAGAATGTAGTTAACATGTTTCCAACATTTTTCTAACATGTTTAACGCATTTTTAGCATGATTAACATTACTTGCATGATTAGCAAATTTTAACATGATTAACATGTTATTAGCATGTTGCTAGCATGTTTCTAGTATGTTTAGAATGTAGTTAACATGTTTCTAACATTTTTCTAACATGTTTAACGCATTTTTAGCATGATTAACATTACTTGCATGATTAGCAAATTTTAACATGATTAACATGTTATTAGCATGTTGCTAGCATGTTTCTAGTATGTTTATAATGTAGTTAACATGTTTCCAACATTTTTCTAACATGTTTAACGCATGTTTAGCATGATTAGCATTAATTGCACTATTAGCATGTTACTAGCATGTTTCTAACAAGTTATTTCTAACAAGCTTCTAACATGATTAACATGTTGCTAACAAGTTATTAGCAAACTTCTAACATGATTAGCATTTTGCTAGCATGTTTCTAGTATGTTTAGAATGTAGTTAACATGTTTCTAACATTTTTCTAACATGTTTAACATGTCTTTAACATGATTAATGATACTTGCATAATTAGCATGTTGCTAGCATGACTGACAAGTTATTAACATGTAAGTCTGTTTCTAGCATGATTAGCATATTACTAACATGATTGACAAGTTGCTAGTCTGTTTCTTACATGATTAGAATGTAGTTAACATGTTCTAACATTTTCTAGCATGTTTTTACACGATTAACAAGTTACTTTCATGATTAACATGTAATGAGCACGTTGCTAACAAGTTATTTGCAAACTTCAAGCATGATTAACATGTTATTAGCCTGTTTCTAGTGTGATTAACATGTTATTAGCTTTAGTAGCATGATTAATGTTATTAGCATGTAGCTAACAAGCTTAGAATGTAGTTAGAATGTTATTAGCACTTTGCTAGCATGATTAACATGATTAGCATGCTATTAGCATTAGTAGCATGATTAGCAAATTACTAACATTTTGTTAGTATGTTTCTAGCATTATTAGCATGTTATTAACATTAACATGTTGCTAGCATGTTTCTAACCTGTTCAAAATGCAGTTAGCATTTTTCTAACGTCTAACATGTTTTATTTTTAACGTTACTTGTATGATTAGCATGTTGCTAGCAAGTTATTAGCAAACTTCTAGCATGATTAACATGTTATTAGCCTGTTTCTAGTGTGATTAACATGTTATTAGCTTTAGTACCATGATTAACAAGTTATTAGCATGTTGCTAGTCTGTTTCTAGCATTATTAACATGCTATTAACATTATTAGCATGATTAATGCTATTAGCATGTAGCTAACAAGCTTAGAATGTAGTTAGCATGTTATTAGCACGTTGCTAGCATGATTAACATGATTAGCATGCTATTAGCATTGGTAGCATGATTAGCAAATTACTAACATTTTGTTAGTATGTTTCTAGCATTATTAGCATGTTATTAACATTAACATGTTGCTAGCATGTTTCTAACATGTTTAAAATGCAGTTAGCATTTTTCTAACGTCTAACATGTTTTATTATTTTTAACGTTATTTGCATGATTAGCATGTTGCTAGCAAGTTATTAAGTTTCTAGCATGATTAGCATGTTGCTAGCATGATTAGCATATTATTAGCATGTTGTTAACATGATTGACAAGTTACTAGCATTTTGCTAGTCTGTTTCTAGCATGATTAGCATGTTGCGAGCACATTTCTAACATTTTCTAGCGTACTCGTTTTGTGTTTTTCTTTTACACTGCTTTAAAATGTTTTGCAAGTCTTTGGCTGTACATTGCAGGATTTTCTAAGTTGCTCTGATCAAACATTTTATGATTTAGTGCTTTTTTTTGTTCAACGCCCTCAAAGGTTTTCTGGTACAACGCACTTTAAACTAAGGAATAAGGCTGTCAGCGGTGTCTCTAGGAACTTTTAATGTCTTGGAAATCTTCTTGTAGTCTCAGGCTTTCTAATGGAATAAAACTATTTCTTTTCTGTAGCTTTTGTTAGAGCTCTGTCGACTTTGCCATATTTGCTACTCAACTTCATGGGCTAAATGCATGTATGTGTAACACTCCAAGCCAATTCAGTTTTTGTTTTAAGAGTCTCTAGAGGCTTAAATCCTATAACTCACAATTCTATATTGACATTATCACTTTTAATATGCCAGTAAAAGTCCTGGATCTTCAGAAAAGCTTGTATTTGTAAAGTACTGCAGTCTCTGGGGGGTTGAATAGTTTTGATTGCAACTGTACATGTCAAAGCCATGACAAATCTCTTTGGATCATGAGAAGCACATGTGAGGTGTGTGAACTTACTGGCGTGGACCTGTAGGCCGCAGCTACCGCAGGACAGCAGGACGCTGGTGCCGTCGTCGCCGATGTGGGAGTTCGACGGCAGCGGTTCGGTGTTCTCTGCCCCTGCGCTGAAGCACATCTCTGGGACCAGTGGACGCGTGCGACAGCCGACCCGGGATACAAGGCCAGACGTGTCCGAGATGTGGAAGGCATCCTTAACGGGCTAAACACACACAGACACACACGAGAGAGGAGAATTGATTAACTGGAGAAGTAAAGCAACTTCCTGTCTACTAAAGATAAAAAATAAAGCGTTGAAGTGGACCAGATCTTGTGCTGATAGTCATAAGTTTTATTATGAAAGGCTCTTTCAGGATTTTTTGTGCATTACCTGTGTGTACGGACAGAAGAGCGTGCAGACGGCGCAGTGCGGCTCGATGGTCCCCATCGCAGCGTTGAACTGTTTCTCGGCCAGGAAGTTTGGCGTGCGGTTTTGCCACAGTGCGTTCTCCTCTGACTTCTTGGCCTCTGGTTGGATGCTGCCATTTACAGGCAGCCCAGAGTATAACTCTACAGAAACACAGAGAGATGACACACAGGTGAGATTCACATATCAGAGGAGTAACATGCTAGAATAATTACGATATATAATCTTACAATCAATAAATAACTTTACCAGGCAGATAGATAGATAGATAGATAGATAGATAGATAGATAGATAGATAGATAGATAGATAGATAGATAGATAGATAGATAGATAGATAGATAGATAGATAGATAGATAGATATAGATAGATAGATAGATGGATAGATAGATGGATAGATAGATAGATAGACAGATAGACAGATAGACAGACAAATAGATAGACAGATAGATAGATAGACAGATAGAATTTCGTTTGATTGATAAATATTACTTCGATAGACAAATAGACAGATATTCGTTTGATAGATAGATATTTGTTCAATAGATAGATAGATAATGATTCGACATAAATTCGTTCGATTAATCAATAGATATGGGTTCAATAGAAATTCATCAATAGATATCCATTCGATCAATCAAGACATAAATAGATAGACATTTGTTCGATCGATAGCTATTTGTTCGATCAATCAATAGATATTTGTTCGATCAATCGATAGTTATTCGATAGATGGATATTCGTTCGATAGATATATACTTGTTCCATCAATTGATATTCGATAGATATTTATTTGTTTGATCAATTGATATTCGATAGATATCCGTTCAATCATTTGATGGATATTCGATAGATAGACAGATAGATTTAGATATTCGTTCAATAGATAGATATTCATTTGATCAATCGATAGTTATTCGATAGATAGATATTCGTTCGATAGATATATATTTGTTCCATCAATTGATATTCGATAGATATATATTTGTTCGATCAATCAATAGATATTCATTCGATCAATCGATAGTTATTCGATAGATAGATATTCGTTCGATAGATATATATTTGTTCCATCAATTGATATTCGATAGATATCCGTTCAATCATTTGATGGATATTCGATAGATATCCGTGCAATCATTTGATGGATATTCGATAGATAGACAGATAGATTTAGATATTCGTTCAATAGATAGATATTCATTCGATCAATCGATAGTTATTCGATAGATAGATAGATATTCGTTCGATAGACAGATAGATATGGGGATCGATAGACAATAGAATGGTGATCGATAGACAGATATCCGTTTGACTGATTGATAAGATAGATATTCGTTCAATAGACATATTTGTTTGATCAATCAATAGATATTCGTTTGGCAGATATTCAATGGATAGATATTTGTTCCATAGACAGGTATTTGTTTGATTGATTGCTAGGTAGATATTCGTTCAATGGACATTTGTTTGATCAATCAATAGATATTCATTCAATAGATATCCGTTCAATCGGTCGATAGATAGATATTCATTTGGCAGATATTCAATAGATAGATATTTGTTCAATAGATATTTGTTTGATCGATGGACAGATAGACATCTGTTCAATAGACTGATATTCTTTCGATTGATCGATAGATATTCATTCAATCAATCGATAGATATTCGTTCGATAGACACATAGACATTCTATAGATGGATAGATATTTGTTCGATCGATCAATAGATATTCATTTGATCAATTGATATACGATAGATATCCGTTCAATCAATTGATAGATATTCGATAGATAGACAGATAGATTTAGATAGATATTCTTTCAATAAATCGATAGATATTCGATAGATAGATAGATATAGATATAGATAGATAGATAGATATTCGTTCGATCAATCGATGGATAGATATTCATTTGATAGACATTCTTCCTATCGAGTGAGATATTAGTTCAATAGATGAAAGATATTTGATTGATCAATAGATATTCGTTCGACAGATAGATAGATGTTCGATAGATATAGATAGATTGATAGATATTCGTTTGATAGACAAATATATGTTTGCTCGATCGACAGATATTCGCTAGATAGATGGATGTTAATTTGATAGATATTTGTTTGATCAATCAATAGATATTAGTTCGATAGATATTCATTCGATATATATCTGTTCAATCAGTTGATAAATAGTTATTTTTTCAGCAGATATTCAATGGATAGATGTTTGTTTGATCGATTGATAGATAGATATTCGTTCAGCAGATATTCAGTAGACATATTCGTTTGATTCGACAGTTAGATATCCGTTCGATAGACAGATATTCGTTTGACTGACTGATTGATAGATGTTCGTTCAATGGATACTTAGATACTTGTTTGATGGATAGATAGATATTCGTTCAATAGACAGACATTCGTTTGACAGATAGATGTTCATTCGATAGATATTCGTTCAATCGATATTCTTTTGATTGATCGATAGATATTTGTTCGATAGACAGATATAGATTGATAGACATTCGTTCAATCAATTGATAGATATTCGATAGACAGACAGATATAGATAGATTGATGGATATTCGTTCAATAGATACATATTTGTTTGATCAATTGATAGATAGATATCCCTTCGATCAATTAATAGATATTCGATAGACAGACATAGACATACACATACACATACACATATATATATATATAGATAGATAGATAGATAGATAGATAGATATAGATAAGACTGATCTATTGATTGAGATAGACATTTGTTCAATAGAATGAGCCCTGAAACCGATAGGAGAATATCGGAAACCATGTGATTTTTTCCTGTTTACACAGTCGTGGGCCAAATCCGATCTGTGCCACATGGGAGGAAAAAAACGAAATTGGGTCACTTGAACCATGCAGTGTAAATGTGGCCTTAGATGTCTAGAGAAATCAGTGGTGGAGGTAACGAATTACAAATACTCACATTACTGTAATTAAGTAAATTTTTTGGGTATTTGTACTTTCATGAGTACAATTTTAAGTCTGTAATTTTACTTGTACTTGAGTACAAATTACCCTGAGTAATTTACTTAATTACTTTTAAAATCACAATTCGTTACAGAGTAGCCTACTGCAATTTGAATTAATATTTCAACCACTGACTGGCTTTTCGGTAGCCAATAAAAATATCTCTTCTTAACGGACCAATGAAAAGCCTGGTATAGTATTTAAAACCGAAAAACACGTTCCGTTTATTTTTATTTTTATTTTTCCGGCGCGCTATTGATAAGATAATCATCACTAGAAATAGGGCTGGGCGATAAATCGACTTTATAGATTAACTTAAATGTGTAGTTTACATCGATTTGTTTGAATGAAATTCGGGTTTCTCTTTAATATCAGCCGACGCTCCTCTCTGGGCTCCAGCAGTTCCGAATGGGCTCAGCCCTCCCCCGCGCATTTACCATATTAGAACACACTAATATACTGTAAATATTTGTTTTCAGAAAGGCACGGAAAACAAATAATGGGAGCCACTAAAGGGACATGATTAGCTGCTTGTTAGCAAGTTAGCCGGACCCGATCAGCATATTTGTGTTTGCGCTCAGCGGAGATTCAAAGTTTTCTACGCGTTTTTGCAACATTGAGTAATGTATCATGGACATATCTGACAAATCCTTTCAGAAACAAGTGTAGAGAGAGTGCCAATAAGAGACTGATTGTACAGTATAGCGAGCGTTGTTATAATAGAGCTTTGTGATATTACGAACCAAGATGAGTAACAGCTTTTAATCATTTTTAAGGGAGTTTGTAAATGACATATTGATTTAATACAACAGCTAAATAAACAAGAAGTTATTATTAAGTGACTTACATTGTCTGACTATAACACTATTGCCTAATTTTGCTCTATTTTGTGGTCAAAAGTAGTCTGAAACAAGTCATCTAAACCGCTGAGTGTTTATGAATGAACGTGCGTTTTTAAAGGAATCTAGTGAAATGATTCAATTTCCCATTCATAAAAACCAGCGGTTCAAATGAATTAATGATTCAGTCATTAAATCAGTGTCTTGCCGCCTCCTGCTGGCAGATCGTTTCAGTTATTTAAATCATTTAATATTTCTGTATTCAAAATTTTATATTTTTAAATACGATATAACTGCAAGAGAAAAGCATGGAAATTATATAATAAGAATGAGGACTGGTGGAAAGTGATCACTGATGCAGTTGCATTGTGTATTACAAAATATATGGTGCCCATATGTTGTGGACAAGCTGGTGTTTCTTTCCATGCTAAATGTCGTAGGGGGGGGAAATCTTTTTAAATCGTAAATCAGATGTTTTGTGAAAAAATCGGGATTTTATTTTTAGGCCATTTCGCCCAGCTCTACAACATGCAAATCCTTATCATTGTAATACAGACAGTATTAATT
>NC_133384.1:15190123-15225180 GCF_049309525.1 Garra rufa
AATGATGTTTTTTGATGTAAAAATCTTGATAACATTCCAAGTTGACCTCAGACCCATTTATGACCCCATTAAAGAAGTATGTGGTGCACATGTGATGTTTGGTTATGACATACAAGAACCAATGACGTTTGACATTATAAAGAGCAGAACAGACAATTATCAGTGAATAATGGTAAATATGAACTGCTGAACTGAAAAGATTTCTAGTATGTAAAGTTCTATGCATTTTTCTCATGGAAAAACATGAGTGAGCTAATTTTTAATTAACTATTCCTTTAACAACATACAAAATGACAACACATTGATTCAGTAAAACAAATTAAATGAGAACGTACTGTAAATGGAGGTTCTCTTGCGCAAGTTTAGCACTTTCTTGGCACTTTCCGGTTTCCATAGGCTATGAGTTTGTTTTGAAAAAAGTTTCCTTTTTGGTCTGTGAGAGAGACAGAATTATTTCAACTTCATGAATTTGTTTTCAATTATTAAAGCAATTAGAAATCAACTAAATCAAGTCATATGAGAAATAAAACAAATAAATTAAGTTATGCGATTGAGCCCAGCTTCACTTCAGAATTATCATCACTGTTATTATTGTAACTCTACATGTTCATATATTGTAAGTGTATGCTGCTGTTGAAATTTTGAATGTTAAAAAGTCCCTCACCTGATATTTAGCATCAGTGGATCCACTTGTTCCTCATTTCTGTATGGAAACACCAACACCAAATAAATATTGTATTTATATTTAACACATTTTATTCAGTTAAAATGCATACTAAAAAACTTTTACTTTAGAAAAAGTTGTTTTATTCAAATTATAAATGACCATAACTACACTACCAATCAAAAAGTTTTGAACAGTAAGATTTTCAATGTTTTTCAAGGAAGTCTCTTCTGCTCACCAAGACTGCATTTATTTGATTAAAAGTACAGCAAAAACAGTAGCATTTTGAAATATATTTTACTATTTAAAATAACATTTTTTATTTAAATATATTTAAAATGTAATTTATTCCGGTGATCTCAATGCTGATTTTAATTCTAATATTTCATTATTATATTCTGATTTGCTGCTCAAAAAACATTATTATTATTATTATGTTATTATGTGGAAATATTTCTTTCAGAGTTCTTTGATGAATGGAAAGTTCAGAAGAACAGTATTTATTTGAAACATTTTAAAATGTCTCTATCATCGCTTTAAAACAATTACAATTTAAAGCATCTTTGCTATATAAAAGTTTTCATTTTTATAATTTTTTCTGATGTTTGGATCTTTTTATTCGAAGAATCCTGAAAAAAAAAGGGTACTCAACTGTTTAAAATATTGATAATAATATTTTTAAAAAATGTTTCTTGGACAGCAAATCAGCATATTAGAATGACTTCTGATGGATCATGTGACACTAAAGACTTCAGTAATGATGTGGAAAATGTAGCTTTGATCGCAAGAATAAATTCCATTTAAAAACAGTATTACCGTAAATAGAAAACAGTTTAGTAAAACTATTTCAAAATTGTAGCATTTTTTTCTGTATTTTGGAACAAATAAATGCAGGCTTGATGAGCAGAAGAGACTTGTTTTTTTTTTGTTTTTTTTTTAAACATTAAAAATCTTACTGTTTGAAAACTTTTGACTGGTAGTGTATATAAATAAAAAAGTGAATTAATTTTATTAGTTTAAAGTTTTGTAGATGAGAGAGATGGTTTTACTCTTCTGGTCTGTGTGACTCTGAGCTGGATGGAGTCTCCTCACTTCCATCCTGTTCAGATGAGGTTTTCTCTGATCTCTCATGACGGGCTTGAACCACTTTTAATGCTGCCTAAAACAAACATACACCCACCAAAAAAAAATAAATAAATAAAGTGTGGCACTTAATAGCATTTCTGGTAATAAACAGTCTATAAATCACAGTCCAAGTAAAGCATTAGTGCCCAGCAAACCTGCTCTTAAGAGCTCAACATCTTGTTTTTACCTTTATTAAGTGGTTATTGAGTATTGAGGGTGAAGCTAATTGCACCATTTCTATACCCTCAGGAAAACACCACAATTCTAAGAGATCATTAGGCAAATTCCCAGTATATATACGGTAAGCACAGTGAAACCCCAGTCAATGAAGCCCATTAGGACTTTCCCACTGGATGTAACAAAAACAAATCAGTTTTTCAGTAAGCAAAACATAATAGGCTTTGTACTTCGAGTAAGAAAACGGAGGAACGTTCCTGGCTGAACGTGTCGAGGAATGTGTCAATGTTCTCCAACAGCTGGTTGAAAGTGAAGTTCATCAGGAGCTGATCATATGCATCCTTCTTACTCACAATGGTGGTCAGCTTTCCTTGTAGTTTCTGTGAAGACAGACACAAAAATTATTTGGATTTGCTGCATTGTATGAAAAGCATGTTAGACTGTAACAAGTAAATACGCACCGCTGGTATCTCAGTCTCTTTTTCCAGCCACTGCAGGGTTTCTTTTGCCAGCTGTGATTTTCCGTTCTTCACACAGACTGCGACAGACTTGAACACACAATGAAAACAGCATTTTCATGACTGAACCCCATTCAAACTCTACAGTGTGAAGCATCCATCACTCTTAAACATAAATACCTGAACTATCAGTAACGTCTTGATCTTGGCATGCAAGTCTGAATCAGATACTTCATTTAATGACTCCCAAATTGGCAGCGCTGACATCAAGGGAGTGATTCGAGAAACGTGATCATAGCGGACTTCTGAAATACACAAAACAAGATGGATTAGCTGATGGAATAGTCACTGAATCTTTCGTCTTTGTGTCTTAAAAAAAAAATTGGTTATTGTGATAAACTGTACTTTATTCTTCTAGATAAGAGTTTAATCGTAAAAGACTTAGTTTAAGATGTCTATGGAAGAATGAGTTGAAAAACTAGATAGCAAATCAGAAAGGTTCTTAACAGGTTTATGAATTTATAGCCGTGAGGGTTTCACAGTGTTTTTCTAATGAGGCAAGACACTACAGGTAAAAATTTTTACATTTCTCATAAACAGAGTCAGAAATCTTATTCTTCGTAGCACTTCCAATTTCTCATAATATTCTACAGATTTTTACAAAGGGGTTTGGCCAAAAATCACCTGGTTTGTGTTACATTTTTTTTGTTTTGTTTTTTCTCTTCTCTGGTTGTTGACTGAATTTTTTATTTCTGGGGTGATAAGTGATAAGAGATTTAAAATCCCTTCTGTGTAAAAACACTTTGACTCAAATGTCAAAATAAATCAAGATTTATGGAAATGCATGCAATGTCTGTGCATTTAATTAGATAACACTTACTTGCACAATTATACACTACCAGTCAAAAGTTTTTGAACAGTAAGATTTTTTATGTTGTCTTTTCTACTCACCAAGCCTGCATTTATTTGATCCAAAATACAGCAAAAAAATCTTAAAGAAATATGTTTCTTATTTAAAACAACTATTTTCTATTTGAATATATTTTTAAAATGTTTTTTTTTTCTTGTGATTTCAAAGCTGAATTTTTAGGCATTATTACTCCAGTCCCATGATCCTTCAGAAATCATTCTAATATTCTGATTTGCTGCTCAGAAACATTTATTATTATTATTATTATTATTATTATTATGGTGAAAGTCATCGAGTAGAATTTTTTTTTCAAAGTTTCTCTGATGAATAGAAAGTTCAGAAGAACAGCATTTATCTGAATTATAAATCTTTTGGAACATTATAAATGTCTTTATCATCACTTTTAATCAATTTAAAGCATCTTTGCTAAATAAAAATATTATTTCTATCATTTTTTTTATACTGACTCCAAGCTTTTGAACAGTGTAGTATATAAAGGTTACAAAGACTTTTTATTTCAGATAAATGTTAATCTTTGGCTCTTTCTATTCATCAAAAAAATCCTGAAAAAAATTTACTTTTCTGTTTTAAATATTGATGATAATAATAATCAGCATATTAGAATGATTTCTGAAAGATCATGTGACACTAAAATCTGGAGTAATAATGCTGAAAATTTAGGGATAAATTACATTTTTAAATATATTCAACTAGAAAGCAGTTATTTTAAGTAGTAAATACTTTACAGTATTAATGGATCAAATTAATGCAGGCTTGGTGAGCAGAGGAGAAATCTTTAAAAACACTAAAAACCGTACTGTTCAGAAACTTTTGACTGGAACGACATGATGCTATACATAATACAGAAAACTTGTAATATAAAACTAGTGCCTGAATGTAATGTGATGGGTGTAAACTGTGGGCGTATAGTATCTATCAGTTAACATTTTTACCCTATACAAATGTGACCCGGGACCACAAAACCAGTCATAAGGTTAAATTTTACAAAACTGAGATATATACATTATACGGAAGCTCAATAAATAAGCTTTCTATTGATGTATGGTTTGTTAGGATAGGACAATATTTGGCCGAGATACATCTGTTTGAAAATCTGAAATCTAAGGGTGCAAAAAATCAAAATACGGAGAAAATCACCTTTAAAGTTGTCCAAATTAAGTGCTTAGCAATGCATATTACTAATCAAAAATTACATTTGGATAGGTTTACAGTAGGAATTTTACAAAAAATCTTCATGGAACATGATCTTTACTTAATTTCCTAATGATTTTTGACATAAAAGAAAAATCAATAATTTTGACCCATACAATGTATTTTTGGCTATTGCTACAAATATACCCCAGCGACTTAAGACTGGTTTTGTGGTCCAGAGTCACAAATGTGGTGTCATGCTTTGAGAAAAAAAAAAAAAAAAAAAGCATTCAAATTTTCAGGATTGTTTCTTTCAGGTTTTTCATGACCTTGACATACTGTCTTACAGTTACATTGTAGTTAACGTTACATTGTAGAAGTATAATGTCCAGCTATTCTTGCAAATTACTGTAAAACTATGCAAGTTTCTTTTAGAGAAAGCATGCAAATGAAAACATAATATTAACTAAAACATATTTAAAAAAAAAAACACTGCTAATAATGTGTTGACATTACCCAGGTTTTCCCCGTCCATCACTCTGGCAAGGAAGCAGCAGATGGTTCTCTGAGTGGGATGATCTGACCTGTGGGAACATGGCTCAAGATCATCCACTATACCTGAGGAATAGACAATAAACAACATATGACAATACAACACGAACGACATCTCTAGTACTATTAAAAATAAAGGAAAGCTACATAAAAATAAAAGCATTTAGCATTAATTACTATAATAAAACAATTGCTAGAATCAAAACAATCTTACTTACTTTCGAAGAGTTTCAAAGTTTTACGAAACTCCGGTCCAGATCTGTCTCTGAAGAGCCGACATAGTGACGCGAAGTAATAATCGATCACCCATGACTGGACAACACCCTCGACTTCAGTTAAGTTAGTTTTATCAGTCGTACTGGATATTACCTCATTCAACGTGCCCTCCATTTTCATGTTTATGTTGAAAACAAACATTCCCGCCTAGCGGTCTTGTGCGGGCGGAGTTTATGTGAAATTCTGACCGCAACGCCACCTGCCGGCACGGAGCAAACAACAAGAACGTCTTTGTAGAACAAATATTTAAATATCTTCAATAAATATAACAATATAATGTAATAATATAATATTCAGGGGTGTTTAAACTCGGTCCTGGAGGGCCGGTGTCCTGCAGAGTTTAGCTCCAACCCTAATTATACACACCTGAAGCTAATCAGTTTACTAGGCTTACTGGAAACTTCCATGCAGGTGTGTGAGGCAAGTTAAATCTAAACTCTGCAGGAAACCAGCTCTCCAGGATAGAGTTTGGACAATAAATTAAAAACTTTGCTCACAATATCACAACTAGGTCAAAAAAGATGCGAATTATATATATATATATATATATATATATATATATATATATACATTTAGCCTTGGTCTAATCAGAGATCATGTCTACTATAGGCTACTTGCAACAGAAAATCAGAATTTTGGTGGGAAAACTACAGCACAGGCCATAGATTTGCTGAATTATGTTAAGTGTTCATCAGGTAGGTAGTTGTTGTCTGGATCTAAAATATGACCTTTTTTGTTTTTGTTTTGTTTAGTAGTTTTTCTGTTTGCTAAAATTACAAAAATGGATCATTTTAAAACATAGTTGTCAGCTGAGTTAATACCTATTTCCTGTCATATAGGCTAAATGACGACTGAAGCATTTTCACTAGCTTTTCCCCGGTTTCACAGACAACGCTTAAGGCTAGTCAGACTAAAATAAATGTTTGAGCTGTCTCAACTGAAAATATCTTAAAATATGTTGGAACGCTTGTTCTATCTCAGGAAGCACACTTGTAACGTTTTCTTCCAAGGCATTTTTTATAAAAGCTGCTTAAATACACTACCAGTCAAAAGTTTTTGAATAGTAGATTTGTTATGATTTTTTAATCGCTTCTGCTCACCAAGCTTGTTTTTATTTGATCAAAAGTACAGCAAAAACAGTACAGTTTTGAAATGTTTTTACTATTTAATAACTGTTTTCTGTTTGAATATATTTTAAAGTGTAATTTGTTGCTGTGATCAAAGCTAAGTTTTAGCATCATTACTCCTAAAGTGTCACATGATCCTTCAGAAATCATTGTAATATGCTGAGTTTCTTTTCAAGAAACATTTTCATGTTCATGTTTTTTGAGCAGCAAATCAGAATATTAGAATGAATTCTGAAGGATCATGTGACTGGAGTAATGATGCTAAAAAATTAGCTTTGAAATCACTAGAATAAATTACATTTTTTATATATATATATATATATATATATATATATATATATATATATATATATATGTATATGTTTTCAAAAAGAAAACAGGCATTTTAAATGGTAAAAATGTTTCAAAATGTCACAATTTTTGTTGTACTTTCAATCAAATAAATGCAGGCTTGGTGCGCTGAAGAGACTTCTTTGAAAAACATTAAAAAGTTACTGTTCAAAAACTTTTGACTAGTGTCAAATGAGGATTTACTTTAAATGGTTGAGATTGCTGTTGGAGGAAAACATATCTAAATACATTTAAAATAGGAACAAGTCTGCAGTTAAAATGATCTACAAACACGACTCTTGACTCCAAGTATTTATAAACGAGGCTATATGTTTTCCTATTCACTCTCTCAAAGACTGAAAGAAAATCTGTCCAGCAAATAAACCAACACTAGGTGTCACACTAGTTCAACCCCATGAACATGATTAGGGAACCCTGTTAGATGAAGAATGCCAAAGCAGTCTTAAGTAGCATGGGTATATTTGTAGCAATAGCCAAAAATACATTGTATTTGTCAAAATCATCCATTTTTCTTTTCTGCCAAAAAAAATTATTAGGATATTAAGTAAAGATCATGTTCCATGAAGATATTTTGTACTTTTCCTACCATAAATATATCAAAACTAATTTTTTATTAGTAATATGCATTGCTAAGAACTCCGTTTGGACAACTTTAAGGGCTATTTTCTCAATATTTAGATTTTTTTGCACCCTCAGATTCCAGATTTTCAAATATCCTAACAAACCATACATTAATGGAAAGCTTGTTTATTCAGCTTTCAGATGATGTATAAATCTCAATTTCGGGAAATTGACTGGTTTTGTGGTGCAGGGTCACAAATAAAACCCTGTGTGTAGCATTCAGCTATGTCTACTTATGCTAAATACTGTTAGTTTTGATAAAAGATGTCAAATGTATTTTCACAAAATACACAGAGCAAGGTAATGTTGCTTAAAAACGTAGCTACAATAAAGTTGAAACAATGTTTAGAACATATAATATAACATAATATATTAAAACAGCTGTTCTCAATGAATCAGGGTAATTAGGATGCTTTAGAACAGCTTAGGACTATTTGGAATGGTATAGAACTTTGGATTTTCCCATAGACTGAGACAGTTTGCAAAGGGTATGAATCATTTTAGACATGACACTTTTTGTTCAAATGTAAATAAAAGCTGAGAAATATTTTTTTTTTCCACAATGATGCCTCTTGTACATCGTCTTATTATCTTTTGGTAGAAGCCTGTGTCGTTTCCGGTCAAAAAAAAAAAAAAAAAACTTGCTGGTTGAATAAAAGTAATTTTATGTCAGAATTTGCCAGGAAAGAATCCTTGAGTACAAATACCAAGAGTGGTATATATAGGCTATGTTTGACAGACAGGGGGTTTTAATGTGGCAAGAAGCTAGTTTATCATGTATAATACCACATAATTATTTACTTTTATTTTGGATTCACAAAGTTTTTTATCTAGAAAAGCGATCCTTCTTTTGTCTCAGGCTGTGAAACCTCACAAGATATTAAGTTTGATTACATGCCAATCATGTAAAAATGTTTATCATCTTTTGTTTTCTCTACATTCAACAGAAAATCCACACAAGAATGAGGACAGAAGAGACATTTGAAGAGCCACTTGTACACTACCATATAAAACTTTGGGTCTGTAAGATGTCTGAAGTGTCTTTTTTCCCTCTAAGCTTCATTTATTTGATCAGAAATATTTTTAGGATTCTTGTTTTGAATGTGTTTAAGTAATTTTTGCCATTTTTAATGTCTAGCAGTTGTGTGCTATGAAGAGGGAACGGCTTGAATAAAGACATGAGATGGAAGTTGCATAACACAGGTCAGTTATTTACACATTTATTTGTTATCCTGCATATGCTAGTAGACTTAACATAGACAATGCGGATTATTTTACAGAAATGTCGACATACATGTACCATGACAAAGTGTTCTGTGATCACATAATTGTACAGATTACTACATGCATTCAAAGATGCTGATATGTGCAGAAACAGTCTGCAGCTTAAAGGTGTCTACGGACATTGAGATACAAGATAACATCGTTTAAACAAACAAAAACAGAAAAGAGGCAGAAGACGTGAGAGGAAGAAATACAGTGTAGCAAGGATGCATGGGAGAACAGGCTATGACACATGGATGACACATTCATATTTAACCTCGCTTTCAAACAAAAGAAGAAAACCACGCGCTTGCCATGACGATATATATCACAAACGATCATGTGATGAGAAACATGCTTGTTCACAGTCCATCAGCTGTTAAAAGTTCATTTTACCATTTACACAGGAGCAAAGTCACACAGACCCAAATCCCTTTGCATCTACTGCTCCCACAAAGGCTCATGGGAGATGCTTCTATAGTCATATGATGACATGCTACAGATAAAAAAAAAAGCAGTTGATTGCCTGGTGTGAGTCACGAAGAAAACAAGAGCTTAACATGACCGACTTTGAGCCCCACTCATTTGCCTTATTCGACAGGTGCTAAATGGTGTGAATCTTTGAAAAATTAATTTGCTTCCGGAATAAACATTTCCTATTAATTTACTCACCCCTATGTCATCAAAAATGTTCATGTCTTTCTTTCTTCAGTAGAAAAGAAATTAGGCCTTTTAATGTAAACATTGCAGAAAATGTTCTCTATAAATTCTTAAAGTTCACTTTCAGAACAAAAATTTACAGATAATGTACTCAGCCCCTTGTCATCCAAGATGTTCATGTCTTTCTTTCTTCAGTCGTAAGGAAATTCTGTTTTTTGAGTAAAACATTTCAGGATTTCTCTCCATATAATGGACTTCTATGGTGCCCCCGAGTTTGAACTTCTAAAATGCAGCTTCAAAGGGCTCTAAACGATCCCAGCCGAGAAAAAAAGGGTCTTTTCTAGCAAAATTTTCCACAAAAAAATTACAATTTCTATACTTTTAAACCTCAAATGCTCTTATTGTCTAGCTCGGCAACACGAACGTTTGAGATTAAAAATATATAAGTTGTAAATGTTTTTAGAAAATAACCAATCGTTTCACTAGATAAGACCCTTCTTCCTTGGCTGGGATCACTTAGAGCTATTGAAGCTGCATTTAAACTGCATTTTGGAAGTTCAAACTCTGGGGCACCATAGAAGTCCATTATATATATACATTTCCTTACGACTGAAGAAAAAAAGACATGAACATCTTGGATGACAAGGGGGTGAGTACATTATCTGTAAATTCTTGTTCTGAAAGTGAACTACTCCTTTAAAAATAAAGGTGCTTCAAAAGGTTCTTCAAGCAATACCATAGAAGAACCATTTTTGGTTCCACAAAGAACCATTTCTTGCTTACCTTCTGAATCTGAAGAACCTTCTTTGCCACAAAGAACCTTTTTTGAAACAAAAGGTTTCATGTAGATGAAAAGGTTCTTCTATGGCATCGTAGGGCCCCTTTATTTTTAAGAGGGTATAGTGGACTTCAATGTGTTGAAGGTCCAAATTGCAATTTCAATGCAGCTTCAAAGGGCTCTACACCATCTCAGCCGAGGAAAAAGGGTCTTATCTAATGAAACGATTAGTCATTTTCTTAAAATGTATATACTTTTCAACCACAAATGCTTGTCTTGCACTAGTTTGACTTCACGCATTATGTAGTAATTCGTTAAGTCTTTATATAAGTACATAATAGGGGTATAAAAGTATGGCTTTTTTTTAATGAGTACATGTTTTACTAGACAAGACTCTTATTCCTCGTCTGGGATCGTGTAGAGCTCTTTGAAGCTGCATTGAAACTGCAAACTCCCATTGAAGTCCACTATATGAAGAAAAATCCTGGAATGTTTCCCTCAAAAACCTTAATTTCTTTTTGACTGAAGAAAGAAAGACATGAACATTTTGGATGATGTGGAGGTGAGTAAATGATCCAGGGAATTTCTATTCTGGAAGTGAACTAATCCTTTAATTTGTGAAATATTTGAAACTGTAATTTTAAAATGCCACAATGTGCATACGAGTCTGCCACTGACAGATAAAAGTAAACCAGCTATAAATAACATCTTATGAGCTGTTCAAATGATCAGGGCTCTGAAATTAGTATTTCTGAGCATATGCAAGCACTTATTTGACATTATTTCATTTGAGCATTTCGTCTTGCTTGTGTTTATGGCATCACTTAAAAGGATAGTTCACTCAGAAATGAAAAGGCTGTCATCATTTACTCACCCTTAAACTTTATAATTACAGCATGTTTAGAACAGTTTTTGTTCATACAGTGAAAGGCAATGGGGTCCAAAACAGCACTGAACCCCATTGACATTCAACTTTGACTTTCAAATATTTGGGGGTTTGGGGGTGAATAAATGACAGAATTTTCATTTCTGGTGAAGTATTTCTCTTAAACGGTTGTTGTATGTGGTACTGGGAAAACTGTAGCAGCTTTAACATGCTGAAAAAAATATTCACTTTTAAAAACAAACAAAAAAATCCATTCATTTACCACAACAGAGGTGCCTACAGGCAATGCTAGCCAGGCACAAAAATGGTTACAAACTTCATTCGTTGATGACTTAACCCTCAATTTTATATACAGCATCACCATATAATATTTGGACACTTAAAGTGTCTGAACGTCATTGCATTTGATACAAAATATCACACTAAGTAGCATTTGCATGATGCTTTTTTTTTTACTTTATTTTATTTTTCATTTTTGAATACTTTAATTTTTGACAACCAGAAAGTGTCCAAAAACATCTGTCCTAATTTAAAAAATGTGCTTGTGCTATACATCTTTAAATTAAATTCAACTTAGTTTGATATTTTGTAAAAAACATTATACATTTTGTCCAAATATTTTTAGGGACACTGTATATGAGGCATATAACGCACAGCGGGGAAGCTGAACATCCAGTGGGAATGCATGAGATGGGCCATTATTCAACAGTCTGTCAAAACAGAAACAGGCATGTGACAACATTCTTTTAAAAACAACAACAACAAAAGAAACAAGATGATGCGCTCTTTAAATGAAGAAAACATAGACATCCACCATATCAGAAGATTAGTGTCGTAGAAAACCTGAGAACTTAATATTACGCATATCTATTACTTAAAGACCTGATTTTTTTTTCTCCTATAAAAAGTATAATTTTCTGTACAGTGCTATATGAACAATGCCAACTGATTTGTAGCCTTCTCATAAATATTTATGAACAGGCACGCGTCATTTCAACCACCATATGGCAGGAAATTGTGGTCGTGCAGAATTTTGGTTTAGAAAAAATAGAACCGCTGTCAGCATTAATTTAATAAAACCTAAAATACTTTTTATGAGCCTATTAAATAATTGCAAGAGTTTGTTTTTCGTATTTCAAATGAACCTGTTTGTAGACATTTATAAAAGACCCTCCTGGTCTGATTTGTCAGAAGAATCTTATTTGAAGAGTATAACCGATTCTGACAGCCACAAACGTCAAATCTTTTTTTGAGTGGTAACACTGATATTTCAAATATTAAAGATATATCATCTGAAAAATACAATTGAAGTCTCTGCCTGTACACTTACAAATCCATTAGACTGTAAATAAAGTGCCACAATTCTTGGCCTGCATAGATTGCAGTATGCTGTATTGCACTTTCCACCAAAGCGTAACCGCAAAAGCCAGCTGAAGTCTTGAGTTCCTCCTCCTCCTCCTCATCTTTTTCACAATCCTCATTCGGCCCATTTAGATTGTGTGATTTCTTCAAACCCACTGTACATTTTGAACAATCAGCCAACCGCCATGCCAAAGCAAGTAATATACATATATTTCCAGCAATCTTGGAATAAAGGCAACATAAAATGGATATTTTCTTTTAGATGACAGGAAAATGTCGGCCAGATGATAATACAGAACTCAAACGAGAACAAAATATTTTTGAATACTCAGTAAAACCAGACAAATGTGAGTTGCTGTTAAGAAATGACTCAAAGGTCAGGCATCCGAATGATACAGATATGGTGAAATATGAAGAATAATGAAACAACTCATGTGAAAAATTAAAACTGTAGTGGCATTTACCCTACTGTACTCGTTATATGAAAAAAAATGATTAAGTTTGATTTGTGTGTAAATGAAAACGGTTGTGTTTTGGTCCTTTTGACAAGTAAATATAGCATTTCTAAGAGGCTGGGTTTTTGAGTTTTAACAGGGAAATATGTGAACAACATTTGTAGGTTTTAATGACCAGAATCACTCATTTGAAATTACTCTAACACCACTATGTAGACTAGTTGTTCTTAAATTGAGTATGTAAAGATAAGTTAAGACATACATACCTGCAGTACCCATGTGTTTGTATGATATAGTTTTACCCTAAAATCTTCTTATTGAAAATTTACATCTAACTTTATCCTGGCATCGCTATCTCAATGTATAATATTCAATATAGAACTTGCATTTACAGCTACTGTATATTATCGCTATTTTCCTTTGGCAACTACAGGTGTATATGCAACTCTGATATCAAGAAAAAGTGGTGCAATTCATCTGGTCATTAAATGGAGATTTTGATGCTGCTAATTTGAATACCAAACCCAAAAATAAATAACTAAAATAAAACCTCAAAATAAATATGTGACATTATAGACCATTCCTAAATCTTAACACAAACACATCTGCATTAGGTACACATTGCATTTCTACAGAAAGTCATGATATGTTTCAATACGTCGCTACTTTGCAGCTCACTTTTCACAGTCTTTGATGAAAATTCCTCTTTGAAACAGAAAAAAGGCTAACAAAACCCTTTTGACATCTACTGTGCCCTCTGTGGCTATGTGCATTGTCATTGCTGTAGTCTCTATATTTACCGTGGAGTGCTCTCAGCAAACTAAGCACCGTAAAACAGCTTTGTTAATATGCATGCTCTTGTAGATCTGTCCCCCTACGGTTCTGACTGTCTCTATAAAACAATAAACAAGTGAAAGGTAAAATGTACAGGTAGGTCAACAATGTCCTCATTGTTGGGTAGATACATTCTAAACAAGCCTCTCGTTTGCACCCGCGTCCTCCAGGTGTCGTCTGCAAGAAACTGCAGTCTCTTTTGCGTTATTGACAATGACACAATTACAAGGGACTTTTCATGCCATGCAAAAATATCTTTCAGACCACATCTGCGTGCCCTTTTCTCCACCAGTGCGCTCCACTCTGTCCGAATGGCAAGCCACAGTCACATACCGGTTTCGCAAGATGGCGAGTGATTGCCATCCCCTGGCATTAGATGGATCTCCGGCGTAAACATGTGGTTCTCTACCTTGTGTTCACTTTGGTTAGAGTCTGGCTTTTCCTCCCCATTACTACCGACTACCACTTGAGTGCAGTTTTGTGCTGCTAGTTTGGGTGAGGAGATGGCTGCGGAAGCCACTTCCATTTGGTTCTGTTCCTCCTGGTAATCCTCTTCCTCCAGGTTCCCCAGAAGCAATGCCGTTTCTCCAGGATGGTACCTACCGGCTAGCATCTTCGGAGAAAGAACCAAGCCTTTCACTGGGATGCTACCCAGCATTTCCGAATCTGAACAAAGAGGAGAGCACTCTCCCTCCGGGGAGTCGTCTTCCAGAAGACTGTTGTTGATATCCTGTGGAGAAGAAGTGTTGGGTGGTGTCAGAGGAGCGTCTTCTGGTGTTTCTATGAAGTTGACTTTGAGGCCCTTTGAGGTCTTCTGATTTGTGCCTCGAATGGAGCTTCTGATGTTCTCGATGACCTCATTGAAGTTCTCGCCATCTGGCTGCTCTCGATTGAGAGTCTCAGAGTTCTCCTCGGGACTCATATCAGAGGGCGTCAGCTGGCCGAGGTGAAGGTGCGGAGGTACTTTCGGTTGCCTTTGCTGAACCTGCTCTGCTGTATAAGAAGTCGCCTTCTCACCCAGTCCAAATTCAGCGGTGCAGCTTGCAAAGCTATCAACACTTGATATGCTCCTGACATCGGTGATTGCTCTTTCCTTGGGCTGTTCGGTGACTTCCTTCATCTCAAACTCTACCTCGTGGTTTGACACAGCTGCAGGTTGTGTGCTGTTAATTGTGTTGAGATCAGAGAAGGACTGTGTCTTTGTCATCTGATTATACATTTCCTCCAGTTTCTGAGCATTTAGATGCTGTGGACTCGGTGTCCTGACATATTCCCGTGAGCCGTTTGGGCCGCTGTCGGGAAACTTCTTGTCGAAGGATCTGAGGCTGGTATCCGAGGATGTGCGCTGTGGAACACCCCACCGGCTCGGAGAAAGGTGGTTGTCCATTGGCTGTTTATCGTCGCCTTTGTCTACAGCGACGTCCATTAGCTCCATACTTCGTGCAAAGGCTTCTTTCAGGTTCATTGAGACAATGCTGCCATTTCTCTTGGCTCGCTCTAAGGCCTCTCTTCTCTTGATGGCTTTCTCCTGTCGTTTCTGCTCCTTGTAGAACTCGGAGAAGTTATTCACAATAATAGGGATGGGTAAGGCAATGACCAGCACACCAGCAATGCAGCAAAGTCCTCCGACTATCTTGCCAAGCAGAGTCTGTGGGTAAATATCTCCATAACCCACTGTAGTCATAGTAATTGTAGCCCACCAAAACGAAGCTGGGATGCTGGTGAATTTAGTTGCATCCTCGTCCTTCTCTGCAAAGAAGACCAAACTTGAGAATATCATGATTCCCATGGCTAAGAACAAAATGAGTAAGCCCAGCTCATTGTAGCTGCGCCTGAGGGTGAATCCGAGAGACTGCAGTCCTGTTGAATGTCTCGCCAACTTCAGAATCCTCAATATTCTCATGATGCGGAATATCTGCACCACCCTCCTCACGTTCTGGAACTGCAGCACGCTTTTGTTTGACTCGGTCAGGAAAATAGTGACGTAGTAGGGTAGTATAGCTAATAAGTCAATGACATTTAGCGGCCCTTTGAAGAATTTCCACTTGTTTGGAGATGACAGGAAGCGCAGGAGATACTCCATTGTAAACCATGCAATGCACACGGCTTCAACGTGAGCGAGTTGAGGATTGTCATTGGCCTGGCCAAATTCGTCCGTCACTTGGAGTTCGGGCAGGGTGTTCAGGGAAAGTGCAATAGTTGAAAGAACGATGAACAGAATGGATATGATGGCCAATATCTGCAAGAAAAAGAAAGGAAAGCGTCATTATGGTTTTTTCTTTAACACACTTCATTATTCATTATGCAAAATGTACAAAAGATTTTGTTCAGTGCTAAAGATAAACTTGCAACTTGCAATTAGTTCACTTTCTAAAATACAAATTTCCTGATCATTTACTAACCCCTCTCATCTAAGATGCTCATGTCTTTCTTTCTTACGTTGAAAAGAAATTAAGGTTTTTGAGGAAAACATTCCAGGATTTTTCTCCATTTTTTCTGCATTTGCTTATGCAATGAAAGCACAAGAACACAAAGACTTTGTCTCACTCTTTATACATACATATAGACTTTGTCTCACTCTTTATACATACATATAATCTTATTTTCCTAAAATAATGTTTTTTTAAACATTTAAATGAGAGGCACATCCATTCTAGTAGACAGTTAAATAGAAAGTTGATATTACTTTCTATTTAATTTTCTACTAAAATTTGATTTGATTTGATTTGATTTAAGGATCAATTTGCTTTGCAATTACATATTGTTGGCACCAAGATTAAAGGTTAAAACATAGTCTTTAGATGTCATTTGTCTTGATTTTAGCCTTTACAGCCTCAAAACCTTTGCATGCCTTTTCTCATGAGCTTTATGTATCTCAAGCATCAAGGTTAATTGGTCCTAGAACAGCTCTGGAAAATTTGATAACATAAAAACACACCAAATCCATTTTGTTATGATAAGAGGAGTCAGATTTGCTGCATGTTTTGTTGCATGTAGGACCGGAAACCATAAAAATAAAGGCATAAATAAAACCAGTACAAAAATAGCATCCCATTTTCTTTGATTACCTGTGTTGAAGGGGACCTCAATGAATGAGCGAGCATATGGCATGAATATCAAACAAGAGCATGAATGAAGTGACAGCTCTCTGCCCGTAAATGGCTTCAGTAAATGAATGAGTGGGAGGATCAAGCGTGAGTAGGCCTTCCTGCCCCTATTGACCAACTGCAGGTTGAGCTTTTCCAATCGGAGCAGGTCGAAGATAACAGCCATGCCTTCAGCCAAAACTTACAACACTGGTCCCATTTGAAATCATGGCCTTGCTCTGTTTTATTACACCTAGTTCAAAAAAAGATAACTAAGAATTGCTTTTTAAAAGACCTGGCAAATTCTCTGTTCTCTCAATGATTTTTTTCTCATTCTTTATTGTCTGGCAATCCAGTGAAAGACGGATTTGGCTATACATAACTTGTCACATGGACAGGCCACCTGATGCGATAATGTTCTTTATCTAGTATTCCTTTGTAATCTCCTGCATCTTCAGATGTTTTGCGAGATTGTGACGACGCACAGACAAAAACTCCCGGAGCTTAGCTATAGCAAGCAGCGAATTCAAATGATGTCATGATGATTAAACATCTCTAGCATTTCTGGCTCCTTTTGCATAATTCAAAAAGGGTAAATCAGTTACTTAAGTGTCTCATATATCTAGTTTATCTTCCTTTACAAACATTGATTCCTGGCCAATGTAAAACCGCATGCTAATGCTCCATTTCCTGTGGTGTACCATGACTGTATTACATAAGCCAGTGGCGTGTACAGCTGTGAAGCTGCAAGAGACAGTTTTATATACAAGTAACATTTACTTGCTACAGTATTTAAAAAAAAAAGGCCACAATATTTAGTTCCTGTTTTAACTCTTCTAACCCAAAACAATATTTGATAAATGTCCAATTAATCTTTAGAGGTCAAAATTGCAGCGGATGAAAGGTGACTATAATTCTGAAGGTCTCCAGGAATATTAGGGCTAATGAATCAAATCTTCCATGGCAGACCTACAGCCTTTTATAAATGAGAGTAGGATTGATATTTATTAGAAGAGACGTCTCTCAATCATCTCTAGCACAGTTCAGGTGATTCTGAAGGGTGCATAACTTTCTCTGACCTTGGTGTGTCAGAGGAGTGAGCACTCTCCTTTTCTTTGTGAAAATGAATTGTGGCTGTGCTACTAAAGCTGTTGTTTTCTTTGCGCACAAAAAGTATTCTTGTAATGTCATAACATTATGGTTGAACCACTAATGTTACATGGACTATTTTAATGATGTCCTTACTACCTTTCTGGGTCTTTAACGTGGTAGTTGTATTGCTGTCTATGCAGGGTCAGTGTTAATTTGTGTTAATTTGTGTTCCAAAGATTACACAAGGTCTTACGGGTTTGGAACAACATAAGGGTGAGTAATAATGATAGAATTTTAATTTCTGAGTGAACTATCCCTTAAAACATGAGAACATATTCAACATGGTGTTTTCACCATTAAATAACTGACCTTCAAATAGTCTGTGAATTAAAGCAAAACTAAAATAATAAAATATTAGGTGTAAAATACTGTTTTGGATGGTAGGGGGTCTGGGTATTCATCAATATTGGTTTCCGCCACTGAATAAAAATAACTAAATAAATGAATAATTGTGACTTTTTATCTCACAATTTTGACTTTGTGTCTGCAGTTGCGAGTTTACATCTCAATTTCGAGATATAAACTCGCAATCCTCACCTTTTACCTCAGAGCTGTGAGATATATAAACTCGCAATTGCGAGATATAAAGTCAGAATTGAGACAAAAACTCGCAATTCTGACTTTTTTCCTCAGAGCTGTGAGATATAAACTCACAACTGCGAGTTATAAAGTCAGAATTGAGACATAAACTTGCAATTCTGAGACATAAACTTGCAATTCTGAGAAATAAACACTCAATTCTTAGAGATAAACTCAACTCTGAGAAATAAAGTCAGAATTGAGGCATAAACTCGCAATTCTGACTTTTCCCTCTGCGTTGTGAGATATAAACTCACAATTGCAAGTTATAAAGTCAGAATTGAGACATAAACTTGCAATTCTGAGACATAAACTCACAATTCTGAGAAATAAACACTCAATTCCTAGAGATAAACTCTCAATTCTGAGAAATAATGTCAGAATAGTAAAAATAAATAAAAATAAAGTCAGAATTGTGAGATATAAACTCGCTATTCTGACTTTTTTCCTCGAAATTGTGATATATAACTTTGCAGTTGCGAGTTATAAAATCAGAATTGAAACAAACTTGCAATTTTGACTTTTTTCCTCAAGAGTTGTGAGATATAAACTTGCAGTTGTGAGTTATAGTCATAATTGACTTGCAATTCTGAGACAAACACAATTCTGAGAAATAAACTCTCAATTCTGAGAAATGAAGTCAGAATTGTGAGATTTAAACTCACTATTCTGACTTTTTTCTACAGAGTTGAGATATAACCTTGCAGTTGTGAGTTATAAAATCAGAATTGAAACATAAACTTGCAATTTTGAGAAATAAATTCAGAATTGCGAGATGCAAACTTGCATTTGCAAGAAAAAGAATTATCTGCTTTTTTGTATAAAATAGGTAACCAAGCAGTTAATTTTTAGTTTAACTATCCCTTTAATATTAATAATTCTATTGACAGTCCTAGATACAAACAGGCCTAGATACAAAATAAATATTTTTATCACTACTGTTCAAAAGTTTCAGTTTGGGTTCAGTCAGATTAAAAAAAAAAAAAAAAGCAATACTTATTCAGCAAGGATGCGTTAAATAATCAAACTTGACAGTAAAGACATTTCTGAAGGATCATGAAGGACAATGGCTGCAAAAAAATCAGCTTGCTTTGCACCACAGGAATATATGTGACCCTGGACCACAAAACCAGTCTTAAGTCGCTGGGGTTTGTTTGTAGCAATAGCCAAAAATACATTGCATGGGTCAAAATTTTAGATTTTTCTTTTATGCCAAAAATCATTGAGAAATTAAGTAAAGTTCATGTTCCATGAAGATTTTTTGTAAAATTCCTACTGTAAACATATCAAAATTATGATTAGTAATATGCATTGTTAAGAACCTAATTTGGACAACTTTAAAGGTGATTTTCTCAGTCTTTTTGATTTTTTTGCATCCTCAGATTTCTGATTTCAAATAGATGTATCTCAGTCAAATATTGTCCGATCCTAACAAACCATACATCAATAGAAAGCTTATTTATTGAGCTTTCATATGATGTATAAATCTCAGTTTTGTCAAATTTAACCTTATGACTGGTTTTGTGGTCCAGGGTCACATATGGTCCCACAAAAGGCACTCATCATTCCAGTCCCCTCTGTGTTGATTTCTACTGTATTGTTCTTGCACCGTTAATGCAAAGTATACATCTGCAGTGGTGAATAAAGTGATAGTGATGTCATACAGGGAGCAGCTTAAGTGCCCGCTCATTCAAACCACTGAATCCGTCCAATATTACAAGCCGACCGCATACATGGTTAAACCATAATATAAGGCATGCTCAAGCCCAAAGATCTGGCCATGAAATGAGCTAATGCCTTTTATCTCAGTTCCCGCTGTTCTACATTTTGTAAAGCAAGAGCGCTTGTGCAGGAAGTATTATAATGAGCACTCGGTGGAAACCTATTAGCAGCATGTCCCATCAGTCAAGCACGGATTTTCTGAAGAAGTGTGAAGTCATGATGTTCCTAGGACACTGAGTGCTGTCTCACCCTACTCTCCTGAGCAACTTCAATCCTGTTCTGGATTACAACAACAGCAGTGTGCCATTTATCTGCACTGCATGTACTTGCAATGTGTTGTGGAATTTATTGAACTAACTAAAGTCATAAATATTATTTAACCTCCCGCCCTAGCTCTTTCTATCAATCAGTCACATGCTTGCACCTCCCAAACATCTGGAAATCACATATACTCACAGGCAACATTACAGAGAGTAGGGTCAAATGAATACGGATCAAAGTGTCTGACCTTATTTCCACGAATCATATAGAAGTGGCCTGCCTTAACTTAAATGAAGTGGGAGCTGTTAGGAGATAAGTTACGACGCGCATCCATGTATGCTTCACGGTTTCATTGGGATAATCCCTTTAGGAAGGACCCCATGGACCTCACTTTCTGACCCAGGAACAGTTAGAAAGGTTGCTCGCTCCTGCCTGTGCATTAACGTCATTGCCTAGGAGGACACACATTGCCTGTAGTTGTTTTGTCTGCTGCAAAAGCTCATCCAGCAGCTTCCAATAAATCTATAAAATGTGTTATGTGAGCTTTGGGATTAAATGTTTTGTCCTGTGGCACAAAGATGAGTGTAACAAAAAGGGAAACATGTCTCTGAAAAGACCTGGCATGGGGCAGTGTTAACAAAATTACGGTGTTAACGAAGGTCTAAAATTTAAATTTAGTCGCAATAGTTGTTTCACACAAAATTTTGTAAAATTTTGTTTTTGTAATTTTGTAAAACACACTTTTAATAATCAAACGTCAGTGCAAAAATAAACTGGAAAATAAATTCTGCATATCTATTCTACAAAAGAAGGTTTGTGTTTACATACTATATGTGTGTGTCCTATGTATATATAAATACACACACGCGTATATATTAAGGAAAATAATACTCGAACATTTTAGTGGTGTCAAATTGATTAATTGTGATTTAAGCACATCCAAAATAAAAGTTTGTGTTTAATTTTTCTGTGTTTTAGTTTGTGTTTGCGTAAATATACGCACTTTTATTTTGGATGCTATTAATCATGATTAATCATTTTGCAGCCCTAATATTTAACCAATTTACTGCTGTCAAATCAATTAATTGTGATTTAATATTTTTGCAGCCCTAATATTCAACCATTTCACTGCTGTCAAATCGATTAATCATGATTAATTGTTTGCAGCCCTAATGTTCAAACATTTTAGTGGTGTCAAATTGGCTAATTGTGATTAATCATTTTGCAGCCCTAATACTAAACCATTTTACTGATGTCAAATCGATTAATTGGATTAATATTTTTGCAGCCCTAATATTCAACCATTTTACTGCTGTCAGATCGATTATTCATGATAAATTGCGAGTAATCGTTTTGCGTAAATATACACACTACACACATACACATATATAGTACGTGAACACAAATTTTATTTTAGATGCGATTAATCGTGATTAATCATTTTGCAGCCATAATATTCAAACATTTTAGTGCTGTCAAATTGATTAATCATGATAAACTGCAATTAATCGTTTTGCAGCCGTAATATTCAACCATTTTACTGCTGTCAAATAAATTAATCATGATTAATTGCGATTAATCGTTTTGCAGTCCTAATGCTCAAACATTTTAGTGCTGTCAAATTCGATTAATCATGATTAATTGTGATTATTTGTTTTGCAGTCCTAATGCTCAAAATTTTAGTGCTGTCAAATCGATTAATCGTCTTGCAGCCCTAATATTTAAACATTTTAGTGGTGTCAAGTTGATTAATAGTGATTAATTACATCCAAAATAAAAGTTTGTTTAATTTGTGTGTTTTAGTTTGTGTTTGAGTAAATATACACAGTACACACACATATATAGTACGTAAACACAAATTTTATTTTAGATGCGATTAATCGTGATTAATTGTTTTGCAGCCCTAATATTCAAACATTTTAGTGCTGTCAAATCGATTAATCATGATAAACTGCAATTAATCGTTTTGCAGCCGTAATATTCAACCATTTTACTGCTGTCAAATAAATTAATCGTTAATTAATTTAATCGTTGTGCAGTCCTAATGTGTCAAATTTGATTAATCGTGATTAATAACATCCAAAAAAAATGTGTGTTTAATTTGTGTGTGTTTTAGTTTGTGTTTGCGTAAATATACACAGTACACATACACACATATATAGTACGTAAACCAAATTTTATTTTAGATGCAATTAATCGTGATGAATTGTTTTGCAGCCCTAATATTCAAACATTTTACTGCTGTCAAATCAGCTAATCGTGATTAACTGTTTTGCAGCCCTAATACTAAACCATTTTACTGCAGTCAAATCAATTAACCATGACTAATTGCAATTAATTTGTTTTAGTTTGTGTTTGCGTAAATATACACAGTACACAAACACATATATAGTATGTGAACACAAATTTTATTTTAGATGCGATTAATCGTGATTGTTTTGCAGCCCTAATATTCAGACATTTTAGTGCTGTCAAATTGGTTAATTGTGATTTAATCATTTTGCGGTCCTAATATTTAACCATTTTACTGCTGTCAAATTGATTAATCGTGATTAAAAAAGTTTGTTTAATTTGTGTGTTTTAGTTTGTGTTTGCTTAAACATACACAGTCATACACGTATATAGTGCGTGAACACAAACATTTATTTTGGATACGATTAATCGATTTGACAGCACTAAACTTTTTTATATTAATTTGCATATTAAGACATTTAAAATAAAATGTTAGTCAATTAACATTTTATTCTCATTTACATTTTTACTTTAGACAAGTGCAAAGTTAAATGAATGAACTACAAAATATTCAAACTTTTTACATTTTCAAACATTTTTCATATTAATTTTTATATTAATTAATTTAATCTAAGTAAAATCTAATTTTAGATGATAAAAGTAACATTTTAGATGATAAGTGCACAATTACACTAAATATTCAGACCTTTAATGAATATTTGAAACATTAAAACTAAAACTAAATTAAAACTAAAATTCATAGATATGATGACAAAATATGTGGCCCTGGACCACAAAACCAGCCTTAATTAGCATGGGTATATTTGTAGCCAAAAATACATTGTATGGGTTAAAATTCTTATTTTTTATGCCAAAGATCATTAGGATATTAAGTAAAGATTTCCTATCAAAATACATCATAATATATCAAAACTTAATTTTTGATTAGTAATATGCATTGCTATGAACTTCATTTGGACAACTTTAAAGGTGATTTTCTCAATATTTAGATTTTTTGCACCCTTAGATTCCAGATTTATAAATAGCAGTATATTGGCCAAATTTTGTCTATTGTTCTATTGTTCTATCTATCTATAGTTCGATGCCAAGACTCCTGGTGAGACTTCCAGGCTGGCTGATGTTTCTCACACTGATTTGTGTCATTGGAATATGAATGAGGAGAGGAAATACATAAAAGTAATTCCACTTCAACCTCAGCTTATGTGGACATAAGTCTCACTGACTGATCTGACAAGCTCAAGAGCTTTAGGTCCCGCCAAACCCAGAGCTGAGCAAGCATCTTTGAACATCCTATCTTTCCCCAATCCAGATCTTTCCATGTAAAGATGTTCAATAAGAAGACTTTGTGGAAAAAATCCAGCCAAGCATGCAACATCTACTTGCTTTATGGTCCCAAGGTTTTAATCACCTGTCACCTCGCCCTATGAATATGTTATTCCACCGGGACTCTAACTTCCGTTCAGCCACCTGTCACCAGGGACAGCTTGGTAATTTCCTGTCTTTCTTTGCACTGTGATTGGGCCTCACCTGCAAGCCGTGCAAGAAAAATGACCTAGGCCACACCAGTCTGTCTGTCAACCATGAGAGGTTATTGATTGAGTACACATCACATTATGGACCCTGCAAAGAGCAAGCGTTTGCCAAGACATATCGATCGGCCACTTTGTACATTATCGTGCCTGATGCACCTTGAAGTGGGACAGTTTGCTGTCCCGCGTCATCAATACGCACTCCAAAGATTGGGTTACTTCTTAAGCATCAGATCAATTGCTGTCATTATGACTGGGGAAATGCTGAAGGATCACCCAGTGTGATACTCAAATATTATTTCCTGAATCAGATGATCTGCTAAAGAACAATAGAAATATATGGTGCTTGCCGTTCCAGGTGAATGATGCTGCTGTCCTTGTGGAAAGTGGCATTGTAAAGCTTTAAATAGATTAATGAGCTTGCTTTAGAGACAAAAGATCAACAGAGTAATACATATTCAGTTATGAGATGTTATAGAGCTGCAGTAGTTAAAAATTTATAGAGCTACAATAGTTGAATGTCAAATATCTTTTGTAACTGCAGGTGTAGCTAAAACTAAACGTTTTTGGTAACTAAAAGAAACAACCTGATCTCATAACGAAAAAATACCTGTGGGAAATACCAATAAGTACATATCACTGCAGTTTCCAACAGAAATGTACACTGAGTGGCACTAAAAGAGTGTTCCGTTTTTCCCTGGAACAGGTGAACGTACATAATAGTATGTTTTATGTGACATTGGTTTTGTATGTGTCACCCCAGTTCTGACTTGAAATGTCCATTAACTGGTGCTATAAAACTAATGTTCTGTGATGTTTTAAAATAACGTATCATCTGCACTACACCTAAACCTACTCCATAGTATGAAGCAAAATGAATGTGATGTAAAAACACAATCGCAGACATACCGCTTTAGCTTGTTTTTTAATCTCTCATCTTTCAGCTCTTTGATTGTGAGTCATGTACTTATTGGTACTTAAATCACGTCTTGCGGAAAAGTTCCCACATGTACGTTTTCAAAACACGTTGAATAACAAGCTTGCTCAGTCGCTCAGCCAGCACAGGTTCGGACTTAGGATGCGGGATCCTTGGGTACGAATCCCGTGAAAAACATGAATCACGATGAAAGAGCTGAAAGATGAAAGATCGAAAAACACAACACATTCTCACTCCCAACTTGTCACATATTGACGCTTGTTTAGGACCCTTTGGCGTCACCTATTGACGCACAGGGTACCCCTTTAATGTCATTTTTCAATGTGCAGCATCCTCCATTGGTTTAAATAAGAAACCTTTGCTGTCAATATGCTGACGCGAAAGGCATTGAGAATTTTCGTCATGATTTTTTTGAATCGTCATGATTAAATTGTATATTGGGTAATAATATTGCCATTATTGCATATATGTTGAGGTGTGATTTTTCAATGTAAACAGTCACAGCAGTTTTATTTACACATTTGTGAGCACGTAACCCAATCCCTGCCCCTAAGCCTACCATTTGTCAATAAAACACAAGATATAACACAAGATATAACAGGCAGATATACAACTACAGTCATAATTTATTAAAAAAATATTAATATTCCAAGTCTTCCGAGGAAAAACGATTGATTTGTGAGAGGAATAGATGTCCTGTGTGTTGCAGTCTGTTCTTGAATTCAGAAAATGCCACCAGAAGCCTTACGTCAGCCTTGGGTGTGAAACACTATTGGCTCTTGTGTGTCTCGTGACCGATTGTGTCATGCTACGGTATAGCGCCATGCTTTTTAAATGAGATGTGAGCGTGTTAACAGAGCAGGATCATTTTCAGTAATTTTCAGCAGCTTCCGAAGACTTGGATTGCAGCAGGACTTTTTTGTGATGCTTTTATACTGCTTGTTTATGGACAGTTTTTTTGCATTAAATACCTGTGACTGTACATTTATTTGCCGGCTGCATGTTTTGTATTGTTCAGAAATAGGTAGGTTTAGCATAGGGGTGGGGTTACGTGCTCCAATTAAAGTGTAAATTCATATAAAAATATTTCTTTTGTTACAAATGCATGCAAACCATTAATTTAAGACAAATAATTAAAAACAATCGAGGGCCCTGCACGTCGAAAAATGACACACAACTACAGTTGCAATCAAAATTATTCAACCCCCCAGAGACTGCGGTACTTTACAAATAAAAGCTTGTCTGAAGTTTCAGGACTTTATAAAAATTGCATCTACAACAGTGTACTGGCATATTAAAAGTGAAAATGTCAATATATAATGTAATGTGTTTGAGTTCTAGGATTTTTTAGTAACACAGCTGTCATAATTATTCAACCCCTATTCAACATTGCCGTTTTAAGTCATTTATTTTGTGGTAGAGAACAAAATTCTCCTAAAACACAATTAAGCCTTTAGAAACTATTAAAAAAACTGAATCAGCTTCAGATGTTACACATCTATACATTTATCCCATGCATGTGCTGAAGTTGAGTAGCAAATATGGTAAATTCAACAGAGCTTTCACAAAAGCTATAGAGAAGAAATAGTTTTATTGTATTAGAAAGTCAAAGGCTACGTGAAGATTTCTAAGACATTAAAAGCCTTATTCCTTAGTTTAAAGTGTGTTGTGCCAGAAAACCTTTGAGGGTGTTGAACCAAAAATGCACGATTTCATAAAATGTTTGATCAGAGCAACTGAGAAAAACCTGCAATGTACAGCCAAAGACTTGCGAGATGACCTGATGAAAGGAGGAAAAATATTTCATTCCAGAGTAGATGATGAACATAGGACAAGCATGGCCTTCATGTTGGGGCATCTTGGCGAATACCATTCTTGATCAAAAAGAACAAAAAGGTCAGCTTGAATATGCTAAAATTTATTTGGATAGACCTGTGGAGTTCTGGAAGAATGTTTGTGAGTGATGTGACCAAACTGGAACTTTTTGGACGTATAGATCAGCGGATTGGCTGGTGCAAAAAAGGGAAAACTAATGAGCAGAAGAACACTATCTCCATGGTCAAACATGGAGGTGAGCTGATCCAATTATGGGGTTGTTTTACTGTAGCATGAAGTGGAAAACATGACTGTATGAAGGAAACCATGGATTTTTTTTAAGTATCAGGCCATTTTGACAAGAATTGTGATGCCTTTGGTGCAAAGACCAAAGATGATGATCAATGGACTTTCCTGCAGGACAATCATGCCAAAGTAAACAAACAAATCTACTTCTGCTTGGTCACAGAATGTTCTTGAGTGGCCTGTTCAGTCTCCAGATTTAATTCTCATTGAAAATATTTGGTTGAATTTGAAGAAAGCAGTGGCAAAGTGAAAACCAAAGATTATCCGTGATCTAAAAGCTTTTTCAGCCGAGGAATGGTCCAAGATTGCAGTAGAGAGGTGATCAACACTTCTAAACACTTTCAAACATCGTTTATTGGTGGTTTTAAATAATAAAAGATTCTGCACCAAATTTTTACTTTTGGGGGTTGAATAATTTTGAACATGAACGTTTAGAGCCAATTTGATTTTTTTTCATTATTTATCAGTTTATGTTCTCAGAATTACTCAAATGTGTATTAAAATACTTTATCTAATAGTGTCCTAATGCCTTTGTAGATTTGTTTTTAGAAAAACAAATTATCTGGAACAAAATGTCTTGCATGTCAAGGGGGTTGAATAATTTAGATTGCAACTGTACATCAAAAAGCGACACCAAGGGGTCCTGACCAAGTGTCAATATGTGACTAGTTGGGAGTGAGAACGTTTTGAAAAACAAGCTAAAACAGCATGATTGTGATTGCGTTTTTACTGTACACCAAATTCGCTTTTGTTTATGCTATCAGGTAGGTTTAGGTGTAGTGCAGATAGTCGTTATTTTAAAACGTCATGGAGCACTATAGTTATAGCCCACCTAATGGATATTTCAAGTCAGAACTGCGGTGACACGTACAAAACCAGCATCACATAAAGCGTATGTACATTCATCTGTTCTGGGGAAAAAAAACCCCAATCTTTTAGCACCACTCAGAGTACATTTCTGTTGGAAACTGCAGTGATATGTACTTACTAGTATGTATTCTGCATCTCGCGAAAAATTTCCTACAGGTACATTTTTGTCATGAGATCAGGTTGGAAACTTTGTAATTGCTTGCAAAAGAGCTTGCAAAAGTATTGCGCTCCACCAAGAAACGTTGTGTTCTCTTGTAACACATTTGCGTTCTCTCTGAAAACTATTGCATTCCTCTGAGAAATGCTGTGTTTGCCTACAAAACATTTGTGTACTCTAGCCAAACTAACCTTGAAAATCAATGAAATGTATATTATGACACCTCTTCTAAAGATTTTAGCATGGTAATGGATATGACAATGTTAACAGATTTTGTCTTGGCGGAATAGACCTGCTACACTGCTGAATTGCTACCACTGTTGATTATTGCTGTTGCTGCTGGAAAGCAAGTACAGGAACTTGCTACTGCCACTACAAGCACCAAGACGGTGCTGTGAGTATTTAAGACATACGGCTGCTGCAGGATAGCATATAAAATAACCCATACCAGATCTATACAGGTGGAGCTGGGGAAGGTGGAGGGTTCACTAGAGCTGCGAAATGTTTTACTGAATGCTAACCTGCCATTTAACATGGACCAATCAGCTTGTACCAAATAGTTTAACACTGTGAGTTTCATGACAGAACTTGGCATTTGTTCCTTTCACCCTATATTATTTCCATCATAAAAGTTCTCAGGACAATTTCAAAGTTTTCCAAGTGAATACATTTTTCCTCCTATCTCTCTTTTTTTTTTCCATCACCATGTCCCTTTAGGGGGCTCCATACGCATAAAATGAATTGATTAGGACTATGTCTAGTGTGAAATCCACAATGTGTCCCCAGGATGTTATTCCACCACGCTTTCTCAGGCAGATTATTGACACTGTTGGCCCTGATCTGCTGTCTGTTATTAACAAGTGTCTCCAAACTGGGACTGTTCCCCATGATTTCAAACTTGCTACAGTGAGACCTCATCTTAAAAAAACAAATCTCGATTCCACACTGCTGTCTAACTTTCGTCCCATTTCAAATTTGCCTTTTTTAATCTAAAATCCTTGAGAAAGTTGCTTTAAACCAACTTCAGTCATATTTATCTTATAATTCTATTTATGAAAAGTTTCAGTCTGGTTTTAAATCTTACCATAGCACGGAGTCAGCCCTCTTACGAGTTTTAAACGATGTCATGTTGACTACGGACTCTGGCCAGTTTATGGCTTTGGTTTTGTTAGACCTCAGCTCTGCCTTTGATCTGGTCAATCATAACGTACTAATTTCGCGTCTTGAAACGTGCATTGGTTTACGGGGCATAGTATTACAATGGTTTAGGTCATATCTTACTGATAGGAGGTTTAAGGTCAATATTGGGCACCATTCCTCTTCTGAGATACAGTTAAGATCTGGTGTACCTCAGGGATCGATTCTGGGTCCAGCGTTGTTCTCTCTTTATCTGCTTCCATTAGGGTCTATCTTTAGTAAATATGGGGTCTCTTTCCATCTGTATGCAGATGACACTCAGATTTATATTCCTGTAAAGCGTGGAAATAAGAATGCCTTTAAGCCTATTCTGGAATGTTTGGAGGAGCTAAAACTTTGGCTGGCAACAAACTTTTTGAGCCTCAATGAGAGTAAAACTGAATTCATAGTGTTTGGTCCTACTGATCAATGTGTACATGATTTCAAAAGTACATCTCTATCACCGTACAGTAGCTCATGTGTCAGAAATCTGGGTGTTTTGTTTGACAGTAACCTCAAATTTGATAAGCAGATAAGTACAGTGGTTAAGTCTTGTTTTTACCATATTCGTCTTCTTTCAAAAGTAAAGCCATTTCTATCTCTAAAGAAGCTTGAAATTGCTATGCACGCATTTGTAACATCTCGGCTTGACTACTGCAACTCTTTATATGTCGGTGTCTCTCAGTCTTGTGTCTCTCGTTTGCAGTTAGTCCAAAATGCAGCAGCCCGGCTTCTCACAGGAAAGCGCAAATACGAGAATATTACGCCGGTTTTAATTTCACTTCATTGGCTGCCAGTCAAGTATAGAATTGATTACAAAATCCTAATGTTTGTTTTTAAATCTTTAAATAGTCTTGCCCCACAGTACTTAACTGATTTGTTACAGCCTTACATTCCATCAAGATCACTCAGATCTACTAATTTTAATTTGTTGCAAGTGCCTAGGACAAGACTAAAAACCAGAGGTGACCGTGCCTTTTCTGTTGTTGGTCCAAAGTTATGGAACGATCTCCCGTTTCACATCAGAACTGCCCCAACCTTGTCTGTTTTTAAGTCCACTCTTATAACTATTAAAAAATCTATTTTCCTTGGCGTTCAACATCTCTTGAACTATTGTTCTGTGTTTTTGGCCTTAGGAACCTCGCCTGTGTTTACAGCTTGTGTGTTATTATGTTTTATAATTTGTGTCTTTCTTACTGCGTAGTGTTGTAAAGCACTTTGGTCAACCTCGGTTGTTTTTAAATTGTGCTCTATAAATAAAAATTTTGTATTGTATAAAATGAAAATGCTTTGCATTTTTGTTTCCCACATTTCTTTTTATGCAGTTTATTTCTTATTTATCACTCTAGTTGTGGCATACCAGCTCCAAGCCCTTGAAGTAAGTGTGTAACCGTCAAGGAATGTGAATGAGAGATGCTGCCAGCACCTTTTTAAATATGACCTCTGTATCTAAAGTTTGCAGTTTATAAGCATTGATTTATCCTGACAAGTCTTGGCTGTTTAAAATGTGGTGAATAAAATTAAACGAATGGGCTTCAGGGGGGTCAGGATGTGTTTGACTGCCATGGCAAATAGGAGTAAACTGATTGGCACTGGCTACAAAGAGCTCCGCTTGGGCCGTTCCCGGGCTCATCTCCACAATGTTGAGACCCTGGAGACTTTATTGACTAGGCTATGAACATTTTGGTTGTACAAGCTCCAAGGTTTTAAGGATTTCAGGAGCTAAGCCAATCCCAGCTTCAAGAGAAATGACTGCTGATCCATAAATGCAGAGAAAAACTAGAGAAAAATAAAGTCAGGAGTGTCCCACAAATGATATTTCATAATGCAGAGATATGCTCCACTGAATGCTTGGTCTACAAATTACAGCACTTCCTCAAAGTCCTGACAACTCTACAGTGGATTGTCCCTGAATGGGAAAGAGGAATCCATCGAAGTACTTGATTAAATTCAGTCCTTTGTGTGTCATGCTCTGGCTGTTTTCAATTAATGATGCTAATGAAGACAACCTTTAGCCTTCTCATTTTGCTTTAACAATTCCTAATATGATCAATAATGAGGCTCGACATGCTTTACTGAATATTTTATCACCGCTCAGAATGTTCTTCTAAATGAGGCGCTTAATCTAAAATTCACTAATACAGACATCGCTTATCACTTTGGAGACATAAGGAAAAGACAGAAGTGCAAACAAAACATCTCGTTTTTTAAAATCAATTTGACAAATGACTGCTATGTATAATTGATGCACTCTTGTAAAAGGTTGCGGGGAAACCCTGGAGCCACAGCTTCTAGTGTAATGATTTTCCAATGAGTAAATCTAATCAGACTGAAAGTGCTAGCTATTAGCTCTCATTGACTCACCTAGCTCTTCACGGCAACTCTGGCATTGTCTCGGTTTAAACCTTGAATCTGTTGTATCTTGATGTCTTCCAATGTCTGTCCTTCTGTCTTTGACAGATGCCAATATTATTGATACAGCTTCTCTTAAAGCTTTCGTCAAAGGCTCAGAGAAAACAGCCTAGCCTTGAGCTTCAATGCTTTGAATGCACCAGTAAATACCCTTGTAAATGTTGTACAGGAGGTTATGTGATGGATTGATGAGTGCGAGGGAGTGGAAGAAAACTCTCTGTCATATAGTGAAAGATGAGCCAAGTTTCGAGAAATCCCTTAATAGAGCATAGAGCATCTTCTAATTCATACGGTCATAATTAAATAAAATAAAATAAATATGATGCAGACATGCCTGGTTGATATTGTTTAAACAATTATATATTTTTTTTATAATTTTATTAATTACATTACAATTATATTTAATCATTTTGATGATATTTGATATACAGCATATTTAATTCCGTGTTTCTGCATTTGATCTAAAATGGCTTTTTTTATATAGAGGAAACATTATTTCAACCAAGCCACTGTAGCCAAGTAGACTGAAATTTGTTGATATTTAACAAAAATTTAACTGTTAGAAATAATTTTCAGTAACTGGTTTAAAGCTAAAACTAAATATTCAAGTACTAAATTACTAAAATTGAAATAAATATATAGAAATATTTATAAAAAAATGTTTATATCAACATTACTAAAACTAAAATGAAAACTGAAATGCTAAAAAATTTTATATTAATGATCAAACTTTAAAAACTTTTAAATGTAAAAAAAAAAATAGAAATGTTTCCTTGGCAGCTAACTTAAAAAAAGTTACTGAAGTACTAAAATTACTAAAACTGAAACTTTAAAGCTATATAGAAATATTTTCAAAATAAAAGTAGCAAAAAGTATATAAACTTTACTAAAACAAACTAAAATGAAAACTGAAATTATAAAAAAAAGTCATATTCAAAATAGTAATCATTTACAGTAACTAATTTAAAACTGAAACAAAAAATACAAATATTAAAAATTTTTACATTAAAAAATAGAAATGTTGCCTTTGCTAACTGAAATAAGTTCAAGTACTAAAATTACTAAAACTGAATTAAAATGAATCTATAAAAAATATAAAAATATATTTAATATCAACATTACTAAAACAAACTGAAATGAAAACAGAAATTATACAAATCAATTCAAAGTCTAAATAGTAATACAAGTTACTGATTTAAAGCTGAAACAAAAAATTACAAATTTTACTGATAAACTCGAACTTTAAAAACTTTTAAACTTAAAAAAATTAAAATGTTGCCTCGGCAGCTAACTGAAATAAGGTTAAGTTCAAGCACTAAAATGACTAAAACTGAAATAAAAATGAAGCTATATAGAAATGTATAAAAAAAATAAAAATAACAAAAGTTTATATCAACATTACTAAAACAAACTGAAATTATAAAAGTAACATAAAATTTAAAATGGTAATACATTTACAGTAACTGATTTAAAGCTGAAACAAAAAAAAATAGAAATATTAATGATAATTTATAATAATAATACAAGACTGATACAAAAGTAAAAATCAATAAAAATCTAGTTGAAATATTCAGGGCAAGTTAATCCAGTTAATACAAGTTATAATGTAACTCAGTCATATACATTTATTGCACCAATTTAACCAAACAGTAATATTTACTGTATATTCTCAATATTCATTTTTGCTTAATTTTATATTGAAGCAAAATATATTGTGATTATACGATACATACCACCCAGCCCTTATTGCATTTTTAATGAATCATTCAAAGAACACATTGGATTCTCTGTGCTTATCTAGAATGCCTATGCGTTGCCAACCAAAAGAAGAAGTGTTTTGGTATTTATGATGTCTTCAGGACACTTTCAAGACTGGAAACACACAACAGGCCTACATCCTTCCTTTTAAATATGCACACCATACTTCCAATATAACTTGCAGTAATTTAAGCCTTATTCAAAGGAAGGCACTCAGCATTTTGGAGGCTTTTTTTGTCTTGTAACTATACAATGGCACTCTCGGGTTTCAATCAATCTATACCTTAAAATGTGAGGCTCAGTTCATGAGCAGCATCTCCAGCTGTGTGGGCTGATAGGACATGAAAGGAATCATAATGAATAACAGATTCACTCCCACTCTCTGGTTATCCTTTCTTTCTTGCTTGCTGTCTTTGGGATGTTTTGCAAGCTATCAGCATTTCAGAGTTGTGCAGCTAAGAGCTGCAAGCTACTGCTTTGTGGGAAGAGCGGCCCATGTAACTTTAACTAATTGGTGTTTCTATTCACTGTGAAGCATTTTCAGAGATGGATGACTTGAGGTTTCCCTCTCTCACATTCCACACACTCTTCTCTGGTGCTTTTCCAAGTAATGATAGCCTCTTAAATACCATCTATTGCAGTCTGCCATCTGTTCTCTGGACTTATTCGAGGACTGTTGCTGAATTTTGCATATTTCTAATTGCTTCATGACTTGCAAGATCCATGTCACCTACAGGAAGCAGGCATAATCTAGTGTACATCTGTACAAATGCACAAAACTAACGAGGCAGGTAAGAAAACTATAGACCTGAGGACTCATTAGGGAAATACAGTAAAATTGCTGATACATACAGTAGGAAATCAAAAGAATAACAAGCAGGATCACACAGAATCTTTTCTACAAAATCACATTTTGCTTATGTTAAATATATTTTATCCAGTAGATGGTACTCTGTCAAAACGACTTATGTAAAAATCAGACAAACCGTCTAGGATGAGTTCAAAAAATTTAAAATTGCTAAAAATCTTGACCAGTAGAAATTTTGGCATGCATTCAGCATGAGCCAAGGAATCAGAGGAATATTAATGATAACCTAAACTTAAAAAATAAAAAAAAAAACAGAAACGTTGCCTTGGCATCAAACTGAAATAAATTACTAAAACTAAAACTGAAGCTATATATATATATATATATATATATATATATATATATATATATATATATATATATATATATATCAGACAAAAATCAGACAAATCTTGACAAATCTTTGAGTTAAAATTTTTTTTTTTTTGCAAAATTCAAATTTGCAAAAAATCTTGACCCATTGAAATTTCAAGGAATCAGAGAAAAAAAAAAAAAAAAAAAAAAAATATATATATATATATATAT
>NC_133384.1:15225680-15303024 GCF_049309525.1 Garra rufa
ATAAATAAATAAATAAATAAATAAATAAATAAACAGATTAAATAAATAAATAAATACTCTATAATACTCTGGCAGAGAGTTAAACATTTTTTTCATTCAAATGTGGATTAATCAATAAAAAACATAAATAATATTTAGAAATAATATATATAATTAATTAAATATTATACATTAAAATTGAAATTAAATGTCACTATAAATAAAGCATTTAAAAAACTATTTAAATGCAACAATTAAATGGCATTTTTATAAAGCATTTGCCAACTGATTTTATCTTTCCTCTCCAGTGTAATGGACTAAAAAAAACTTAAATGCAATAAAAGTTATTTAATATGATTTATCGAATATGTCTATGTATTTGTCAGTTTGAAAGGGGATTTATTAATTTCTTATTTTTATTGTTACATCGAATTAAATAATATTTTAAAATTTGATAAAGTGACTTATTTATTTTTATTTGCATTACATTACTTTTATTTGATCTATTTACATTTTTCATTTGTATTTATTAAAATAATGATTTATTGCTTAATTTAATTTGTCCATGCCATTCATAGTCCTCCATACACACTGTAAAAAAAAAAAAAAAAAAAAAAAAAAAAGATTTTTCAAAGTTATTAATAAAATAGACATTATTGGAGTATATTTGTTTTACATTAAAACACTATTTCCATAATATTCAATTAGCATATACATGTTACTTGCCGTTTCTTTGTAATTAATTATGAAATTTACTAGCAATTTCTGAGTAAAACTGTTTCTACACCAAATATTTTCAATGCACTTGCTATGAAATTCATACTTGGCTTATAAAAAGAAAAATGTATATAGGACAGAGGAAAAAATAGTGCATGACACCTCCGATTATGTGCATTTACTTGCAAAGCGCATCTCCCTAAAATGAGTGAAATATGTTTATACAATAAAAGCCAAGCCTTCGTGAACTTCCTCTTATCTTTGAAATGAGTTTCACGGGATGACACACCGTAAGCATTATTTTATTGAGCCGGTGAATAGTGTATGTCCACCGGGAATAAAAAAGAGCAGTTGTATAGCCACTTTTAATCAGGTTTAAATGGGATCCGTTTAAATGATGTTCTCATGAATAAATTTATTAAGCTGTGAACTCAGCAGTCAGTCCCAAATTAATTAACATACGCAGGAAAAACAAGCTGATTCTTATCTGGCGATACAATTCACACGCTCGTTTGAGTGCCTGGGCCTTAGTTAGCTGTAACTGATTGAAATGATGCTTACGGAGGTAGAATCAGCGACATTCTGGAGGACATTAGAGCGGGAGGGTCATTTTCACTTGAAACGAGTTTTGAACGCCTCTTGTAACGTGCACGTATAATGAAAAGCTCTTGGATTGCATTAACCTGACAGCCAGATAAGGACATGAATTCTTGAGACAAAGGTGTCCCCGCATTGTGGTGGTGATAGTGTATGCCATTGCCATGACAACGGACAAATGGCTCCCCATTCACGGATGCTGTTGTGAGGGAAACAGGCAGCGATCTGCATAGAAAAGACTTCTTTCAGCGAGATCAATTCTGAGGGGGTGTTTCTTCTGCAGTAAAACCAATGTGACATGACTCCATCTATCACTGCTTAAAGGGATGGTTCACCTAAAATTGAAAATACTGTTCATTTACAACTTATTTATGTCATATACAAATAAATAATGATATTGCATATTTCATATTATTAGGAGCCAAGCACCAAAGGTGCAAAGGCATCTATTGTATCCGTTGGCGTTCTTTTTCTATGGCAGCCCATAGAACCGTTTGCGGGAAAGTTGTGTAATTTGGCATACAGATAGGGGACAGTCTCAACATTAACCATGACAAGTTTGAAGTCTCTATCTCAAACTCTCTAGTGCCACCTATAGGCCAAATTTGCACTCATATTTCTGCTGATAACTTTTGACCCGTAAGGTCTAGAAGCAAAATTCTTTTTTTTTTGTTTCAAAAATATTTTTTTTCTCTGATTCCTTGGCTCATGCTGAATGCATATCAAAAATGAAATTTCTACGGGTCAAGATTTCTTGCAGTTTTTTGCAGAATTTTGCGGAAAAAAACCTACTTTTTCAAACTCGTCCTGGAAGATTTTTTTTTTATTTTCACCAAAATCGGCTCAGATCATCTTTAGAAAATCTGGCCAAAAGTGGCTCTGTAGTGCCACCACTTGTCCAAAGTTTCAATAATTTTATGCTGATAAATGTTGAACCGTAAGGTCTAGGAAAAAAATATTTTTTCTTATGATTCCTTGGCTCATGCCGAGTAAAATAGACACCAGAATGTAAAAATCTTAAGGTTTAGTTTTTCGCTATTTTTAATAATTTGTAAAAACTTACTTTTTCGAAGTCTTCCTAGACGGTTTGTCTGATTTTTACCAAAAATGGCTCAGATCATCTTCAGACCATGCAAGACTTGAGGCTACCTGCAGTGTTTCTAGTGGTCAGGAGATATGAAAAATGGCTATTTTTGCTTATAACTTCTCAATGGTTTGACCAAAAAAACCCCACAACTGGTCTATTTAGACTTTGTGCACCATGCCGAGTTGAATGACGTCCAATTGTCCAATGTCAGCCATTTTGGGTGTCGGCCATTTTGAATTTTGTCGTAAAATGCTACATTTTACGAACACATTGGCGTATCAGTACGAAACTCATATGTCTTCGGCACCATGCCCTGACAGTACTCAAAAAGTTTTGGGGCCACCTTCTGCCCAAAAGTTATAAAGAAATTTCCAAAAATTCTAATAACATCATAAATTGGGCTATTATAATAAAACTGGTCTCGGTATATTCTTTGGGTCATGCCGAGAACATCGATACCAATTATGTCAAAATTGGCAGAACTTCCTGTCCGCCATTTAGATTATTGTTGATAACCTACTTTTTTGAACTCCTCCTAGACTACTGGTCCAATTTCCACCAAATTTGACTTGGATCATCTTCAGACCATGCTCACCAACAAATTTGCTAGAAAGATTCCAAACTGCATCTGAGGCTGTATCTCTGCAAAGCTTTGACATTTTTGCACCAAACTTTTTATGTGCCATTGTCACCTCACACTCACACATTCATTAACCATTAATGATTTAATTCCCAAAAATGCTAATAACTTTTGTTTGCATTAGCCTTTGGTAATTAAATTGGTCTCAAAATATTCCTTGGTTCCTTGAGAACATAGATAACAAATTTATAATAGTCAGCCGAAAGGCTCACTTCATGAAACCTCACAGCTAAATTCAACTAAGTCTGCAAGGATTGTGAAATTGCATTCTCAGTGCCATCAAAATATAAGTCCAACCTCAAACACATCGGCCAAACAGAAAAACTTTAAAAAAATGGCCAAATATTGTCCGATATATTGGCCTTGGCGATATATCGGTTGACTATTTTTCCAAAGTATTTAAAAATTACATTAAAAAATACATCCCTTACAAAAAAGTGTAGCATTACCATGGTCTTTTTGACTATACAGTACCCTCCACTAATATTTGCCACCCTTGGTAAATATGAGCGAAGGTGGTTTTGAAAATCAATCTGCATTGTTTATCCTTTTAATCCTTTCATTAAAAAAATCACAAAATTCTAACCTATCATTGAAGTACAACAATGAAAAAGTAAGAGGAAAATCTCATTATGGAATAAATGTTTTTCTCTAGTTTACCTTGGCACCCAATTATTGCAACGTCCTTTTCCCAAGATAACAGCTCTGAGTTTTCTTTTTCACACAGAATCTCTCCAGACCATTCAGATTCCCAGCTCCATGTTAGGTGATTCTTATCTTCAGTTCACCCCACTCCTTTTCTATAGGGTTCAGGTCAGGGAACTGGGACGGCAAAAGCTTAATTTTGTGGTCAGTGACACAATTTTGTGTTGATTTTGATGTTTGTTTTGGATCATTGTCCTGATGGAAGATCCAACCACAGCCCACTATAAGATTACTAACAGAGGCAGTCAGGTTTAGATTTTTTTATTTGTTGGTATTTGCTAGAATCCATGATGCAATGTATCTGAACAAGATGTCCAGGACCTCCAGCAAAAAAAAAAATAAAAAATAAGCCCACAATATTAAAGTTTCAGCAGTATATTTAACCATGGGCATGGGTACTTTTTATCTCTGTTTGCACCAAATTTATCTAGGGGGTTTCTGCCAAAAAGTCTTTTTCTTAGTTTCATCTGACCACAGAAGCCAGTCCCGTTTGTTCCAGTCGTGTCTGACAACTGAATATGCTGGAGTTTGTTTTTGGATGAGCAAAAAGAATTTTACTTGAAATGCTCCCGTACAACATGTGGTGATGTAGGGGCTGTTTGATATTTTATTTTAGGCTTTCTGATCTCAATACTCAACTAATCTCTGCAATTCTCAAGCTGTGATCACTGTAGAGTCTTTGGCCACTCAAACTCTCCTCCTCACCCTGCATTATGATGACCCTGTTGAAAGAAACAGCATATGCTGGTTAGGTATGTTCTGAAGCATGGCAGCTGGTTTGAGCTGGTCCTTAGTTGGTCATGAGCTGGTTTAAGCAGGTCATGTGTTGGTCCTAAACTAGCTCCTGCTGAGGACTAGCTTAAACCAGCACAAACCAGCTTATGATCAACAAAAAACCAGCTTAAACTAGCGGCCATGCTTTAAAACATACCTAACCAGCATATGCTGTTTTTTTTCAACAGGAGATATAGACACACGTCCTCTTCCAGGCAGATTTGTAACATCTTCAGTTGACTGGAACTTCTTAATTATTGCCCTTATGGTGGATTCATGGGGATTTAGCTATTTTCTTAAAGCTCAACAATCTTGTTCTGCACAGAACTATATTCTTCGGTTTTACTCATTGCGATGGATGATTAAGGGAATAGGCCTTTTGCGTTCCTCGCATTTATAATCTAGGCTTTCTGACCCCAAGAGTAAACTAATTTCTGCAATTCTTCAGCTGTGATCTTTGACAACTCAAACTCTCCTTCTCACTGTGCATTAGCACGACCCTGTTGAAAAAAAAAAACAGTCTATGCTGGTTAGGTATGTTTTAAAACATGGCAGCTAGTTTGAGCTGGTCCTTAGTTGGTCATGAGCTGATTTAAGATGGTCCTGAGCTGGTTATAAACTGGTTATCAGCTGGTTTGAGCAGGTCATATGCTGGTCCTAAACTAGCTCCTGCTAAGGACCATCTTATAACCAGCTCAGAACCAGTTTAAACGAGCTCATGATCATCAAAAGACCAGCTTATACTAGCTGCCATACATCAAAACATACCTAAACAGCATATGCTGGGTTTTTTTCAAGAGGGAAAATAGACACACATGCTCTTCCAGGCAGATCTGTAACATCTTTAGTTGACTGGAGCTTCTTAATTATTGCCCCGATGGTGTTTAAGGATTTTCAATGCTTTAGCTATTTTCTTAAATCTACTTTCTATTTTGAGAAGCTCAACAAACTTGTTCTGCACATAAGAACTAATCTTTGGTTTAAATTCTCTGTGATGGATGATTAAGGGAATTTGGCCTTTGTGTTCCTCATATTTATAATCCTTTGGAACAGGAAGTCATGGCTGGACAATTTCATGCTTGTAGTCACCCTGCTGTGCTACAATGTAAATGGGAATGAGAATATACTTTAGAGCTGTTTACTTATAAGAATTTCTAGGGGTGCCAATAATTGTGACCAACATGCATTGGAAAAAAAACATTTATTTCATAATGTGAGTTTTCCCCCACTTTGATTTTTTTACTTCAATTATAGGTTATAATTTTGTGAATTTTTTTGAATGAAAATCAAAAAGATAAACAATAACAAATTTATTTTCATAGCCGCCTTTTCTCATATTTACCAAGGGTGCCAATATTTGTGGAGGGCACTGTAGTTACTACAGTGATGCATCATACTATGGTGGTGATTTTAGGGTTTTCAATTCCATTTAGGCATGGCAGAGGGCAATAAATTACACATTTGATTTTTATCATGCATCAGATATACTGGAATCAAGTCAAGTTAGTTTAGCAGCAGTTTTTAATGCAAATGTGCAAAAATGTAACCAAGTATTAACTGAAATTACTAAGAGAGCTGCTGGGCGCCGCAGGGGCAGAGAGCGCTGTCTGTTGCCATGGCTTTATGAGCTTGTGATGGGACGGCTGCCCTTGAGGGAGGTTGGATGCTGTGCCCTCTCTCTTCATGGGAAATTTACTTTAATTCATTGAAATAAGCATGAGCACACAGAACAATTTAGACATTTATGAGAGAAGTCTTTATAATGAAGTGCTGTCAGATTTCAGCAATACAATCTACTACATTAAAAACCCATGTAGACTCATTTTCGTGCTCATGTTCCCTGAACTCAGAGGGAGTAGTCGGAAGTGACATCAGACAAACTCAAAAGTTTCCATGCTGTGTGAACTACTAACAAGTATCAGATTATTTGACAACTCTTCCCGTAAGGAAAGAATGAGTAACGGGATATAACCTCTTTTATCCTTACTAAAGATAGAATGGAAATCCTATTACAGTTATCCCAAAATGTCCTCAGATAGAACCAAGTCTATGAATGCTCCGACTCTGACTCTCTCTTGCTCTCTTCATCTCTCTGACAGGGTCATTCACAAATCACATAAGTCTAACTATTACTTAACCACTACAACGGCTAGTGCCAGCAGACATAAGTGTCAGCACTCAGGAGCAGAGCAACCTCACTTGAGACACATCTAGGGATCTAAGCATTGCTTGAGGCCAAATTAACAACCGCTGAGAAGCGGGAGGTTGCGGAGGGACCATTTATCTGTGTCCTTCACAACAAGGCCTCACTATAAACTTGTTAGAGTTATAGAGAAAAAAAGTTTCTCTTGTACTTTTACTGACATCAGCAGAGTCTCAACTGATTTTTGCAGGCTTGCAAACTTCAGCACTCAAGATATAAATAATGTTCTTTATAAAGTGACTCCTTAGATAGAAGATACAGAAGAAGATTCGATGTCCATACATTGAAAGTCAATGTTGTTTTGGACCCCATTGACTTTCATTATATGTTCAAAACAGTTAAAACATTCCTCAGATGAAAGAACTATCTTTTTAACTTTAGCTGGAGTAAACCATGATAAATAAGGTAAAATAGAACTCATTGCAGTCAACAATCTGACTCAAGAACTCAAGAATTCTGTCTTATGAGGAAAGAAACTTTTTCATGAAGATAAAGGAGGACTATACATTTTAATAGAAACCCAGTGCCTCCACAGGGATGTTTGGTTCATGTCACAGTACTGTACTTGTATTAAAAACGAATCCTATAACAATGAAAAGTATGCTTCATGAAGCATGAATGGCACTTCCTTTTAATTTTAATTGTAGCTCATAAAACCAACAGACAAAATGACTTTGCATGACTCTTCAAATGTTTCCTGTGTGAGCATTTAATAATTAGTCTAGTATGCACATAGTAAATAGGAGCCATTAAGTGCTAAACAGCATATTTTATATTTGAATGCTACGTGAGGAGCTGTAACAGTGCTACTGAATAAGCCTGGAGTCATTATATGCACTTTAAAATTTGAGACCTCATGCTGTCTCATGAATTTCCTCTGTACTTTGTGCCAGGTGTCTTGCAAAAATGGCTTTTTGGTTTCTTCGTTGAAGATTCTATAGTCTGCAAATGCATCATATTAAAGGGATAGTTCACTCAAAAAGGAAAATTCTGTCATTAATTACTCACCCTCATGTTGCTCCAAACCTGTAAGACCTTTGTTCATCTTTGGAACAAAAATTAAGATATTTCTGATGAAATCCGAGAGCTTTCTGACCCTGCATAGACAGCAATGCAACTGACACATTCAAGATCCAGAAAGGTAGTGAAGACTATTTTCTTTCTCAAAAAGTATTCTCGTAGCACCATAAAATGACAGTTGAACCACTGATGTCACATGGACTATTTTAACAATGTCCTTACTACCTTGCTGGGCCCTAAACATGTCAGTTGTGGTTTTGGAACGACATTGGGGTGAGTAATTAATGACAGAATTAAAATTTTTGGGTGAACTATCCCTTTAACACAATGTATCTGCAGACTACAGATTCTGTGAAGTGTGCTTGCCTCTGTGATTATTTTTGCTTCATGAAGACTGCGCCCGTTGCATGTCTAAAAAAAAAAGAAGGTTGCAGTCAATCAAGATTTCAGACGTCATTTGTTCTCTTGCCGTTCAGAGGTTTGACTCTGTTTATACGGATCTTGAGGGCTGTGCTGACGCAAATTCCAGACAGGCCACAGCAGCTATAGAGCTCTGCCAGTATTCTTCCCATCTGAGCATATTATCTATGAATAGGGTTTATATCATAAGGCAGAGATGATCTACTCATGCATATATGAACTGCTCTACAGGGCAGCTGTAGCCCTGCATTACAATTAAAAGAACCAATCGTCTTAGAATAGAAGCATCGGAATTCTCAATACAGTGGCTGTAGGAAAGGAAGTCAAACCTTAGAGGAGCTGTGTATACTAGATAGAATGTGCTGTTAGCTGGACCAGTATAAAGTAACACTTGAAAATAGTTAAATTCTACATGCTAAAGATATTTGTTAGTTAATTTTATTAGAATTAGAGAAAATTTACATAAATCTAACTTTAGGGGCAAATTCTCACTATTAGCATAAACATTACTAGTATATTTGCTGTTTATTAGTAATTAAAACTACTAACATATTCTGCATGACTATATTCTACATCCCTAATCCTACCCAGTACCTAAACTTAACGGCTACAGTTGGGGTCAAAAGTTTACATACACCTTGCAGAATCTGCAAAATGTAAATTATTTAACCAAAATAAGAGGAGCATACAAAATGCATGTTATTTTTAATTTGGTACTGACCTGAATAAGATATTTCACATAAAAGACGTTTTTCAGCATTTTTGTGTATTTGAACCCTTTCCAACAATGACTGTATGATTTTGAGATTCATCTTTTCACATTGAGGACAACTGAGGGACTCATATGCAACTATTACAGAAGATTAAAAGGCTCACTGATGCTTCAAAAGGAAAAACGATGCATTAAGAGCCAGGGGTATAAACTTTTGAACAGAAAGAAGATGTGTATTTTTTTTTTTTTTTTTTTTTATCATTTCTTATCCTAAATATCTTTTTTTTTTCATTTAGTACTGCACTTCAGAAGCTAAAGAAGATACTTACATGTTTCCCAAAAGACAAAATAAGTTAAATTTACCCTGATCTTCAAATTCCAAAAGTTTTCACCCCCTCTTAATGCATTGTGTTTCTTTCTGAAGCATCAGTGAGCATTTGAACCTTCTGTAATAGTTGCATATGAGTCCCTCAGTTGTCCTCAGTGTGAAAAAATGGATCTCAAAATCAAATAGTCATTGTTGGTAAGGGTTTAAATACACAAAAATGCTGAAAAACCAAAGAATTTGTGGTACCTGAAGAAGTCTTCTGAAGAACAGCAGGCGGTTTAACTGTTCAGGACAAACAATAGACTCATGAACAACTAGCACAAAAAAAAAAAAAAAAAAAAAAAAAAAAAAACACAGCTGTGGATCATTCAGGTAACAACACAGTATTAAGAATCAAGCGTATGTATACTTTTAAACGGGGTAATTTTCATAAATTCAACAACTATTTTCTCTTGGTAAAATAATTAACATTTTGCAGATTCTGCAAGGTGTATGTAAACTTTTGACCTCAACTGTTCCTTACTATTAATATGCAGTAATCCTGAGTTTATTGAGGCAAAAGTCATAGTTAGTAGTCAGAACTGGACTTCAAAATAAAGTGCTGCCTATTAAGGTAAAGAAACAGCATTGGAGTTTATAAATTAGCATTAATCCTGTAACACTGTATTACAGTTTTACTGTTCCACTGTTTCTTTCAGTAAGAAATAATATGACAAATGAGCTGTGACAGAGAGCGGTCAATAAATATCACAGGTCTTTTAGATCGGACCCATTATGTGATGTATCTAATGAACAACATTATAGTGCGCTTGCACTTAGAGGATGCTTTCTAGACATTATCGGATAATTCATCAACTGCAATTTATGTTACCATTAAATATAATGGAGCTGTGGTCTAAAGAAATCAAATTTAAAATCAATAGAGATAATTGATTTCCATGTACCTTTAGGGTGGTACTAATTACTAAGCTAATTACTAAGCGTAAAAATGACGTGACCCCTTAAAACTGAAGAATGATACCTTTTTAGAAAACCTCTTTGGACAGGACTGTAGGGGATTGATTTCAAACGCAACCCCCGTGAAAAATAATGTCAACCCTCCCTTCCTTCCTTCTCAGTAGTGATAAGATGACACCACTGAAACACAAATAGCGACGGCATCATAGTGCCGGGTGCAGTGGGGATTGTCCGGGGCATGCAGGAATGCCAACTGCGGTTGGGCGATCCCCATTCGGTGCCCTTCATTCTCACAAACACATTAATAAAATGGCAGCTGGGAGAGACTGCAGCAGTGTAACGTTTTAAGGCCTAGTTAACACCAAGGGCAATAACAATAAAGATGCAGTTATTAAAATCATTCAGAATAGGGCTGCATGATTTATAGAAATAATTGAAATACAGTTGAAGTCAAAAGTTTACATACACCTTGCAGAATCTGCAAAATGTTAATTATTTTACCAAAATAAGAGGGATCATACAAAATGCATGTTATTTTTTTTTATTTCGTACTGACCTGAATAAGATATTTCACATAAAAGATGTTTACATATAGTCCACAAGAGGAAATAATAGTTGAATTTATAAAAATGAACCTGTTCAAAAGTTTACACACACTTGAGTCTTTATAATGTGTTGTTACCTGAATCATCCACAGCTGTTCTTAAGAAAAATCCTTTAGGTCTTTGGTTTTTCAGCATTTTTGTGTATTTGAACCCTATCCAACAATGACTGTATGATTTTGAGATCCATCTTCTCACTCTAAGGACACCTGAGGGACTCATATGCAACTATTACAGAAGGCTCACTGATGCTTCAGAAGGAAAAACAAAGCATTAGGAGCTGGGGAGACCATATAAATATCTTCTGAAGGGCAGTACTAAAAGAAAAAGAGATATTTAAGCAAAATAAGAAAAATGTACACATCTTCATTCTTTTCAAAAGTTTTCACACCCCCCGGCTTTTAATGCATTGTTTTTCCTTCTAAAGCATCAGTGAGTGTTTGAACCTTCTGTAATAGTTGCATATGAGTCCCTCAGTTGTCCTCAGTGTGAAAAGATGGATCTCAAAGTCATACAGTCATTGCTGGAAAGGGTTCAAATACACAAAAATGCTGAAAAACTGAAGAATTTGTGGAACCTAAAAGATTTTTCTGAAGAACAGCAGGCAGTTTAACTGTTCAGGACAAACAAGGGACTCAGGAACAACTATCACTGACCAAAAACAAAAAACAAAACAAAAAAAAAAAACAGCTGTGGATCATTCAGGTAACAACACAGTATCAAGGGGATGTAAACTTTTGAACACTGTTTTTATAAATTCAACTATTATTTACTCTTCTGGACTAAGAATGTCTTTTATATTAAATATCTTATTCAGGTCAGTACTAAATAAACAAAGATAGTAAGATAGCCCAGAAAGACAGATAAGGACATCATTAAAATAGTCTATAAAGCTATGAGAATTTTTTTTGTGCACAATTTTTTTTTTAATGACAGATTTTTATTTTATTTTGGGTAAACTATTTTGGGTTAAGCATTTAAACTTACAAATGACAACTCTGCTTTGCATTTAGTTATCATTCTTGGCGTGAATGTATCTTTACAATGACATAACCTGCAACAGGAAGATGTAATCAGACATGCTGGGTTGCAGCTATGCCTCCACTCACAGACCTCGGAGACAATGAGGTCTTCGGATGCTTGTGGAGAGTGTGTTGACATCAGAGGTCCGACAACAGTTGTCACAAGAACGGCAGACGTTTAACCTTGGCAACCCTATTAGATGTCGTTCCAAAACAGATTTCACTCCAGTAGGAAAACAGACTTTCCCCTAACATACAGTGGGACAGACACACATAAATGGCTCAGAGTGAAGCATGCGTCTCTGTTTGAGGTACATAAACAATGTGCTTTTCACATGTTTACATGAGCATGTGACAGCCTAGTTCTGTGAAACGGAGCGTGCTACTGAATGGCCATATTTGGATTGCTGTATACTCGGCAGGGCAACCCTCACATACACACACACATCCACGAATACAAACCGGCTCAACCTTTGCAGTGCCGACGGAGTAAACATACTACAAAGCAGTGATATACAAGACGTTAGCAATGTAAATACTTTTAATTAAAACTTTGAACTCCAAAAAGACTTCAGAAACCGCATAAGCTCATAAGCAGGGAATTGAAAAATGTCACTAGATCAGATGTTGTGTTTTTGTAAACAGTGATAAATCTGAGTTTTGACAGGTTGGCTACGACTTCCTCTCCCCTGTGAGACAGTTTCCATTAACATTCAGCTGAATCAAACTCTAAGACTTTTAACGTAGTTTCAGCAGTTTTACATATTTATACAATGCTGTTTAAAGTTGTGGTCAGTAAGATTTTTAAACGTTTTTGAAAAAGTATATTATGCTCATTTTTTTTTTTGTTTTTTTTCAATTTTATTATTTAATATATGTGACCCTGGACCACAAAACCAGTCTTAAGTAGCACAGTATGGGTATATTTGTAGCAATAGCCAAAAATATATTACAAATGGGTCAAAATGATACATTTTTCTTTTATGCCAAAAACCATTAGGATATTAAGTAAAGATCATGTTCCATGAAGATATTTTGTAAATTTACTACTGTAAATAAATCAAAACCAAATTTTTGATTACAGTCAAATAGACCAATAGTTTTGTGAAAACTGTAGTACATCTTTTTCAAGTTCGAAAGAACAGCATTTATTTAAAAAATCATTTTTTGATCCGTTATAAATGCCTTTACTATAAGTTTGTCCACTTTAATTTCCTCCTTACTAAACAAAAGTATTAAAGGGACAGTTCACTCAAAAATGAAAGTTGCCCCATGATATACTCACTCTTAAACCATCCTAGGTGTATATGACTTTCTTCTTTCAGACGAATACAATCAGAGTTATATTAAAATGTTCTGGCTCTTCCAAGCTTTATAATGGCAGTGAATGGCTGTTAATTTTTTGAAGCACAAAAAAGTGCATCAATTCATCATAAAAAGTACTTCACGTGACTCCGAGGGGTTAATAAAGGCCTTCTGAAGTGAAGCGATGCATTTGTGTAAAAACCAGTCTCCTCTTGGCTTATATCAAAATCCTCCAACAATTTTCTTTACAAATCCTGGTTTTGTACTTCCAATTCATGACCAGTGTTTTGTTTTGCTCTCTCATCTCCGGTTCCGCCTACGTCACTTTTCACCGGAGTTAGTGGAAGCTAGAGATTATGGTTTATAAAGTTTTAAATATGTATATTTGTCTTACACAAATGCATCAATTCACTTTAGAAGGCTTTTATTAACCCCCTGGAGCTGTGTGGAGCAGTTTTTATGATGGATGGATGCGCTTTTTTGGGCTTCAAAATTTCAACACCCATTTACTGCCATTGTAAATCTCGGATAAACCAGGACATTTCTAAATATAACTTGTATTTATCTAAAAGAAGAAAGTCATATACACCTTGGATGGCTTGAGGGTGAGTAAATCATGGGGTAATTTTCAGTTTTGGGTGAACTATCTCTTGAATTGCTTTCAATAATTAAATAAATAAATAAACTAATGATCATCAGGGGCTGGTTGCACCAGCTGTGCGTAAGTTACAACTTAGCCTAGTTGCGACGTAAATGGACACTAAGTTACAACTTACGCACTACTAAATATTTTTGCGTTACACCATTAAACTTAGTTTCAACGTAACTCTACGTATAAACTAAATATTTACGGAAGCGTCTGGTCAGGAGTAACGGTTGGAATAAAATAGCAGACTGAGTGAACTGCATCAAAATGCTCTTTTTTTGAAACAACAACCTTCAATCATTTAGACATATATGATGCTGCTGACATTTACACTCACACACATATTAAGAGAGTGAACAATATGTGAATAAACATACTTGTTTCTTTTTTAGTGCGTCTTTAACACCCCATCTACAGTGCGACTCTATGCACTTCGTGTTGCGCATGTCAGATGAAATAATAAATAAATAGCATTTCTTTTTTCATTTTTTATTGATCCTTATTTATTTCAGTTAGTCTCTGAATGTTATTTACACATGTGACCCTGCCAAAAAAATTGCTTACATATAAACTAGGGTTATTATTGTTTCGTTTTTAATGGAAACTTGTTTTTAGCGTTAGTATATGTGAGGCAAAAGAAGTTAGAATGGAGGATAAATTACAATTCATAGCATTTAAACAAGTTCTGCTCGCGTATTTTGAAGGTTTCTATTGGATGATTTAGTGTAAACGTCATATTATCGATCTACTAGCTACGTTCTGCCTTATGAACAACTGGTGCAACCAAATAATGTGTAGATTTAGTTACAAACTAGCTAGTAATTACTAAGCCTCTAGTTTGGACTTTACGTTCCAGTTTAAGTAAGAACTTACGAATTGCTGGTGCAACCCTACCCTGTACACTAATTGAAATGGAAGACAGAATGCTTAACAGAAAATGCTTATTTAGCCAACAGAACTACATTTTAAACATTCTGTGGTTGTACAAGGATTCCAAAATACACATCTATCTATCAAACACCATCAGAGCCTTTTCTACTGTGTAGGTGCCTTAGATGTGTGAAATACTTTAAGTATCTAAGACACGTTTTGAGGGAGTGGAAAGAGCTGTGTCAGTTTGAAAGAAATCAAGAAGCACAACTCAACATTCCCTGAAATTTTCATCATTCAACGGATGCCAAAGTCAGTGCACTGCAGCAAAATTTTAAACTTTTAGATGATGGTAAATCTTTAAGTTTTAAATTTTATATGATGGAACTTCAGATTCTCAACCCTTGCGTTTTTCCTCGTGATGTACCGTTCTCATTGAAATCAACAAATTTGCAGAGTTGTCTGACGCAGGTTGTGTAGGCACTCTAATGCACATCCTTTGCTCTTCATTTTCCTGCATTAGGCCTAAAAAAGCTTCCTGTCTTTGTCAGTAAGTGAAAGAGGAATATGAAAGTGCCAAAAGAGTCCAACTTCCAAAAACATAAGCAGGAACCTCCCTGGAGGACCCGAAGACAGCATGAGTGTTGTGATTCCTCCTATTATTTTTCTAAGAGTGTTCTGCCTCCTCTTCCATTTACAGTCGCTGCCTACTGTAAGACATTGGCAGTCGTCCTGAAGAATAAAGTTTAAAAAGTCTGTCGAGTAAAGGCATCACACCAGGCCAAGATGAAGTACTGTTCTTTATCAGCATACCAACACAAGCCAAGCTCAAACATATGAGAGAAATCTGTCTTCTCGTTTGCTGCGTCTGCTCTAATGAGTGAAGTCATTCTCATTGTTCTCTCCTCTCTATCACTCACAGGTGTGAGTGCGAGTCTGCGATTCTGACAACGAGCATATCAGGTCTTTCCCAGCACTCCTGCAGGCTTTTCCTTGCACTCCTGTGGGAAATCCCGGCATTCTCTTTTAGATTTACTCACAGTGTTTGGTGTTTGTATATTGGCTATTTTACAATGGTTCAAACATGGCTCTTCCAATCTTACTTATAACGTACTGCTGTTTTGAGTTTCTCAAGTGTTGTATAATGTTTCTTTTCCGCCAATGCCAGTCTAATGATTTATGAACAGTCTTATCTTTTTGCATTCATTAAGTTCTAAATAAAAACATCAAATAAATCAAACGATAAAGTACTTTTCTCCTGTACATAGTTCATCTAAATAGGCATTTCCTAAAGATTTAGGGCTGTCAAATCGATTAATCGCGAAATAATCGCATTGGAAATAAAAGTTTTGTGGTTACATAATATATGCGTGTGTACTGTGCATCTTTATATGTATGAATATAAATTCACACACATGTCAGAAATATATGTAATATACATGTACATAATATACATATGTATACATATATTTTTTGACAGCCCTGAATTTATATATATATACATGTAAATATTTCTTAAATATAATTTTTGCATGTGTGTGTATTTATACATAGAAGTATAAACAGTACAGACACATATATTATTTAAACACAAACTTTTATTTTGTATGCGATTATTTTGTATGCAAATTTTATATGTACATGTAAATATTTCTTAAATATAATGTTGGCATGGGTGTGTATTTATATATACTTATAAATATAAACAGTACACGCACATATATATTATGTGAACACAGCTTATATTTTGGATATGATTAATGATTTGACAGCCCTAATTATATATATATATATATATATATATATATATATACACACACACACACACACACACACGTAAATATTTCATAAATACAATGTTTGCATGTGTGTCTTTATAAATAGGAATATAAAAAGCACACACATATATTATGTTAACACAAACTTTTATTTCTGATGTGACTAATTGCGATTAATCGTTTTGACAGCCCTAATTTTATATATAAACATATTAATATTTCTTAAATATAATGTTTGTATGTGTGTGTATTTCTACTTACAAATATAAACAGATATACATATATACATACATATATTTTGTAAATACAAACTTTTCTTTTAGATATGATTAATTGCAATGAATCGATTTGACAGCCCTAATTTTTTTCAGTTGATGTATCAGTCAGTACTCAATGTTTAATTGCATGTACTAATTTCCCTTATTTTTTCCACTTAAAGTTAATTATTTAAAACTCTAAAACTCTACAAACTCTAATTTAATTTAATATTACTGTTAAATATGTTTAGCAAATCTTAAAATGACTACACGTTTTTAGATGTTGTACATTATACATTATAATGTTTACAAATTGTAGCATTTAAAATGATTGATTGATTTTAGATTGATTTTTTTATTTTAATTGTTAATTTATTTGAATAAAAACAGCACTGAAATGTAATATTGACTGTTTGTTATGAAATAAAATAAAATTATGATCCATTTTAATGTTGTACGATACATAATAATGTTGTAATGCCTAAATTCACTTCTAGCATTTAAAAAGCTTAATTTTTTTATTCATTTATTTAGACAAAAAGCATAGAAATGTAATCTTGGTGCACTCATACTGTGATATTACATTTTAGTCACATCACCGTCAGTTCTCCAAAAAGTGTATTTACATCAGCATTCAGCTGTCTTGCTCAAAAAGACACAGCAGGCCTGTTTCAAGTCACAGGACTTGGAGAACATTTCCCACTGCTTCATCTATATATAATGATCACTCTTAGGTGTCCTAGTCCACAGCAAGCAGTGTCTGACTAATGCTTTTAGTTAGGCCACTGTGAAAGGGTGAAATGTCGATGTGTTGCCCATCCAGTGCTGTTTCCTGGCAAATATGAAGCCCATCCATTTACACTGAGTGAGAAGCTGCATGCATGCATTTAGAGATTGGATTTCCATCCTATCTTCAGATCTCTACAAATGTGGTTACATGATTGGGGTTTTCTTGCAGACAGACTTTCACAGCCCTTTATAAAACACCGATCTGGAACCAGTAAAATCAGAATAGTACGGGAATCCAACCAGGAAGTCAAACAGACTATATTATGAACCTAAAAACACTGTCTTTAAAGGAATAGTTCACAGAAAAATGAAAATCCTGTCATTAATTACTTATCTTTATGTCGTTTCAAACTCGTAAAACCTTTGTTCATCTTCGGAAAACAAAATTAAAATATTTTTGTTGAAATCCAAGCACTTTCTGACCCTGCATAGACAGCAATTACCACATTCAAGGGAGAAAAAAGGTTGAGCTACATTGCTGTCTATGCATGGTCAGAAAGTGCTTGGATTTCAACAAAAATATTTAAATTTTGTTTTCCGAAGATGAACAAAGGTTTTACGAGTTTGAAACGACATAAGATTTTGTTTTCTTTATTCTGCAAGGATGCATTGAACTGAAAATTGACAGCAGAAGTATTCATAATATATTTAATAATTTAAAATAAATGAGGTTCTTCACGGAACAACCAACACCTTACTGTGGTGTCATATTTTTAACATTCAAATGCAGTTTTCTACATAACCCACATAACGTGATTAATCGATTTGTCAGTCCTATTTTTATATATGTACTGTACATGTAAATATTTCATAAATATAATGTTTGCATGTGTGTGTATTTATACATATATAAATATAAATGGTACACACACATATATTATGTAAACACAGACTTTTATTTCGGATGCGATTATTCACGATTAATCGATTTGACAACCCTAAGTTTATATATGTAAATGTAAATATTTCATAAATATAATCTTTGCTTGTGTGTGTATTTATACATATACATATAAACAGCACACACACATATATTATGTAAACAAAAACTTTATTTTGGATGCGATTAATCACGATTAATCAATTTGACAACCCTAATTTTATATATGTAAATATTTCATAAATATAGTTTGCATGTGTGTGTATTTATTATGTGTATATATTATGTACACAAACTTTTATTTCAGATGTGATTAATCGCAATTAATCATTTGACAACCCTAATTGTATATATGTAAATGTAAATAATTCATAAATATGTTTGCATGTGTGTATTTATACATAAAAATATAAACTGTACACACATATATTATGTAAAGAAACTTTTATTTCAGATGCGATTAATCGCAATTAATCGATTTGACAAACCTAATTTATATATGTAAATGTAAATATTTCATGAATATAATGTTTGCATGTGTGTGTATTTATTATGTGTGTATATTATGTAAACAAACTTTTATTTCAGATGTGATTAATCACAATTAATCGATTTGACAACCCTAATTGTATATATGTAAATGTAAATATTTTATAAATATGTTTGCATGTGTGTATTTATACATAAAAATATAAAAAGTACACACATATATTATGTAAACAAACTTTTATTTAAGATGCGATTAATTGCAATTAATCGTTTTGACAACCCCAATTTTATATATGTAAATGTAAATATTTTATAAATTTAATGTTTGCATGTGTATGTATTCATTTTTTTTTCAAAAGAGCAGCTTGACTCATTGTAGCTTGTAGCTTTTGAGCTTCAAAGTAGCTATCTTAACCACAATTAAATCTTAATTTATTGGTTCAGTGCGACTGAGGGATCACAGCTGTTAAACAAAGCTCTGGATTGCATGTTGATCAGGGAACAACCAACGGCATACTGCAGTGTCAGTGTCATATTTTCAACATTCAAACGCAGTTTTCTACATAACCCAGGCTGGCATCGAAATGAGTTGCGATTATTGCCATCCGGCACTCATAATTCATTCCAGCAGACATTTCAACTCCTTTGGGTGTTTAAGACAAATCTAGACACGGAAATCTTCACCGAAGCCAGTCTGAGGAAAAACAAACCCCACGTTCGGTAATGATACTGAATGAGTGCTACTAACTCGTTGCGTTTGCCTGAAGGGAGAACCGGCTGCGCTGTTGTCCTCTGATAATACACTAACACTTGACATCTGGTGCAGAGGGAGGAGTATTGCCCGTCCACCCACTCTCTTCCTTTATCTCCAACTCTTCCTTCAGCCTGTAAGCAAATCTGTTATAACATCCTCCTCTGCCGTCACATGTTCGGCCCAATGGCCTGTTCGGCAGCATGCAGCAGATTGCCTGCACTCCACTAAACAAATCTGTGCATGCCGATCGACGTGCAATGTCAAACCGCACACGGTGCGTAAATGCCAAATACCTCAGGGTGGCCTAAGCACTATAAAAAGCGATGCAAATGAGATTGTATTGGGAACGAGCAAGGTTTGTACCTCCCGCATCTCTTATCTTTCACGTCAATAAAGACAAAACAATATAACCTGACCTCTGTCTCCTTGACAAGCCGCACAAAAACCCAAAAGGCACCCGGGTTAAATTATGTAATGCCTCCGCGATGAGTAGATTGCCGCTTTTCATTCGCCTTGCTTCACAGTTTCTTGGGAAGCAGTAATTAGTGTCAAGAACAAATTTGTTGTTGTTAATGAGCCTACAGGCTGAGGCGACAGCATGGGTAAGGAAAAAAAAAGAGAAAGATGCCCCCTCGCAGGATGGTTTGGATAGTGGAGATACACTGCATCTATTCTCCAGCCATCACCGCTCCTCTTACAGCCTCTTTGACAGGACGTCTCTGCCTTTTCATTCACAAATCAGTCAAAAAGCCGAGAAAAGTCCTTATCGCCGCCACCAAGAGAACAGCTGCACCAGCATAAACAATCTCTAATACAAGGATGAATCATCTTGAATTAAATGTTATACAGTTCTATCAAGACATTTTTTGTTGTTGTGCTAACACAGAATGAGTTGAAAATGCAGTTTTGGGCTCCTAAAAAATGTAATTAAAGGCATAATATGTAAGAACCACTAGAACAGTGTTATATATTTTGTTGACTTGGGTACTTACATTATGCCAAATGTTTCGAAGAATGTTTAAATCCAGAGAAATAGGCAATTTTAACTACTGACATGGACCGTGTCCTTCTTGAAACAATTTTCCTTTAGAAATTGCTATTAAATTTCACAAACAATCACGAAGAAACGTACACATTGAACAACACATGCGAATGAAACTTATTTTCTTGTAAAACGAACTCCAGTAATCTCTGTTTTATTTACAATTACGAAAATAATTTCTTACAGTAAAGATGTGTATGGAATTACTTTTGTACCAATAAAATAAATGTAAAGGCTGTTTCGCACTGAGCGTGATGCGGAAAACCGAGGTGAAATCGCCAACAAATGGTACGTTCACATTGAGTGCAAACTATTGATCATCCTCTGCTAATCAGGGAAAGAAAGAGGAGAAAACAGTATAATGTACTGTAGTGTATTAAAACAAAGTCAAAGATTTCAAAGACATTTTATTCAGTTTTAATTTATTTTCAAATTTTTTTTTTCAGTTCTTTTTTTGGCACAGAAGTAATTCCATTGATGTAGAAAAGTATTTTTTCTTTATCGGAACAGATTTGGATAAATTTTGCATTACATCACTTTATCACCATTGGATCCTCTGTAGTGAATGGGTGCCAAACAACCTTATTATATATTTGTTTCTTATGAACATACAGCTTTTAACTTTACAAAACATTAAATGATGGATTGGAGTCGTGTGGATTACTTGGTGATTACTGTGATTTTTTTATTAGCTGTTTGGACTCTCATTGTGACGGCATCCATTTACTCCAGAGGATCCAGTGCTGAGCAAATAATGTACAGTAATGCTAAATTTCACAAAATCTGTTTATATGAAGAAACAAACTCATTTACATTTTGGACAGCCTAAGGGTTCGTAAATATTCAGCCAATTTTCATTTTTGGATGAACTATTCATTTAAAAATCAAGTTTTTGTTTGCCATTCTGGCACAAATCTCTCGTGGAGGTGTTGCTAGTAGAGCAACGGCGCATTCTCATTGGCTACTGAGTATACGATTAACAACAACAACAAAAAAAAACTTCAGAAGCATAAATGAAAACTTCAAAAGTGTAAATGAAAACTTCAGAAGTGTAAATGAAATATCTGAAAGCGCATTTGTAATTACAGATCAGGGAAAGAAAGAGGAGAAAACAATATAACATGTAGTGTATTAAAATGAAGTCAAAGATTTCAAAGACATTTTATTCAGTTTAAATTTATTTTCATAAATTTCTTGAGAAGTTACATTCTTTTTTTTTTGGCACAGAAGTAATTCCATTGATGTAGATAAGTCTTTTTTCTTTTTATCGTAACAGATTTGAAGAAATTTTGCATTACATCACTTTATCACCATCCTCTGTAGTGAGTTCCGTCAGAATGAAAGTCCAAACAGCCTTATTATATATTTGTTTCTTATAAACATACAGCTTTTAACTTTACAAAACATTAACTGATGGATTGGAGTCGTGTGGATTACTTGGTGATTACTGTGATTTTTTTTTTTATTAGCTGTTTGGACTCTCATTCTGACGGCACCCATTTACTCCAGAGGATCCATTGTTGAGCAAATAATGTAATGCTAAATTTCTCCAAATCCGTTTATAAGAAGAAACAAACTCAACTACATTTTGGACAGCCTGAGGGTGAGTAAATATTCAGCAAATTTTCATTTTTGGCTGAACTATTCATTTAAAATTCAAGTTTAATTTGTTTGCACACAATAGTGTGCGTATGAAGTAATAAGTGTTTTTATTTTGGCACAAGGCATGTGCAGCCAGGGAAATGCAACCTATTTGAATCTTTCAGCTGGATAAATATATTCAATTTCCCATAGCAAGCATTCTCATTCTGTGTTTGTTTACTCCTCATTTCCAGAGCCTCAAAGAGAATAAAAACCCAATTCATGTCATTTTTTAAAGACACTCTTGTCTCGTGGAAGACATTCCTTCTTGGCAACACAGGAGGAATTTACCAGCTGAATTGTGGGAAGGGATTACTGCGCCATTGGCAGCTAAGAAAGTATAAGCCACTGAATTATCCCGCTGTTCAAGACGACTGTTAATCATACCACTAGCCTTAGTCACATTAAGTTATTTTATGGAAGAAAGCACACTGTAGTCTCTTTCAAAATGTATTCAGAAAAAGCAATAAAAACTCACAGTAAGTCAACACCCGCTTCAAAGCAGTAAACACTGGTCTTGAGGATGTACTCAAAACACAGAGCTTCCTTAGGGCACACGTCTGCGTTAAAATAAACTCTCATTTCACTATAAATATAGATCCTGATATAAGATGAAACATTTTTCAAGCGAGACCATCATTTATGCAGCACTGAAGTTTTTTTAACGCTTAGTACAGCCTACGCTGTAAACAACCTTTTCTTAATCAGTATTTTTGAATTGCTTTCTAAGTAAAAAATTCAATTATATGCATTAATTGATTAAATTATTAAATAAATGCATCTTTTTATAATGAATTCTGCAAGATAAGACACCTCTGTCTCATCTATTGTTATTTTTTGTATTTTTGCAATTTATTCCTGTAAAGGCAAAGTTGAATTTTCACTAGCCGTTACTCTAGTCTTCAGTGTCAACAGACAAAATACCGATTAAGAAAATAATTTTTCATGTCTGACCTTGTCAGACTTTCACAACAGAGTCCATGTCATTACTGTTCACCTGAAATAAAACTCGAAAGCAATTCATCAGATTGCATCGGACGTCATAACAGAGCAATCTCTATTCTTGGGTAACAGAATGCTGACAATGGATTACAATAAAACCAGATGATCTCTCTCAGACAAACAAGTCTTTCCCAAAAGTATGGACAGCTTATAATAGCATGCTTGGCCAGCATGCCACTAGAGTGATGTCCTCTCTTGTCTTGTACACTATTGACATTAAATTACATTGATAAGCCACTGCCATCATATTCAGTGTTTTGTTGAAATATTATTAGAGTAATGCTTTCTTTCACTATAACAGGAATGGATGAGTTGTACATTTTAGAATAAAATCTATACATCTTTTCAGAATCCTTCACAGGATGTTCCACCACTGTCAGCATGTCACTGTTCACTGAATAAGAAAAACTAGAATAAAAGAAACGGAAAGAAAGAACACATGTTAAGACAGATGACAGCTGTGTCTGTCTGTGACCTGTGTCACCGTACAGTCTTCAGACATCTGGCTGCAAGAGAAGCAAGCAGATTAATTGAAAGATTTGTATTCGCTCATTTAGTCTATAGCCGAATGGGTTCAAAATGCGATTCTCCAAAGATTAAGAAAGTAAGCATCAAGAGGGATGTGGAATCTGTTTCCTAAATTGCAAAAAACAACAACAACAACAAAACAACTATTTTTAATGACCATGTTTTTGTCTAATTTTTCAATGAAAATATTTAAGAATTCTCAAAACGGAATACATTTAGTTGGAAAACACATTAATAATCTTTCAGATGAATACAATCAAAGTTATATTAAAACATATCCTGGTTCTTTCAAGCTTTATAATGGCAGTGAATGGCTGCTGAGATTTTGAAGTCCAATAAAGTGCATCCATTCATCATAAAAAGTACTCCACACGTCTCCGAGGGGTTATTAAGAGCCTTCTAAAGTGAATCAATGTGTTTTTGTGAAAAAAAAAAATCATATTTAAAACTTTATAAACAATAATCTTTAGCATGTAAATTTATTTTATTTTTTTAAATGTGTATATATATATATATATATATATATATATATATATATATATATATATATATATATATATATATATATTTTACTGAAAATCAAGTAAAAAATGTAAAAAGAAATATTTAGTAAAAAAAAGATTACAAGATTAAAGTCAAAATATTACGAGAATAAACTTGAAAAACTGCGAGAATAAGGTCAAAATATTTTGAGAATAAATGTGAAATTACAAGAATAAAGTCAAAATATTTCGACAATAAAGTAAAAATTATGAGAATGAAGTCTAAGTGTTTCAAGAATAAAGTCAAAATATTTTGATAAAGTCAAAATTACGAGAATAAAGTCTAAATTTTTCAACAATAAAGTAAAAATTATGAAAATAAAGTCACAATGGTTGTATGAATAAAGTTGAAAGTCAAATTTTGAGAATATTACAAAGACAAAATTACAAGAATTAATTCGTAGCAATTACGAGGTTAAAGTTGTAATATTTTGAGAGTATATTCTAGCCATTTGTGCATACAAAAGGCCCGGATTGGGAGCACCGGGAGATTTTCCAAAGTCTCAGCTTTCAGAATCTGTCAGTTTTATAGTGAAAGAAACAATATGTCTATTACAATAATGTGTTTTTCACATTCTTTAATGTGGTATTCACCTGGCTGGTTTGCTACAAATAATGAATGGAAGACCTTAAATATTATTTACAGTCATTTATACCTCAGAAAAGACAACAATATTAATGTGTTAAGAAGTTTTAGTCCACTTCAACCTTTAGAATGTTTTGTTGTGTTTTATTAAATACATGTGAGGAATGAAAGATTGGATGCCACTGACGTTTTTGGGAAATAGGTGGTGGAATTTTCACAAAGAAAACAGTATAATTTTTTGAAACAAATATCTCATTTTAATCGAAAAGACGATTTATTTACATGAATACAGCGATCTGTCCCGCCACATTAATAAGTGTAAAAAAACATTATTGCAAGGCAAATTTTATTTCACTATAAAACTGACAGATTTAGAAAGCTGAGACTTTGTTTTATTTTAAAAGTACCAAAAGCACAAAGCTTATTACTATTATTGGGGGTTGGCGCACTACAAATATGCCTAATGAATGTAATCAAAGACGTGAAATATTATTTCCAAGCATACTGTCCCTACGAGTATAACATATGGTTTGATTTCTGCTAATAATCCCACATATATTCAAATAAATTCTGGTGGCCTCGCAACTTCTGGCGCTGCCAATCTGGGCCATTTGCATGCACAGGCTATACTCTCAAAATATTTGGCTATAACTTAAATTGCTACGATTCTCGTAATTTTGACTTTATTCTTGAAACATTTTGACTTCATTCTCGTAATTTGGACTTTATTCTTATAATTTGGACTTTATTCTCAAAACATTTCTACTTTATGTAAATAAAGTCAAAATGTTTCAATAATAAAGTCGAAACATTTTGAGAATAAAGTCGAAATTACAAGAATAAAGTCTAAATATTTCGAGAATAAAGTCGCAAATTCCAAGAATAAAGTCGAAATGTTTCGAGACTAAAGTTGAAATTATGAGAGTAAAGTAAAAATTCAGAGAATAAAGTAAAAATATTTTGAGAATAAAGTCGAAATGTTTTGAGAATAAAGTCGAAACATTTTGAGAATAAAGTCTAAATTTCGAAAATGTTTCAACTTTATTCTCGTAATTTTATTATTATTTTTTTTTTTCAACCTCAGACTCAGAAAAACAACATAGGCCTACCGATGTAAACATGGCACCCTGACTAAACCAAACAAAGCCACAGACCTCATAAAGCCATTTTCATTAAACACCAGCAAGCGAATGAAAGCTAGTCTAGCATTACGTCATTCGCAAGAGCTAAGAACTGCAACAAAATGCCATTATAACACTGAGCCAGCAACATCCTCCGAGACAATATGTCATAATTCATTTAGGCTTGATCTCAATTTGTGTTTTGTTTTGAGAACTTCAGTTTTATAGATTTCATCCATGGTCTGCGAAGCATTGATTTGTATTTGATGGAGCGAGTGTGTGTTTTCCTGCAGGGGAGACCTGAGGGCAAACCCACGCTGCAGTAATGAGAAGAGACGATGGTGAGAACTCCACGATGAAGGTGAGCTTTCAAGGTGGCCTTTGATGTCTCTGAAGCCCCAAAACAATCTATACTTTTTCTGGAAATGTGCCCTTTGCAAACTGGATTTGCATCAATCAATGTGCAAAACTGATTTAGCCCACTTTAGTGTGAGTGGAGAACGAAAAAAGACAGTATGTCTTCAAAATGTCGACTCAGCACTGATGCTCCACATAGAGTATGTTTGTGTATACCATCCTGACGGATAGACAAACACCCAGGCCTGATCTGATCTGGTCGATTGTATTGATTACAAGTAAGCTGCTTTGAGCTCTATGGAGAGCTTAGAAAGAACATAAACACATTATTGCTTATCAGGTTCACAGGACGACTAAGGTCACTTCAGATTTACAACATTTCACCTCAGGCTAGTTACATTTAGCTGGTTTGGCATTGAGATAAGAGTTGCCTTGAACACACACAGCCATGATTTAATGTCCAGAGCTGGATAAAAACACATTGTTTCTTAGAAACACTTCTCAACACGCACACTGACCAGCAGCTTGGTCCAAAATAGGATTATACATTTCTTCTAATCTCAGAAACAACAGAGGAAGGAAATAAACTGGAGGGCTGCTTCAAGTGTGAGAGAAACAAACAAATGTTTGCTTGGAAGATGCTTTGAAGCAATGTGTATTTGTCTTAGTTCCTGAGTCGAGAACCGACGAGTGAGCTGTTTGTTCAAATGTGGTTACATTTACTGTTGTTTCGTGAATTTTTGTAGGCAAAATCCAGTCATTTCAATAGGAATCAATGCGAATGGGAATTCTGCGTTTCAACAGGCACTGAACTATGCAGAGCAGTCAGGTCTGCAAGGCTGCTCGGTTTTATTCAGGACATCAAAATATTTCATACAGTGAGCTGAGCTAGTGGAAAAAACATTTCCAGGTGGGAATATGACGGGAGTTCATAGCAACTATTAACATAATGCTCTCTGACACTGCTGGCAAAGAGGAAGAACTGCTTTTTTCCCCCTCACAGAATCTGCTATCTTTCCCTGTTTACTTTTCATTAGTTTTAATTAACAAGGTCTCATTAACATCAATATGTTCCTTAACATTCTGTTAGTGTAATTAAATACCCACACACAAGTAAGACGGCTGGAGCCCGGTGGTTAAGGATCTGAGCTGGTTACATTAAAGTTGCAAGTCTGGCTCCGGGTAAGGTTGACCTTTGAGTTAACAAGATCGTCTATCACCATCATATCCTTGATCAAGGCTCAGGATAGACTTTTCCTGCGGTTGGAGTTACTCCGGATTAAAAAATTAAACGGATTAAAATCACTCACTAGCTAAATAAATAGTAACCCTGCTGATGAGATTATCTTAAACCAGCTTGAAATTTGCTAATGGTTTAGGTGCCATGCTATCATGGATTTTTGGTCAAGTCTTATTCAGTTTTGGATGCTGGACCAGCTTAAAATATTTAATGTTTTAACACTTATTAACTATTATTCTCCAATAAAATAAACTGATTGGTATCCATCTGTTTTGTAATCTGCACATATGCTGTGCGTGCAGGTCTGTGGGCGCCACATGTCGCTGAGGCCGCTCAATGCCCAGAAGTGTACAAAGAGGTTCCTGTACTGTGTTCTGCTCACGACGGGTGATCCTGTGTGGCGGATCTTCCCTTTCAGGTGACTTAAGATTACGTGCTTCCATCTGTTCAGCAAAAGCATGATCACTTTGTCATCTACCGCTAGGTAAATATGATGACAGCCAGTTAGACCCAAAACACACTCCCTTCCTGCCAGGGCTGAGTTTATAATTAAAGAAGCATACTAGGGAAACAACGGCCAATTTATTTTCTGACATTTGGCACTGAAGGAGCACCACCCGTAGAAGAGAAATGACTTGATCGATACTGCCACTTTTTCTCAGAGCAATGACATATAAACGGATAAATTATCTGGAAGTAATGCCACTGATGTTTAAGGTACATAAGTACAAGCCTGAACTCAGGTGTGTCATAATTTGCTCATATCTCAGAAAGTCCATCCTCAGTGATTTGTACCTTTGGCATAAGTAAGTGCACCATGTAGTGAACATTCACTCTTTGAAGACAGCACAGGGGAAAAGTGTATGAATTGAAGCTGCAGAAAGGCTAAATCTATCATAGATAGGATGATGGAGAGAATAAAGGAATGAGAGAACAAACAATAGACAGAACAAACAATATAGACAGATAGATAGATAGATAGATAGATAGATAGATAGACAGACAGACAGACAGACAGACAGACAGACAGACAGACAGAATGATAGATAGAGCGATAGACAGACAGACATACAGAACAATAGATAGCGATGGATAGATAGATAGACAGACAGACAGATAGATAGATAGATAGATAGATAGATAGCAGACAGAGCGATAGACATACAGACAGACAGAATGATAGATAGAGCGATAGACAGACAGACATACAGAACAATAGATAGCGATGGATAGATAGATAGACAGACAGATAGATAGATAGACAGACAGACAGACAGACAGACAGACAGACAGACAGAACGATAGATAGATAGACAGACCGACTGACAGACAGAACGACTGACAGACAGAACGATAGATAGACAGACAGACAGACAGACCGACCGACTGACAGACAGAACGATAGATAGACAGACCGACTGACAGACAGAACGATAGATAGACAGACAGACAGACAGACCGACCGACTGACAGACAGAACGATAGATAGACAGACCGACTGACAGACAGAACGATAGATAGACAGACAGACAGACAGACAGAACGATAGATAGATAGATAGATAGATAGATAGCAGACAGAGCGATAGACAGACAGACAGAACGATAGATAGACAGACAGACAGACAGACAGACAGATAGATGACAGACAGAGCGATAGATAGACAGATAGAGCGATAGATAGACAGATAGATGACAGAGCGATAGACAGACAGATGACAGACAGAGCGATAGATAGACAGATAGATGACAGAGCGATAGATAGATAGATAGACAGACAGACAGACAGATAGATGACAGACAGAGCGATAGATAGACAGATAGAGCAATAGATAGACAGATAGATGACAGAGCGATAGATAGATAGACAGACAGACAGACAGACAGATAGATAGACAGAATGATAGATAGATAGACAGACAAATAAATAAATAGATAAAGAGACATAATGATAGATAAGATAGATAGATAGATAGACAGACAGACAGACAGACAGATAAATAGACAGATAAATAGAGAGACACAGAATGACAGATAGATAGATAGATAGATAGATAGATAGATAGATAGATAGATAGATAGATAGACAGATAGATGACAGAGCGATAGATAGACAGACAGACAGACAGATAGATAGACAGAATGATAGATAGATAGACAGACAGACAAATAAATAAATAGATAAAGAGACATAATAATAGATAAGATAGATAGATAGATAGACAGACAGACAGACAGACAGACAGATAAATAGACAGATAAATAGAGAGACACAGAATGACAGATATAGATAGATAGATAGATAGATAGATAGATAGATAGATAGATAGATAGATAGATAGATAGATAGATAGATAGATAGATAGATAGATAGATAGATAGATAGATAGATAGATAGATAGATTAAATAACTGGTCATATCTCATCTTGCCTAGGGCACAAGCTACGCCCTAAAAAAAATGCTGCAGGACACACAGTCCCAAGCAATCTGACACAATGCTAGAAGGAAAAGTACATTACAAAGAGCGTTGTGCCTTTGGTGTGGGTTCAGGTGCTCCTTGGGGCTGTATAGCAGGAGGTGACAGGAGACAAGGGAGCTCGTGGCTAATGAGGGGAGAAATGTTTGTCCTTGCTCTGTACCTATCTGTGTGAACCTTTCAGTTCTTTCCAAATCTGCCACAATCCGGCTAGCCTCCAAGACAGCACACCTAATCCATTGTGGTAATGATGTCCGTCTGCCTCCTTCACTGTCTGTTGTCAATGTATGCTGTGCTGTCTAGAGAGATGACCAGCTTTTGGTCTCAGGGCACATGACACTAATGCCAGTGCACAGGGGGAAATCACAGTAATTTTCCTGCTCAGTCACAGAATCATGAAGTCCCTGCGACCATGTCCATCCCTCTGGCTATGGTGCACTTGTTTCGCCTGCCAATAAAGCTGGGAATAATGAATTGTTGAACTGCCGGGGCAGAGGTACACAACCGCTGTGTGGCCTCATCTTATTATAACACAGCGTCTAAGGAAAATTGCTACTGAGCCACTGAGCTGAATTCTCAAATGCTGTTTGGGAGCTTTTAATACACCAGATAAAATTGGACATATTTAATATGGTACAAATAGTACTTTCTAGATAACATTTAAAACTGTATGGATCTTGTTTAAAGTGGACATATTTGACTTTTCTGGGTTTCTGTTGCATCTACCAACCCAGAAAATGTGAAAAAGGACAACCCAGTAACTTTGTTTTGGTAAACTTTCCTCTGCAAGCATGTGAAAAAAATAAGCCATTCAGATTTTGCTACCCTAGTGACATAGGAACGGGATCTTATTCTAATATTGCCACCCCTTAATCTGCAAGTTTCCATCCACGGCGCCGCCATTTTGTTTTCTCAAGCGACAGCGGTGTAACAGTTCTAACACCATGACCTTCACAGACATAACCAACTGTGTTTCTATAATTTATGTCTGTATTTGACAGGTCAAACGCAATAAGACATGAAAGAGAACTTAGTTTAGTACTCTCATGCAATGTCACAGCCACTTTCTGTGCATGTTTTTCGGATGTGTGCGCTCAGAAGACTCTATATCAGAGGTTTAAACTGATATGGCTTTAAAACACATGATTTTAGGACGATACACATGATAGTTAAAACCAAACAGATGTTTTTTGTCATCTGAGGTATGAGGTATCTATAAAGGCAAAGCCCTATTCTGGAAAAAGGGGGCGGGGAGCAGCAGCTCATTTGCATTTATAGAGGCATGCACGAAAATAGTGTGTTTCTGTTTTCACTCAAAATAGGCTTTTTAAAAATACCTGGGGGTATTTTGAGCTGGAACTTTACAGACACATTCTGGACATCTGAGACTTTTATTACATCTTGTAAAAAGGGGCATAATAGGTGTCCTTTAAATTAGACAGAATATCCCTGAAAATCAATTTCAAGAAGCAAATATTGGCTTTTGATGGAAAAGTTCATTTTTGACACTGGTTGAGACTTAATTAATCTTTTTTGTGAGCATTAACTGAAACTCAGCAGGACATTTTTAATTGGGCTGGAGCTTTGCATTGGACTGGATGGGAAGAGTAAATGTTTAAAATAGGTTTAATTAAGATTTTATGCGTTTTTTAACCCAAATGCAAAAAGGGGAAACTGTCCACTTTCCACCACTAAATTAAAGGAATAGTTCACCCAAAAATTAAAATTCTGTCATCTGTCATCTCGAGTTGTCCCAAACCTACAGTCAAACCAAAATTTGTTCAGACACCTTCAACCTTTCTCACTGTACATTATCCATGTATTCACTATAGTTTAGAAAATGGTAATATAATATGACAATAACTCAAGAGTTAAACTGTGTCAGAACAAATTCATCTTGATAATGTCAGATAACTTTGATAGAAGGTATGTAACAAAACATGGTCAGGTCAAAGTGTCAAATAAGATTTTTTTATCATTTTTACTGGTGGTCCACTGTATGAAGAATGTTTGGGTATAATATGCCACAGTTAGCTTTATTCTGCTATCCTCACTTACATAAATGAACTATAGTGTCCTGCACTTACTAGTAAACAAATATCAGTGTCTAAATAATTTTTGGTTTGACTGTATATGAGTTTCTTTTATGTACTGTAAAAGACAGTTGACAGTAGCCATTGATTTCCATACTATGAAAAACATGCTATGGAAGTCAATGGCTATCGTCAACAGTTTAGTTAGCAACGTTTTTCAAAATATCTTCTTGTGTTCAACAAAAGAAAGAAACTCATACAGTTTTCAAGTTACAAATTCACCTTCAACACAAAGGGATTGACGCAAACAAAGGCGCTCTTTGCAAATTTAATCAAAGGATGATTATCGTGACGTTCCAAGAACATGTTCCTCTTAGAATAGCCATGTGTTAATTGATCCACAGCCTTGAAATCTTATCCCACCTTTGTACAAAATACATGACATGGTGACATTTCTGACACCCTCTGCTGTCACGCTGTTGGACATCTTCTGCAGATGAGCGTTTTGAAGCAGAGAGCGCTAAATCCCAACACAAGCGTTCAACCCTCGTCTGTCACCATGAAAGAGAGTTCAGAAATAAACGGCTGACTTGGGAATAGGGAAATAAATAAATAAATAAATGAACCAACAACCATCTTGTCAAGCCCTGGGTTCCCTTGTACGTCGTTTTAAATGTGACTAACGCAACCGAAGGCCAGTGGTTGTAATGAATGTATATTTCTGTAGACCGTAACCCTGGACTCTCCCCGGGGGAAGAGGACAATCATCTTAATGAGCGCCTGCTGCACCAAGAGAAGTGAGAAAAAGAGATGGAGCAGATGGCGAAGGAGGGAAATAGAAATGGAAGAAATCTGTGAATAACCTCACAGCAGATCTCAGTCTTATCTTCTGTAATACACCTAGATTCAGCCTCCACCGTGGGAGCTGCAGAGGTGTGATGCAGCATAGGAATTATGAAGAATATATACGATAGCCAAACCATCCAGACTGCTTTAAATGATAACAATGGCCGAATTTTCATATTTAGGAGAAGATATCCTCACCATCATGTTGTTCTAAACCGGTTTGATTTTCTATCTTCTGTTGAGCATAGAAGAACATATTTTGAAGAATTGGTAACCAAACAGTTGACCATAGCTATTGGCTTCCATTGTATTGAAAAACATACTATGAACGTCAATGGCTACTGTTAACTGTTTGGTTACCAACATTCTTCAAAGTATTCTTTTTTGTGTTTTACAGAAGAAAAAAAAAACTCACAAGTTTGGTGAACTTTTCTTTTACAAAAACATATTTATAGTCCATTTTGTAGTAGATGCAACTTTGTTTAGGTAAATAAATGGCTGTATTGTATTGTATTATGTAACCAGTCGACAAAACGAGACTATAACAAAAACTGGTTTTGAATGACAAAAACTATAACGAAAATCTTTTGACATTTTCGTCAACGAGACATGAGTACTCACAAAAAGTTTTGAACTGTCAATTTTGACGAGTATTCTAGGTTATGCCTTAGGTGAACGTAAACAGTTGGGAGAATATCGGACATGTATCAGTACATTTTTGTCAACAAATCAAAACGAGACAAATGTTAGGAGGGGACGATTTGGCATGCATACATTTGAACTATATATTAGCCTATTGATTTATCCTTCGGGACATAAGCTAGCATAAATTTGCATAATCACATAAAAAGCAGAGATATAAATTTGACGATGCAAAAGAGAATTCAATTCGGTCTGGTTTCTGAGAGCACACACTGAAACAGCGCATCTCACACAGCGCACAAGTACTCTTTCTCATCGCGTGAATAGAGAAATACACAAAATCATGTCAAATTATCCATTTTGATGAGTATTAATGTAAACACCCTCTGTGTGTTTGTGAATGAAAACATTTGGGAGAGTATTGTACGTGTATCAGTATGTTGCAACTGGTTTTAAAGGGACAGCAGCCTAATTCAGTTGCTATTGTGTAATATCAAACCTATGTAATGAGTTTAAAATAAATTACACTGTAAATAACCCATTAGATTTTAGCTGACTAAATAGATCTTAGTTAGATATTTATTTGACTAAAACTAAAACAAGTCAAATGACTAAAATATGACTGAAACTAAATGGCATTTTAGTCAAAAGACTATTACTAAGACTAAATCAAAATCATGACATCAATTCATAACATTACGGTTAAACCACTAGCGTCACATGGACTATTTTATCAATGTATTTTATCTATGCAGGGTCAGAAAGCTCTTGGAATTTATAAAAAAAAAAATCTTAATTTGTGTTCTGAAGATGAACAAAGGTCTTGAGGGTGAGTAATTAATGACAGAATTTTCATTTTAGGGTAAACTATAGCTTTAAATCTATTTGGCCTATTTTAATCATATTAAAGGGTTAGTTCACCCAAAAATTAAAATTAGCCCATTGTTTACTCATCCTCAAGCCATCCTAGGCATTAATGACTTCCTTCTTTCAGATGAATTCAATCATAGTTATATCAACAAATGACCTGGCTCTTTTAAGCTTTATCATGGCAATATGCAGGTGTTTCTCTTTAAGAGGTCAAAACAAGTCCAATAAAGTGCATCCATCCATAATAAAAAGGCAGACGTCCTATGTCATCCACCCAGAGCTGCTTACAAAAATGAATCGATTCGCTACAGAAGAGCATTATTCACCCCCCGGAGCCATGTGAGGCACCATTTATTATGGATAGATGCACTTTATTGGACTTCTTTTGACCTGTTGGAGAGAAACACTCACCTATTGCCATGACAAAGCTTAAAAGAGCCAGGACTTTTTTTTATAACCCCTATTAGATTTGTCTGAAAGAAGGAAGTCATATAGACCTACTGTAGGATGGCTTGAGGGTGAGTAAATCATAGGGTAATTTTCCTTTTTGAGTGAACTAACCCTTTAACTTGTGTATTTAATACATATCCGACTTCCTACTTAACAAAATCAATGCTTTAAATGCTAACAATGTCTGAATTATAATTTTAAGTTGACCATTTCATCAAGAATACATTTTTAATATCTGTTCTGTAACAGATTTAACCTTGTTTGGGTGAATAAATGGTAGTATTGGAGCTTTATGTAACTAAATTAAGCCGTTATCACAACAAAAGCGACAGACTTCAGAGCACAGCGGGTTATTTTGAGGAGTCCTCAGGCCTGTTCACTGGCTCCCATGTGGGACCCTTCCAATAGCCGTGGGCCCTTTCTTGCTCTCTGCTCCACTGCACAAGTTAGGCCACAAAACACGTCTAATCAAGGGTGTACGGTTGGTAGAACCATTTCAAATCAGTATGCACATGCACACAAAAAAAAAATTCCCCAATTTTGTTTCTTTTTGCAACCTATTAAAAAATGTCCTTGCCCGTTTGTGTCTAACAGCAGAGAAACAGAGCAAACCTTATTTAAAGAAACCATGTTATTCTAAAAAGCTGCTAACTTCATGATGTCAAGAGACAGAAATCCTAAAAAAAGATTTATAATGGTTTGAACTACTCATAGCTCATTTACATATCAAACACTGACCTACAACAATTACACAGCACTCTCATTTCTATGAAAGATAACCTCACAGCTGACTGACTGTCTTTTTAAAAAGCAAATTACAAGTCAATATTGTAATGAAAATGCCAACTGTAAAAAAATCATCCAGACACCAGTCTAGATAATCATGTCACATTTAAAGCTACGAGCAAAAAGGTTAACATATGGTGTGCATACTGACCACATGCTAACAGAATTATGAGTTGTTACTTTAATAGCAATTGTAAAACAGCCACTATGTTCTGTTTTATACTTGGTTATATGAGCTGGATCCCACAGAAATACAATAACCGCTTCATTTCTTCCCACTCAGACTGATCAAATGAACCGGAATCGTAAAAAAAACACAATACGGCTGCTGTTTGCTGTTGTTTTTATGGCGGGCACAGTGATGTTCTGGCATGGCTAGCTTCTCATAGTGACATGAAAATAAATAATGAAATCGATGAGGGCCGATCGATGGCCAGTTGAATTAGAAACTTGGCTGACAGCAGAAGTTTCCCCAGCCTCGCTGGCCACACTGTTTCCATCAAACTTTGTTCCTGCTACTTGACACTGAAGCTGTAGGAGCAAACACGGGCCAGAAATTTGAAGTGAGACCAGAATGCAAGGCAGGGAAGAGTGAGGACGATATGTCTGGGAGGGGAGAGTGAGCGATCTGTGGCATTACACAGGGGAAGATCCATCTGTTGATATAACCTTTGCTTCTGCCGTATCACCTACCTCAGCACAAGTTTGACCCGTACATGTCTCGCTGTCAGGCTGTCAGCGCCAAATGAGTAAAGCCTCCAAATCACTCATCGCAGAGTTCGAATGCAGTTTAGGTTGTTTGAAAAAGTGACTGCTTGTGGTTACGCATGCTTCACATTGTCAGAAGCCAACAAAGGCGAATCAATATGCATTTGCTAGAGCGCGAGAGGGTTTTATTGAGGGAACTGCAGCAGTGATTGAGACGTCTCATTACGCATTCAACAAACGGATTCAGATTCCTCATTTAACCATTGGAAGGGACGGTTCATCCAGAAATGAAAAATCTGTCACCATTTATTTACCCTCATGTGGTTCCAGACTTTTCTGTGGAGATTAAAGAGAGAAACTCTGTGTGAAGAAACTCAAGTAATTGTTTATTCTTTTCATTGTTATTTTCTTTTATCATAAAAAGTGTCTTTAATCAAATGTGTCACAAGGGATTATTATTATTTTTGATTATTATTTAAAAAATAATAATCGTTTGCGTTTTCAAAGATTACATTTTTGAGTGTTACATGATGAAAAAGGTAATAATAGGGGAAAAGTTAAAATAGGGTAATATATATAAGCAACATCTAATCACAGTGTGCCGTTATACAGCCATATCTCACATTTATGAGTGTGATATTGTGTTAATACAACAGTTCCCACTCTAAATGCATAAGAAAAACAGCTGAGTGTCTTCAAAAGCTCTCTTTTGTGCAGAACTACTTCCTTCCACCACGGATTCAAATCTTAGTTTGACGGTTAAACAGCTGAGACCAAGCCTCCATTACTAACTTGAAAACGTTACTTTAGAACTAGAAACAAAGGAATATTGAGTTGCTTCATCGAAAACTTATGTATTACTTTATTACAAGCTCACTGTTTTATGAAAGAGAGATGTTCTGAGCGATCGTGGTTACCTGCATCTGATACAGCATTCATTCTTCATATTCACAATGAAACATTCATTTGAATGTCTGCTGAGGAAAGCGTTATCTTTATTTTTATGTTAATATCCTTTCATGTTAAGGGTAATTTTGCCGCTCAGAGCATTTGTTAGCTGTGTCAAGCTGTTGTTTAAACTAAAAATAACTTTGGTTTCTAATTTTTCAGTATAAAAATCTTTACTGCTGACTTGTAAAACAGTCTCTTGTCGCCATCTAAAGGCGGAACAATGTAACTAATATCACCATCACAATGAACACACGCATCGTTTTTACTAAACACTTTTAAATACTACTATTATTTATATAAAATATTATTTATTGAATAATATTTAATTCACAACAACAGCCATCATAAAAGTTGCTATGCAAGTCAGTCAAACGTACAAAGACAGCGCTCTGAAACAGCATTGAATTTACATAAACATGATGAGATTTCGCCAAACCTATTTGCTCTGGAACAAATAATAGTTTAATGAGACCAAAGACTGCCCATTAGATTTATCCAAAACAAATTATATCTCATGTTTAACCCTCTGGGCCTTCTCATTTAGGGGTCACACTTGGCTCCCTCGCGGTCAAAAGTGACCGAAGCCTTAAAAAGTAACTTTTTTTTTCTTCAGGAAAATCAATTAAATACATGTTTGTTCAATAATATTTTGTGATTATTATTTAGAATTTTGAGCATTTTTTATGAATCTATGCAATATTTATACAGTTTTAATGAACATTTTTTTTCCCACTAGAATTATTATTATATTTTTTAATTTAATTATGTATTTATTATTTTTCAATAAATACAACGTTTCACATTAAAATAGAATAAAAGCATTTAAAATCCATTTTTTTAAGTGAAAATTGCACCATCTAGTGGCATAAAAAATAAAAACTTGTGTAATGTCATGTAACCTCCTGTATCTCCCTATATACAGGGGCTTTGGGATTCCTATTGTTTTTTTTTTTTTTTTTTTTACTGTTTCTTCATTTTAATAGGCTTTGCATTTAGAAATATATTCAGACATTCTAAAAGATTACTTTTGGCAAGGTTTAGATATTTTTTGATTGGATAAATATCAGGTTTTGCATTTTTCTGCTTATTTCTGTGTGTGTATGTGTGTGTGTGTGTGTGTGTGCGCGTGTGTGTCAGTTCTGTACTTTTGATATTTTAGAGTGTCAGTCCTTGCTTGCTGAACACTTCTTTTCAGCCCAGTGGCTGACTTGTAGCTTGTACTACCAAAAGATTCTCTGAATTATCAAATTTTTTCGTATATCCATTCATTTCCTATGTCGGTCATTTTTGACCGCGAAGGAGCCAAGTGTGACTATTTTTTTTGACCCTTTAACATATCCGAATCATGTCACTGATTTTTTGTGTACTCACATAGCTAATGCAACAAAAGTCACCAAGTGTCATCTCATTCTGAGGAAGCTACAATTTTTAAAAATTCAAAACATAAAATTTTTCGGTCAAAAATGACCGAAGAGGCCCAGAGGGTTAACCACTATAGAGACATCAGAGTCAGCGGTAAATTCCAGAAGATCTGGCCGAGGTAAGGTGCTCTCGTGTGGGTTCATGAGTGCAGAACGACCGCTGACGATCCGGAGCTCTGATGTCTGAAAATGTCAACGGTAATTTTCAAATTGACATTGTCTTTAATAACAAACTGCATAACTGTACTATAAACAAGTGCATTCTTGCCTGAAAACCTCTTAAAACTACATTCCATGTGACAAAAACAGTAATATTTATAAAATGATGCTGGATTTGGGCGTCCAAAGTACCACAAGCGTATGATACGATTACAAACTGTGAAATCCGAGTTATCGCTCTAATATCGCACTCCTATTATACATATACATATATGTATGTGTGTGTGTGTTCACAAACATATATTGTGGGAGAAACTATATATCTTGACAGGATCCAATGAAAGATCAAATTCAGGATACTTTACACTGCCTGGTCTTATGTGTCTAAGAAGATCGGTTTTACTGTTACAAAACAAGTATCTGATCTGTGATTAAATGGTTTTAGTTAAAGCTAGAATACTTTATAGATAGGCAGATTTCAATTGATTTGGAACAGAAAAACCATCTCTGGATCTGGATTGCTTATAATTTGTTGTGTTTTCTTAGAAGCAAGGAAGGATATGATCTTATGTATATATGACCAGGGCTTTAAGAAGCTTAAAGTATTGTTTCAATGCTTCCCTCTTTATCCACAGCTTCTCTCTGGCACATCTGGTTGCATGTATGAAACATGCAAGGCTAAGCCCACACACATAAGCATATAATACGCATGAAGGGACAAAGACACAACACTCATGACGCTGTGATGCATTTATACATATAAGATCTTGAATTAGTTACATAGTTGACGTCAACTTGGAATCTGACGATGTAGTGCAGTCATTCAATTGAAAATGTTCACTTGCAAAACATTCCATCAAAGCTTAATTTTAATGCTTCTAGAGCAACAATACTGTGTCTCAAGCGTGTATCTATGGATATGTATGCATGGCAACAGTTGCCTGGAGCTACAAGGGCTAAGAATAACTCAGTTTGGAGCAGGGGCCACAGCAAATCATTCACAAGAACCTTTGCAACTTAGTTAATGACTTTCCTCAGACAGGGATTGTATCGAATTAAATGAAACCCCCTCAATTTACATAATGATTATTTTATGAAACAATTAATAACAAAAGTATGAAGAATTAACCACCACTCATGTCACATTACAACTAAAATTAGGTGATATTTATTTAACATACTACATTATTCGAAACACAACATGTATTAAATAGGTTGTAAGATGTGAGAGAACGGGAATTTAAAGTTTATTTGGTGAGTTTAATTCCCAGTCTTCATATAAACAGAAAACATTTTCAGCTTGAGCTAAAAATATACTTTAACAAACCTCAAGAGGGCGATAGAGTTACCTTCAAATGTCAGTGTCATTAAGTCCGATATGTTCTAGTAGCAAGCTAGACTATGGTTGACTTTAACCAACACAGCAAGATTCTTTTCAAACTGTTGCTCCGCAATGACAATACAGAAGCTCGCCTAAAACAAAAACTGTACAAGACCGTTTATGCTAATGTATGCTATAACACCCCTCACAGCATCGAAACCCAAAGGTATTCTATTGGCTGAGACAGTTTCACTCTATATGATTGGAAAAGTATGGAAGCCTGTTTCCGCCACAGAATAAAAAAAATAAAGAATAGTTATTGTGACTTTTTTTTATCTCACAATTCTGACTTATTTTCTCAGAATTGACTGATATAAACTCACAACTGCAAGAAATAAAGTCAGAAGAAATTAAGTCGGAATTGCGAGATATAAATTCACATTTCTGACTTTTTTTTCTCAGAATTGCGTGATATAAACTCGTAATAGTGAGAAATAAAGTCAGAATTGCGAGATATAAATGAACATTTCTGACTTTTTTCTCAGAATTGCGTAGCATAAACTCACAATTGCAAGAAATAAACTCACAATTGCAAGAAATAAAGTCAGAAAGTCTGAAGAAATTAAGTCGGAATTGCAAGATATAAATTCACATTTCTGACTTTTTTCTCAGAATTGCGTGGCATAAACACAAAGTCAGAATTGCAAATATAAATTCACATTTCTGACTTTTTTTCTCAGAATTGTCTCATATAAACTCGCAATAGCAAGAAATAAAGTCAGAATTGCAAATATAAATTCACATTTCTGACTTTTTTCCCAGAATTGTCTCATATATACTCACAATTGCGAGAAATAAAGTCAGAATTGCTAGATATAAATTCACATTTCTGACTTTTTTTCTCAGAATTGTCTCATATATATACTCATAATTGCGAGAAATAAAGTCAGAATTGCAAGATATAAATTCACAATTCTGACTTTTTTCTCAGAATTGTCTCATATAAACTCGCAATAGCAAGAAATAAAGTCAGAATTGCAAATATAAATTCACATTTCGGACTTTTTTCCCAGAATTGTCGCATATATACTCATAATTGCGAGAAATAAAGTCAGAATTGCAAGATATAAATTCACATTTCGGACTTTTTTCTCTGGATTGTCTCATATAAACTCGCAATAGCAAGAAATAAAGTCAGAATTGCAAATATAAATTCACATTTCTGACTTTTTTCCCAGAATTGTCTCATATATACTCATAATTGCGAGAAATAAAGTCAGAATTGCAAATATAAATTCACATTTCTGACTTTTTTCCCAGAATTGTCTCATATATACTCATAATTGCGAGAAATAAAGTCAGAATTGCGAAATATAAATTCACGTTTCTGATTTTTTTCTCAGAATTGCGTGATATAAACTCAACTGCGATAAATAAAGTGAGAATTGCGAGATATAGTCACAATTCTTTTTTCTCATAATTGTCTTATAAACTCACAATTGCAAGTTATAAAGTCAGAATTGCAAAATAAAAACTCACACTTCAGACATTTTTCTTAAAATTGCTTTATATAAACTCGCAATTGCGAGTTATAAAATCAGAATTGCGAGATATAAAAGACTTTTTTTTTCTCAGGAAATCGTGCACACGGTTTAGTAAACGAGGGAACAAATTAGTCAATTTTGCACATGGTTTGGTAAACCGAGGGAACAAATTAGTAAACACTGTGCACGATTTAGTAAACCAAAGGAACAATTTAGTAAATCGTCCATGCAGTTTAGTAAACGGAGAGAACAATTTAGTCAAATTTGCACACTGTTTAGTAAAGTAAGGAAACGAATTTGTAAATTTTGCGCAAGGTTTAGTAAACCAAGGAAACAAATGAGTAAATCGTGCACATGGTTTAGTAAACGAGGGAACAAATTAGCAAATTTTGCAAATGGTCTGGTAAACCAAGGGAACAAATTAGTAAACATTGCACACGATTTAGTAAACCAAAGGAACAAATTAGTCAAATTTGCACACTTTTTAGTAAAATGCGGGAACAAATTTGTAAATTTTGCGCAAGGTTTAGTAAACCAAAGAAAACAAATTAATAAATCGTGCATATGGTTTAGTAAACCGAGGAAGCAAATTAGTAAATCGCACACACGGTTTAGTAAACCGAGGGAACAGATTAGTAAATTGTGCGCATGACTTACTTTTTAATCAATTTTTAAATTGTATTTAAATAAAAACAAATATTGAAATGCTAAACTATAATAACCTTGCTCTGACTTTCTTTCTGCTAAGATGACATCCACAAAAAGTGCTGTGAGGCAGCTATGTTAGGAACGGCTCAGAGAGAGCAGAGTAGTGGAACGTGCCACACAGTTGTCTGGGGACGGATGAAGTATAGGCTCAAAATGCCTCCTTGGGTAAACAATGTAGGGTGATGTATGACCGGGAGCTTGCCTCTCAAATCCCAAATAAACAGATCTGAAACCGGGAGCTTCTGTAATGAAATCTTCACCTAATATTAAACAGGCTGTATTTGCATGTGAGGCCATTAATAAAAATGTTAAGCAGCTTGTTTTGGTCTTCAGCTTGATCTGCTGATCTTGGGTTGAATATAGGCAAGATGCATGAACAGGTATCAGTTATTGATCATCAAAAATAGTTGCATGACTTTGTTCAACCCTTAAAACATTTTCAGCAGCAACTTGTGGTATGATTTATGATACCACAAGTTGACAGCAATTTCCATCAACAGTGTTCACGGTCACTTTCCGTCCCCGGGCCGTGCTCGACACTCTGGAGAGGATTAGGGGGTGTTCATACAGGACACATTATTGCTTTCCAACAGCTAGAAGAGCACAGCTGAATGGAACATGGGCTGTTTTAAGTTTAAGAAACATTTATATAAAAGCACTATTTTTATCATGAAACACGACAAAAGATAAAACTAAAAAACTGCGAGAAGCAATATGACGGGCAATTCATTTATCTTTTGAGTACTAGAGTACACAAAATGACCAAAGCGCCCATTCCTAACAGGAAGTGGTGTTATTAAACGTTTAACAGAGGTGTTTTTGATCCCATTATAAACTGGTCTAAGGAAAATACCAAACGCTCCGGAAAACTGTCACCTACTTTTAATGATCTATTCATAGGCTACCCTATTTTTGAAAAAGTGAGACAGCAAAGCCCATTGAGATCAAAACGAACTACTTTCGCCATAAATAAAACAGCTTAGTCAATAAGTTTTCACTCAGGATAATGTAAGCTTCCACACAAGCTGAGTTTTTTTCCCCCTTCTAAATATAGCCAGCATTCAGCTGTAACTTACAGTCTTTGACAGTTTCAATAGTCCGGGATTGTAACCGGACTTTCTGTTGATGCTTATAAGAACATGAACGTTAGAAACAGCCTTTCAAGTTAATTATCCCGCTGTTCAACACTAGATTTATAGCCGAAAACAAAAACAAAGTCACACGCACAAAGAAATCACTTAAATTATGGCTATGAACAACAATAAATATTCACCAGAACAGTAACTCATACCTGAACCAGCATTATTATATTGTTTCACGGTCCGCTATATAGAAAGACCACATTTGATGTGTGTTTTGGAAAGAGTGAGCTGTGCTTGGGAAGTGAAAGTGTGAAGAAAACTCATCCTGCTGTCTTTCGCCATCGTGACACAACCGAAGCGGAGATGTAAGGGTCACGGTTCTGAACTAATACACCTTTAATTGCTGCTCCCAGGTGAGACAGTCTGCCGCAAAGACACAGAGCTATTGATAGCAGAGCAGGTGCCCTGGGTCGCCCCGCTCGACCGGACCCGCTGTGTGAAAGATGAGGTAGTTAAAGCAGAAGGGGGATCCAAAGGCATCACTGCACTGCGGTTGAAAAGTACCCCAGCGGACAGAACGAGGCCCACCGCTGTGGCGGATGCGAGGTTTGCACCATTAGACTCTCAGCTACTGATGACACAATAAAGTTGAGCGTGACAGGATGCGGCAAGGATCATAAAACATTAAATTTACATTGAACTTTAACTGCGGCACTGCAGAATGTGTTTTGAGTCTCCACTTGATAGACCGCTGCGACTCAGCATTAGATTACTGACTTTAGAAAGTCTTCATAGAAAATTAGAGATTGTGGGTTTTGACAAGTTCTGACATTCTGAATGGGTATTTCATGTCTTATTAATAAAAATAGCTGGGAACAATATATGCTTTTTCAATAATTTTGTATTTTAAAGTGTGTAAACGTGAACGGTTTAAAATGTTTCATTTGACATTGTTACATTACTGTTATTCGAATTAAAAAAAAACATACAGCATTTTTCTATCGCATCTTTCTGTCACATCTCTGTCACCCTGTTTCCGCCACTGAATATAAAATTAAAAAAGGTGATTGCAAGGTTTTATCTCACAATGCTGACTTTTTTTCTCACAATTGTGAGTGTACAGTCGTGGCCAAAAGTTTTGAGAATTACATAAATATTAGAAATTGGAAAAGTTGCTGCTTAAGTTTTTATAATAGCAATTTGCATATACTCCAGAATGTTATGAAGAGTGATCAGATGAATTGCATAGTCCTTCTTTGCCATGAAAATTAACTTAATCCTGAACTTTCCACTGTATTGTTAAGACGGCTTCAGGTCCAAGAAAGTCCAGCAAGTGCCAGGATCGTCTCCTAAAGAGGATTCAGCTGTGGGATCGGAGTGCCACCAGTGCAGAGCTTGCTCAGGAATGGCAGCAGGCAGGTGTGAGCGCATCTGCACGCACAGTGAGGCCAAGACTTTTGGAAGATGGCCTGGTGTCAAGAAGGGCAGCAAAGAAGCCACTTCTCTCCAAAAAAAAAACATCAGGGACAGATTGATCTTCTGCAAAAAGTATGGCGAATGGACTGCTGAGGACTGGGGCAAAGTCATATTCTCCGATGAAGCCTCTTTCCGATGGTTTGGGGCATCTGGAAAAAGGCTTGTCCGGAGAAGAAAAGGTAAGCGCTACCATCAGTCCTGTGTCATGCCAACAGTAAAGCATCCTGAGACCATTCATGTGTGGGGTTGCTTCTCATCCAAGGGAGTGGGCTCACTCACAGTTTTGCCCAAAAACACAGCCATGAATAAAGAATGGTACCAAAACACCCTCCAACAGCAACTTCTTCCAACAATCAAACAACAGTTTGGTGAAGAACAATGCATTTTCCAGCACAATGGAGCACCGTGCCATAAGGCAAAAGTGATAACTAAGTGGCTCGGGGACCAAAACGTTGACATTTTGGGTCCATGGCCTGGAAACTCCCCAGATCTTAATCCCATTGAGAATTTGTGGTCAATCCTCAAGAGGCGGGTGGACAAACAAAAACCCACTAATTCTGACAAACTCCAAGAAGTGACGGAAGCATGCCCAGTCGAATTGCAGAGGTCCTGAAAAAGAAGGGCCAACACTGCAAATAAACTGCATGATTTACTAATTTGTTCCTTCGGTTTACTAAATCATGCGCAATGTTTACTAATTTGTTCCCTTGGTTTATCAAACCAATTGCAAAATTTACTAATTTGTTCCCTCGTCTACTAAACCGTATGCACAATTTACTAATTTGTTGCCTTGTTTTACTAAATCGTGTGCATGTTGTACTGATTTCAACCCTTGCTTTACTAAACCGTGAAAATTGACTAATTAATTCCCTCGGCTTACCAAACCTTGTGCAAAAATTGACTAATTTGCAGACGATTTACTAATTCATTCCCTTGTTTTACTAAATTTTGTGCACAATTTACTAATTTATTTCCTTGGTTTACTAAATTGTACTCGATATGTCTCTAATTTATTCCCTCGGTTTCCTAGTCTGTGTAGATGATTTACTAATTTGTTCCCTCGGTTTACTAAATCGTGAGGAATATTTACTAATTTGGTCCCTCATTTTACTAAACCATGTGCATGATTTACTAATTTGTTCCCTCGGCTTACTAAACCGTGCATAAAATTTTCAAATTTGTTTCTTTGTTTTACTAAACCATGTGCAAAATGTACTACATTTACCAAATTTAATAATTGTTCCCTTGGTTTACTAAACCATGCATACGATTTACTAATTTATTCCCCTGTTTACAAAACTGTGGGCATGATTTACAAATTTGTTACCTCGATTTACTAAACCATAATTAATGTTTACTAATTTATTTCCTTGGTTTACTTAACTGCGTGGACGATTTACTAATTTGTTCCTTCAGTTTACTAAATCTTGTACAAAATTTACTAATTTGTTCCCTTGGTTTACTAAGCCATGTGCAAAATTGATTAATTTCTTACTTTGGTTTACTAACCCATTTGCAAAATGTACTACATTTACCAAAATAAATTTTACAAATTTATTACCTTGGTTTACTAAACTGTGGGCACAATTTACAAATGTGTTCCCTCAATTTACTAAACCATAATCAATATTTACTAATTCATTCCCTTGGTTTATTAAACTGCGTGAATGATTTACTAATTTGTTCCTTTGGTTTACTAAATCCTGCTCAATATTTACTCATTTGTTCCCTCAGTTTACTAAATCTTGTACACGATTTACTAATTTGTTCCCTTGGACTAAACTGTGTGCAAAATTGACTAATTTGTTATTTTGGTTTACTAAACCATGTGCAAAATGTACAAAATGTGCCAAATTTACTAACTGTCCCCTCGGTTTACTAAACCATGTGCATTATTTATTAAATTGTTCCCCTGTTTTTCTAAACCATGCACATGTTTTACTAATTCATTCCCTCAGTTTACTAAACTGCATGGACGATTTACAAATTTGTTCCCTCATTTTACTAAATCATGCGCAATATTTACCAATTTGTTCCCTCAGTTCACTAAATCTTGTACATGATTTACTAATTTGTTCCCTCAATTTACTAAACCGTGGGCACGATTTACTAAGTCATCCCCTTGGTTTACTAAACCGCATGGACGATTTACTAATTTGTTCCCTTGGTTTAATAAATCGTGGGCAAAATTGACTAATTTGTTCCCTCAGTTTACTAAATTTTGTGCACAGTTTACTAATCTGTTACCTTGGTTTACTAATCCTTGGGCAAAATTGACTAAATTTACCAAATTTACCAAATTTACTAAATTTACTAAAGCGTGCTCACATTTTACTAATTTGTTCCCTTAATTTACAAAATCATGCACATAATTTACTAATTAGATCCTTTGTTTTCAGTAAATTGTGCACTACATATAATAATTTGTTCCCTTATTTTAAGTAAATTGTGCGCACAATAAAATGAGGAAACAAATTAGCAAATTGTGCCCATGATGTAGTAAAACCAGGTAGTTTTCTAAATACATTAAATACAAAAAATATAATAAAAATTTTATATATATATATATATATATATATATATATATATATATATATATATATATAATTTTTTATTATATTTTTGCACATTTTTGTCAGTTTAACAAAAACAAGTTGAGTAAAAAATAATAATAATTAAACACACGCAATAGAACTATATGATATGGCCAAATAACCTACCATTTATTTACTGATTTATTCATTAATTTAAGTTTTTCTACTACTGTTTCTGTTTACTGTGCATGAATTACATTTATAAAGTTTCCAAAAATGTTTTAAAATCAGCAGCTTTAGTTTTAGTTTGTATTAGAGTCAGAAAGTGACAGACCAGGTGAAAGCCAACAGTGAATATTTCTGTATTGTTTAATGTATGGCGGTAATCATTCTGCAATTAAAGGGGAGCAGAGATGGAAGTTGGCAGAGGAACTGCACATCGACCCACGCCCACTTTCTCCTCTTCATTTGCCTGCTCTCATGTGTGAATGCTTCACAGGGCCACAAATTAAATATTCATTCTGTAAACCCCTGGCTTATGTAACCATAGACGTGCAGTTTAAGCACGACAACAAAACGAAACTAAAATAAATACAACAAAAATACAATCCCATTTCCATTTTAGTAACTATAGCCGTTACTGCCGAGTCGACAGGGAGACAAGACTAAACGACAGATCAAAAAAACATGGGTAATTCTCTATTTTCCCACAATGCATTGTGGTTGAGCTCTGATATGTACTGTGTGTTCCCTGTGGGTCTGCCTGCATTTCCATATCTGCCACAGATGCAGAGAGATTTGTCTATGGCGTGGATCGTCATGGTAACTGGCCGCATTGGCATCTTTGTTTGCCTACAGCATGTCAGACTCTGTCACTTAACCTCGCTTCTTCAATCCGACTTGGCCTGCGTTAAAGCGATTGATTGCAATATTATCTCATCACACAACAATAGCAGGGCACAGCGTACCAGATGCAATTGATTTGACTGCATTACAAGGAAATCACTAGCACTTAATGAAGTGAGTCCTGAGCTTTCTGTCTCTCATAGGCACTTGTGCTGATCAGCAGCTCCGTCCAAGACTGCCCATGGAAGATTTCCATTGCCTGAACGATCAGAAAGAGTTCAGATAATTGATACACAATTGATACACATTTTCAAAAATCAACTGTTATAGTGCACCACAAAATCAAAATTCTGCAATTTTTTTTTCTACACAATGAAAATCAATAGGAGCCTGTCTGCCTATCTATCTATCTGTCTATCTATCTATATAAATATGTATATATATAATGAAAATCGAAATATATTGAAACAGAAGATACTTGTTTTAAATTGTAATAATATTTGACAATATTATTAATTCAACTATATTTTGATCAAATAAATGCAGAATTGGTAAGCGTACATATTGAAGCCTGTTTCCTGCACTAAATAAAAAATAAAAAAGGTAATTGCAACCTTTTATCTCACAATTCTGACTTTTTTCTAAGAATTGCGTGACATAAACTATAAATATTAACATTTAAAACTTTTTTCTCCGAATTTTGAGTTCATCTCGCAATTGTGACTTTTTTTTAATTGTGAGTTTGTATCTTACAATTCTGACTTTATAACTTGAAATTAGGACTTATAAAGTTTTGTGAGATATAAACTTGCAATTTTGAGAACATATCAGTCTTTTTCCCCTTAAAATTGGACTTTATAACTTTTTTTGGGATTTTATCTAACAATTCTGAGAAAAAAAGTCAGAGCTGTGACAAAAAAAGTCAGAATTGTGAGAAAAAAGTCGGAATTGCAAGATATAACTTGCATTTGTGAGAAAAAAAACTCAGAATTGCTAAATACAAACTCGCATTTGTAAGAAAAAGTCTCACAATTCGCAAATCTGACATATTAGTCTTTTTCCCCTCAAAATATGACTTTATAACTCGCAATTGTGAGAAAAAAATTCTGAATTGTGAGAAAAAACTTGCACTTCCGGGAACATACCTTGTCATATTTAAAACATCAGTCCTTTTTTCCCTCAAAATTGGACTTTATAACTCGCAATTGTGAGTTTATTTCTCACAATTCTAAGAAAAAAATTCATAATTGTAAGAAAAAAAGTCAGAATTGCGAGACATAAACATGCATGAACATGCAAGATACAAACTCACGTTTGCGAGAAAAAGTCTCACAGTTCTCAATTCTAAGAACATATCAGTCTTTTTTTCCCTCAAAATGGGACTTTATAACTTACAAGTTATATATCTCACAATTCTGAGAAAAAAGTCATAATTGTAAGAAAAAAGTCATAATTGTGAGATATAAACTCGCATTTGTGGAAAAGAAACTGATTTTATTTCTCGCAAATGTGAGTTTATATCATGCAATTCTGAGAAAAAAAGTCAGAATTGCAAGATACAAACTCGCATTCACGAGAAAAAGTCTCACAATTCGCAATTCTGACATATTAGTCTTTTTTCCCTCAAAATTTGACTTTATAACTCGCAATTGTGAGAAAAAAATCAGAATTATGAGGTACAAACTCACATTTGTGGAAAAGAAACTGACTTTATTTCTGAATTTTGAGTTTATATCTCGCAATTCTGACTTTATTTCTCGCAATTGTGAGATTATATCACACAGTTCTGACATTATAACTCGCAATTGGGATTTATTAAGCCAAAAAAACAATTCTGAGAACAATGGGACTTTAGAACTTGTAATTGCAAGTTTATATCTCACATTTCTGAAAATAAGTTCATACATATGGAATTTCTTTCAAAAACAACTTTTTACTTACTACTAAATTTTAACGAAAAAAATATCTGAATAATCTTAATTTGTTTTTTTTTTCTTTTTATGCATTTACTCATGATTGCCTAAATTAATTAACTGCATATCATGTAATTAATTTGATTCAAATGTTAAATTGATTGTCAGCACTATTCCCTGACAACATTTGAATGAAAGGGTAGATAACTTATCATATTGATTGACACATGTTTGTCAGCATCCTTATAATACTGCTAGATTTTATTTCTCTGCTGTCTCAACTTAATAGGGTTACATAAAGCTGAACACATTTCCTTTTTTTATTTTTATTTATGAGGTGATTTTAAACCTTGAAGCCTTTCTTTTATAAAACAGCGACAGCTGCAGCCTCACAAACATTCCGGAGGTTTGATAGCTCTGGATAAATGAGACGATATTGTTTTTTACACAAATAACAAAAGGAATATGTCAGATTAATGTAGAAGTCATAATTTCAGCCTGCACGGTGTCATTATTGGACATGCTCGGAGGGTAAACATTCGCGAGCGTTTTCAATAATCCCCGACGGAACACAAGATTATGGCTTTTACAGAAAGCCAAGCCCAAACACACAGAAGCTGGATCCTCTTGAAAGAAGATATGAAAAGCATTTCTCCATGCTTATTTCTTGTGCTAATCCTCATTAAGGGCCCACGTTGAACACACAAGCATAAAAAGCCTTCGGGCGGCAATGATATTGTCGCCGCTGCCCATACACACAGTCTGAATGGCATGCAAACAAAAATGATGAAATTCGTATTTTTTGGGTGAACTGTCCCTTTAAACTGAGCACAAGATCTTTTATCCATATATGCTGAATCTCAGGCAAATAAATAACCATCCAAAGGTCCATCCATATTTCATAGCTCTTCCTGCAGAGCAATCTAGATTCTCCTCCACTGCTTGTGCAGCTGCGACTGGGCCGTACACGGGGGCATGTGGCGCGGCTAACTCAGGGATACGGATTGACACGGGGCCTAATCAGCGCATCAAGGGAGGAGGACACTGTACAGTTCATGTAATGACCGTATGAATTATGTATGGGCTGCAGCAGGGGAGGAGATGGAAGAAGTGTGGCTGAGGGTGAGGTGGGGGAATGAAATGGTAACTGATTAATATAAGTTTTCCTTCCTTTCTACCTTTTTGTCTTCTCTGAGGAGCAGAAGCTCTTTTAATGTCAGTTTCATTCTTCCCAAAGTGAAAGAAGGGCTTGGCGCCAGCAGAATAGAGTTTCTTAATAAGACTGTCATTGTTGTATTTCCTGAGCTGGCACCTCGAACAGCCCACATGAAAGGCTACGATGAACTTGGAAGTGATTTTGTCTCACACCATTACTATCTGGTGATTTAAAGATAAAAAAAGATCAACAATGGATCAAAGTACAAATAGACCAAAGTTGTGTCTTTATTTCTATGGTTTGACATTGTCATTTTTTAATTATTGCAGGGATAGTTCACCCCAAAATTTTAATTACCCTGTGATTTACTCACTCTCAAGCTATCCTAGGTGTATATGACTTTCTTCTTTCAGACAAATCTACAATTGGAATTATATAAAAAATGTCCTTGCTCTTCCAAGCTTTATATTGGCAGTGGATGGCTGTTGAGATTTTGAAATCCAATAAAGTGCAGCCATCTATTACAGTATAAAACGTCCACACAGCTCCAGGGGGATAGATAATAAAGGCCTTCTGAAGTGAAACAATGCGCTTTTGTAAGAAAAAGCGTGTGCAGGACAGTGGAGAGAGCAAAACAAAACACCAGTCACGAATTTGAAGTACAAAATGAGGATTTGTAAAGAAAAATGTCAGAGGATTTTTGATATAAGCCAGGACAAGACAACAAAACTTGGTTCTCGTGAGACTAGTATATTCTCACCGGAGCTTTTGCTACACCTACGTCCTATGTCATCTGCTGGAATTTTTCTGATGATTGTGTGTACGACAGTTACACACATTTATAAAATTTTAAATATGGATATTTTTCTTATACAAATCAACCGATTTACTTCAGAAGGCCTTTAGTAACCTCCTGGAGCTGTGTGGAGTACTTTTTATGATGGATGGATGCACTTTATTGGACTTCAAAGTCTCAACAGCCATTCACTGCCATTATTAAGCTTGGAAGAACCAGAATTTTTAAGAACCTGGACATTTTTAATATAACTCCTGCATTCGTCTGAAAGAAGAAAGTGGTATACACCTTGAATGGCTGGAGGGTGAGTTAATCATAGGGTGATTTCATTTTTGGGTGAACCATCACTTTAAATTCTACATATTACCTAACGTCATATCTTATTTTTAAATATAAAATCTGAAAACATCAGAATCAGAATCAGAATCAGAATGAGCTTTATTGCCAGGTATGTTTGCACATACTAGGAATTTGTTTTTGTGACAGAGCTCCACAGTGCTACAGAATGACAGTGACAAGACGATACATATTATAAAAAGAACAATATAGAGGTATACAAGACAGACAATGTGCAAAAATAGCAAAGACATTTGAATGGAAGTAAGTATGTGCTTTAAATAAATAACGGAAAAATGAATAAAGAATGTATAGTGTTGTATGTTCCACGATCAAGTGTTCATGAGATGGATTGCCTGAGGAAAGAAACTGTTTCGGTGTCTGGTCGTTCTAGTGCTCAGTGCTCTGTAGCGCCGACCGGATGGTAACAGTTCAAAAAGTGAGTGTGCTGGATGTGACGGGTCCAGAGTAATTTTGGCAGCCCTTTTTCGTACTCTGGATAAGTACAGATCTTGAAGGGTAGGGAGGGTTGTACCAATGATTCGCTCAGCAGTCCGGACTATCCGACGTAGTCTTCTGAGATCAGAATTTGTAGCTGAGCTGAACCAGACAGTAATTGAAGTGCAGAGGACGGATTCAATGATGGCAGAGTAAAACTGTTTCAGCAGTTCCTGTGGCAGGTTGAGTTTCCTCAGCTGGCGGAGGAAGTACAGCCTCTGCTGGGCCTTTTTCACAATGGAGTCTATGTGAATGTCCCACTTCAGGTCCTGAGAGATGGTATTTCCAAGGAACCTGAATGACTCCACTGTGTTTACAGTGCTGTTCATGATGGTGAGTGGGGGGAGAGCAGGGGGGTTTTTCCTGAAGTCTATGATCATCTCCACAGTTTTGAGCGTGTTGAGCTCCAGGTTGTTATGACTGCACCAGACAGCCAGCTCTTTTACCTCCTGTCTGTAAGCAGACTCGTCACCGTCCTGAATGAGGCCGATAAGTGTGGTGTCGTCTGCAAACTTCAGGAGCTTGACAGAGGGGTCTTTGGAGGTACAGTCATTTGTATACAGGGAGAAGAGCAGTGGGGAGAGAACACAACCCTGAGGGGCGCCAGTGCTGATAGTCCGGGTGCTGGATGAGAATTTTCCCAGCCTCACTAGCTGCTGTCTGTTTGTCAGGAAGCTGTTGATCCACTGACAGACCGAGGTGGGCACAGAGAGCTGAGTTAGTTTGGGCAGGAGGAGGTTTGGGATGATAGTGTTGAAGGCTGAACTGAAGTCCACAAACAGGATCCTCGCGTAAGTCCCTGATTTGTCCAGATGCTGCAGTATGAAATGTAGACTCATGTTCACTGCATCATCTACAGACCTGTTTGCACGATAAGCAAACTGCAGGGGGTCCAGTGAGGGTCTGGTGATGTCCTTCAGATAAGCCAGAACCAGTTTCTCAAACGACTTCATGACGACAGATGTTAGCGCCACAGGTCTGTAGTCGTTAAGTCCTGTTATTTTGGGTTTCTTTGGAATGGGGATGATTTCAGAACGTTTGAGAGAGGCGGGGACTTCACACAACTCCAAAGACCTATTGAAGATCTGTGAGAAAATGGGTGCCAGCTGATCTGCACAGGTTTTCAGACAGGCTGGTGTGACACCGTCAGGGCCTGGTGCCTTTCTTCTTTTGTTCTTTTTGAAGACCTTGCGTACCTCATCTTCACTGATTTGAATGGGTGTTACAGGAGTGGGGGAGAGGGGTGATGTTGGAGGTGTAAATGGTGTCTTTTCAAACCGACAATAGAACTCGTTCAGATCGTCTGCCAGTTGCTGATTCTGCAAAGTGCTGGGGGATGATGTCTTGTAATTGGTGATGTGTTTTAGACCTTTCCACACTGATGAAGAGTCACTGGAATGAAATTGGTTCCTTATCTTTTCGGAATAATTTCTCTTTGCCACTTTGATCTCCTTTTCCAGTGTGTATTTGGCCTCTTTATACAAGACTTTGTCCCCTTTCCTGTAAGCATCATCTTTGACATGACGAAGCTGTCTGAGTTTTGCAGTGAACCATGGTTTGTCGTTGTTGTAAGTTAAACGAGTCCTGGTAGGAATGCATAAATCCTCACAGAAACTGATATATGAAGTAACAGTCTCTGTAAGCTCGTCCAGATCAGTAGCAGCAGCTTCAAAAACACTCCAATCAGTACATTCGAAACAGGCTTGTAAAGCCCGCTCTGTTTCGTTGGTCCATCTCTTTACAGACTTTGCTACAGGTTTAGCAGATTTAAGTTGTTGCCTGTAGGTTGGTATAAGATGAACCAGGCAGTGATCAGAAAGTCCCAAAGCTGCCCGTGAGACAGAGTGATATGCATTCCTTATTGTGGTGTAACAGTGGTCCAATATATTTCTATCTCTGGTCGGACATGTGATGTGCTGTCTGTATTTTGGAAGTTCACGGGAGAGATTTGCTCTATTAAAATCCCCAAGAATGATTAAAACAGAGTCCGGGTGTTGTTGTTCTGTCTCTGTGATGTGATCAGCGAGTTTCTGTAACGCCAGGCTCACGTGCGCTTGCGGTGGAATGTACACACTCACGAGAATGAACGAGCAAAACTCTCGCGGCGAATAGAACGGCTTACAGTTTATGAAAAGCGCTTCAACATCAGAACAGCATATTTTCTTTAACACTGTTACATCTGTACACCACCTCTCATTGATGTAAAAGCACGTCCCGCCGCCGCGCGATTTCCCCGTCGATTCTGCGTCGCGGTCTCCTCTGAACAGCTGATATCCCGGGAGATGAATCGCGCTGTCCGGTATAGCCGCGTTCAGCCAGGTTTCCGTGAAACACAGAGCAGCAGAGTGTGAGAAGTCCTTATTTGTCCGGGAGAGCAGAAGGAGTTCGTCCGTTTTGTTTGGTAGAGACCGGAGATTTGCCAAATGTATGCCTGGCAGTGTCATCCTGAATCCACGCTGACGAAGCTTCACGAGCGCGCCGGCGCGCTTCCCCCGCGTCCTGCGCGTCCTGCGCGTCCTGAAGCCTTTGGTAAGCGCCGCCGCTCCGCCAACTATGATGTTGAGCAAAACGTCCGAATAATCAAAAACCGGTAGGAGATTTTGTGGTATGTTCTGCCTAATGTTTAGCAGTTCATCCCTTGTAAAACTGATCGTGTTTGCAAAACAAAAAACAGGAAAAACGAACAAAAACACTAAAACAACTGGAGAGCTAAGCACAGAGGCTGCCATTCGCGGCGCCATCTTGTTCTCATCTGGGCCATTTTTGCATTTTCTAGTCACCGGCCATAATTCTAACATTAAATCAGCTTTAGGCATAAAATAATGTCTCTGAATCATTCATACACATGAAATTGGCTCAGAATTGAAGATGTAGCAGACGCAAACTGGTTCAAAGGAAGATAGAAATTGCATCTTTGCGGCAGTTTTTCAGGTGATTAAGGAATAATACAAGACTTCTTTAACTTACAAATGGTTGTCAAAGGCATAAATGCTATGAAATGCACATCATCTTTTGTAAGAAAGTCTAATGTCCTAGAGCAAAACTATTTTTGCACTATTTATGGAATTAGCACCCCGAAATTAGTAAGAAACAAGTATTGGATTTCATTCAGGAAATATGATGCAGACTGGTGGAATGTTACATATATAATAATAAAATATAAATTCATAGACAGAAAAACGGATAGATACAGTTGAGGTCAAAAGTTTACATACACCTTGCAGAATGTTAATTATGTTACCAAAATAAGAGGGATCATACATAATGAATGTTATTTTTTATTTAGTACTGACCTGAATAAGATATTTCACATAAAAGACTTTTACAAGTAGTCCACAAAAGGAAATAATAGTTTAATTTATAAAAAAATGACCCCGTTCAAAAGTTTACACACGCTTGATTCTTAATACTGTGTTGTTACCTGATTGATCCACAGCTGTGTTTTTTTTGTTTGTTTGTTTAATGATAGTTGTTCATGAGTCCCTTGTTCGTCCTGAACTGGTAAACTGCCTGCTGGTTTTCAAATAAATCCTTCAGATCCCACAGATCCCCAGCATTTTTATGTATTTGAACCCTTTCCAACAATGACTGTATGATTGTAAGATCCATCTTTTCACACCGAGAACAATTGAGGGACTCATAAGTTGAATTTGGAAAACTTTTTAAATTTGTAGATCAGGGTGAATTTAACTTATTTTGTCTTTTGGGAAACATGTCAGTATCTTCTGTATCTTTTGAAGGGCAGTACTAAATGAAAAAAATATGATATTTAGGCAAAATAAGAAAAATTTACACATCTTCATTCTGTTCAAAAGTTTTCACCCCTGGCTCTTAATGCATAATTTTTCCTTCTGGAGTGTTTGAACCTTCTGTAATAGTTGCATATGAGTCCCTCAGTTGTCCTCAGTGTGAAAAGATGGATCTCAAAATCATACAGTCATTGCTGGAAAGGTTTTTTTTTTTTACTTTTGACTTCAACTGTAGATCCTGTATAAAAAAGATTCATTTAGTGAGGTACAAGCAGTTCCCTTTTTTGATGGTCTGTGTTTAATGATATCCCCATGAAACAGCTCTACTAATCATTATGTTGCTAATGGTGTCTGTGAGGTGTTTTTTTCTTTAGTGGTACAACATATGCAGTGAGTTCCTGATGAAGCTGATTGCACAGAATTTCTCATTAGAACTGCAGGAGCTCCTTATATATTTATTAACTGAATTAATCATCTATGAGCTATGGTGCTAATATTGCATAATATTAGATACACTTTCAAACTCTAAATACTCAGCAGTTTCATTTGCTTGAGCACTCTTAAGTTACAGCTATGCATAGTTGACTAATAAATAGACCTAGCACAGCCATGGAAATGAATTAAAAGTGAACATGTTTGGGGGGGAAGTGATTTATCATCATGCATTCTTAGGAGAGTTTGGCTCGTGCAAGGTAGAAATGTGGTGAATGAAACCCATGAATCATGAAAACGCAGTGGACGCCATGTAGGGAATGCCTGCTCATGGAGACATGCTACTTATGCATGTATAAATCTCAATACTGTTCGTGTGCTCACATTAAACAAGGTTTAACTGGTCTGAAGAGGAGCATCGGCGTGTAACAGAAAGCTTTGCAGGCCGTATCCACTCGCTCCTGAAATGATAGCGGCTCTCACTTTGCAGCGGGTTTCAAATGCATTTGTAGTTTTGCTTTTCAGCAAACGGCTCCGCTGGGCAGCACGCCTCCATTAGTGTATAAGATGCAAGCTGTGGTGTAAATCATTTATTGTGTTCTCAGGTTTGCTGTGTTCCGATAGCAGTATGGCAGAAGATAATGAGATTGTTCGTAGAGCAAGGTGGTGCTCAGAGCCAATGGCTTAATGGTAAACACACATGGGGAAGCCCAGGTGCGGCCATCTGCACTGTTCAATAGCACAGTAAATACTGACAAGATCCATGTATACTCAGAGGGATGGGACACTGGCTTATACTCGACAAACAACACCCACGCAGCACCAACAGAAGACTGGCAGAGATTTGTGTGCTTTTCTGTTGAAAAGACCATAAAAGAGTAAACAAAAAAAAGTGATGAACAGCAACATTTAACATAATATCCCCAAAATGCTGTGCAGGGACTAACTGATTCACTATAATGAATTAAAATTTCCAATGCTACATTTGAGAGGATATTCAGAGTAAATCAATTCACTAGAATGAATCAAACTTTCCAAGACTACATGTGAGAAACTGAACTGATTCACAAGACTGAATCAAACTTTCTAACACTACATTTGAAAAACAGAACTGATTCACTAGAATGAATCAAACTTTCCAAGACTACATGTGAGAAACCAAACTGATTCACAAGACTGAATCAAACTTTCCAACACTACATGTACCAAATGACTATAATGAACTGAACTTCCGAACACCTATGACAGCAAAGACTGTTCAGAATGATTCAATTCAACAGAATTACTTTGCAACACTATACCTGTATATAAGAGAATTGTTTAAGACAAACTGATTCACTACATAGAATTTTGTGAATGTGAAAGACAGAGAAGGTTATATATAACAAAATGATTTACTAAAACAAAATTTCTAGCATTAAGAGTGTGTTCACACTTGTCATGTTTGGTTCCATTAAAACGAACTCTGGTGCGATTGCTCTGTTAGTGCAGTTCATTTAAGTAAGTGTGAACGCTGCTATCTGAATCCAGGTGTGCACCAAAAAAGATGGGTCTCGGTCCGCTTCCAAACAAACTCTGGTGCAGTTCAAATAAAATATGAACACAACACGGACTAAATACTTTTAAACAAACCAAAAACAGGAAGTAATGACAAGATGCGATGCTATGTGACATGATTTCACGAAGGGAACAAGCGGTGTATCCAAAACAAAATGAGCAGAGGGCAAACATGGAGCAATGAGGAGGTAAAGTGCCTTTTATTAGCACTTTGTGCATTTGCATTTGGTGAAAATAAAATCATATACACACAACAGTGAGCACGCTTTAAGTCAAACGCACCTTTCCTTTTGTTTGGAGTGTTTAGTGAGTTCCGTCACAAAGTATACGTCATTCAAACTGACCAATCAGGTTGTGAACATATCGCTATGCCTTTAGGTTTGCTGTCAAAATGCCAGTGTGAACACTAAGCAGATCAGGACCAAATGTATCATTTTCCTTTTTGGTTCGGACCACATGAACTAAACGAATCAAACTACTAAGTGTGAACACACCCTAAATGTGAGAGTAATAGAAAACCTTTTAAAACAAACTAATTCACTTGTGCGAATAAAACTTTCCAAAGCTAAAGTACATATTAGAGAGAGCGATTAGGATGAACCAATTCACTTAAATAAATCGAGTTTTCCAAATGAAGGAGGACTGTTTACAACAAACTAATTTAATTATAGACCAAATCACACTTTAAAAACCCATTAGGAAAGAAATACGATTCAAAATTGAAATTCAAATGATAGTTACAGCCCTGGTGTCCTTTACCAACTTCAGGCTGTCATGCCAGTCTCTTCATTAGCGTTATAAAGCCAGTTGTGCTTACAGAAGCATCACAGATCTGCATATAAAATAATAAAGGCTACAAATTGCACTGGCCTTTTTCTGTTTCTCATAATTGCTGCCATAATCTCTTCTGCGGTTACACCACATATGTCAAAGGGTGTGGCGAACAAGCGCTTAAAAGCCTGAGAGAGTCAAGCGGGAACAGAAGCGATGAAACCGAGAGACATGGTCTCCTGGGCGGCTCGCAGCCTCTCCGCTCTTGTTTTGGAAAGATTGGAAGGCATGTGGTATCTCATCTCATCAGAAGCCAAGCTTTTCCTTTTTTATCTCCCTTTTTTTTCTTTCCGGGGAAAATCAATTAACACTGTATCGTGGGCACATCAAGTCCCGTAATCCCTCAGTCAGAATTTAAGCATCTGTCAGCCAATGCGACTGAAGCCCCGCAATCAACGGCATAAATCAAAAGAAGCTCTGGGTATTAGGTGTCATTGGGAAAGAGGTAAAAATACATAACTCACAGCAGACACAGGTGTCTGTGTCAAATGGCAGAGCGAGGAGCGAAAGCGCGACTAGAGAGAGGGAGAAAGGAACCGAACACGTGTTCGCTCATATAAAACGTCCATTAATCACAAGCTGTCCTCCTTGCCTCGCTTGACAAATGGACCTGGAAAATGATGGTTACTGCAAAAAGAAGACACGTCACTGTGAGTTACTCTCCCGCCCCGTGACTATGATGTCAAATTAATATTAGGCCCAAAAAAAGAGGACCTGGGCTTCTAATCTCCTCTTTAGCTCATCATCTCGGCTGTTCTTAATGGATTACGTTATTAAATAGCATGTGACTCAGGTGACGGACGCCCGTCGGCACACCCTTCCCTACATTTCATACCGCATTGATTTTACTCCAGCCGACCTAATCGGCTGGAATTATTGATTACGAGGGATCGCGCCGGACAATTATTCCCGAAACTTACAACTCACCTTTGCGTGAACGTCCAGCGTAATGTCATTATCGTAAAAACCCTTTATCTCGTTTCATTAAAGGCTGTTGTAATCTATCTCGCTGAGACTTTCCGCCAGCATTTAGTGCTTTATAGAGAATAGTCGTGTATGACGAGGGAGAAAAGGTGTGCGGGTGGTTTTATTTTGGGACATGGTGGAGCCACAGTCAATTGCCCTTTACGACCCGGGCCGCAATAACCTGAACCTGCGCTAAATCATTCTACGACGTACATCTGCAGGGCATGTAAAGACAGATTAGAAGTCAAGATCTTATGTTTGATTCCATGTATCCTTGGTGATTAGTGTATCAAATTTACTTGCTTGATTAGTAACCTACAACACAAAATGTTGTCTTGTTTCAACTTAATTTTGGGGCTAATAAGGACTAAACAAATTATTGGGTTAAAAATGTCATTTAAAAATTGAACCCAACCCAATAGTCCATATTTGACCCAAAATTGGGTTGAAACAGTGTAAAATAGTGCAAAATTAAAAATTTTACTTAACCTCAAAGAGAAATGATTTTATTATTACAATACTATTTTAATATTTAATAATATATGCTATTGAAATGTTTACACAAACTATTGAAAATTATAAATATAATATTATGAAAATTCACACAGATACAGTAGATAAATATTCTGATAGATATAGTTGCTTAAACTCATAACTTATTTTTAAATAGAAAAATTAATAACAATAATAAAGTGAAATTATTTTATTATTAAAATATTACTATAACATTTATTAATATATGATATTTAATGTAAATGTTTACACACACACACACACACACACACACACACACACACACACACACACACACACACACACACACACACACACACACACACATGTTGGGTTTACATGTTTTATGGGGACATTCCATAGGCGTAATGGTTTTTATACTGTACAAACCGTATTTTCTATCACCCTACACCTACCCTACACCTAAACCTAGCCCTCACAGGAGATTGTGCACACTTTTACTTCCTCAAAAAAACTCATTGTGCATGATTTATAAGCCTGTTTCCTCATGGGGACCTGAGAAATGTCCCCACAAGGTCAAAATCTACTGGTATTCCTATCCTTGTGGGGACATTTGGTCCCCACAACGTGATGAATACCAGGTACACACACACACACACACACACACACACACACACACACACACACACACACACACACACACACACACACACACACACACACACACACACACACACACACACACACACACACACATACTGTATATTAGATTTTTAATAATCTCATTTACTTTAATAACTAACAAATATAATTAAATATTATTGAACTGTTTTTGTGTTATTTTGTTATTTATTTAATTATATTACTAAAATTGTATATAATTTAAATGTTGAGACAAAAAATGATCAAAATTATTAATAAAATATAAATATATTATATATCTATAGATAGATAGATAGATAGGTACTTAAATGTATACTTTATTTTTTAAAATAACAATTATAATAATAAAGTGAATTTAATAAAGTGAATTTATCTTATTAATAAAATATTATTTTATTTTATTTAATAAATGACATCAAATATTATTTAAATGTTTTTGTTTTAAATGTTATTTATTTCATTATTTATTATTATTATATTTTTATTATGTATTTAATTATATTATTAAAATTTAATTTATGAAAAACATTTCACACTAAATGAATAATTAAATATAAACATATTTATATGATAGACGCATAGACAGATAGATACTTAAACTTATACCTTATTTTTTTAAACAAAAATGTTTCAATAATACAGTAAAATTATTTTATTATTAAACTATTATTTTAATATTTAATAATATATGCTATTTTATGCAAACGTTTACATAAATATATATGTACAGATAGATGTTTAGTCAAAATTTAATAAATTACATCAAATATTATTAAATATTATTTGTTTTAAAATATATATAAAGTTATTTATTAATTATGTATTATATTTTATTAGTTACGCATTAAATTATACTATTAACATTTTATTGATTAAAAACTTCACACTAAATATTGAAAAAAGTATTAATTAAATATAAATGTATTCATACGATAGATAGATGTACATATAGATTTTTAATCATATAATGTAATAAATTACATAAAATATTATTTAAATGTTTTAAAATAATATTTAAAATGTTATTTATTAACTTTATTATATTTTTTATTATTAATTTATTTATAATTATTAATGTTAATTATATTATTACAATTACATTTATTTAAAAATTTCACACAGATTGAAAACATTAATTAAATATAAATATATTCTAGATAGATAGATAGATAGATAGATATATAGATAGATAGATATATAGATAGATAGATAGATAGATAGATAGATAGATAGATAGATAGATAGATAGATAGATAGATAGATAGAACAAATATATATATATATATATATATATATATATATATATTCAGATATTCAGATAGAAAGATGTGGAAAAAAAGGTGTGTGTGGTTTAATTTCGGGATGTAGTGGAGCCGCAGTCAATTGCCCTTTACGACCCGGACTGCAATAACCAGGACCTGAGCTAAATCATTCAGGGATGTACATCCGCAGGCCGTGTAAAGACACAGCCAGGTTAGGAGTCAAGATCTGATGTCTGATTTAACATGTCCTTGGGTCTCGTTCAGTATTCAGAGCATCCCATGTTGCACCACTTTATCAGTTGAACTCCCATGTTTGTTCATTATTGACGCCGGCGGCTGGATAACAACACAATCAGAAAGGCAGACTTCAATGTAACACCTCGCGTACTGTCTGTGAATCAGGGAGAAGGTGTGGGCCGCAGTGATGACATCACAATGTGGGTACACTGTGTTCTGATGCATTCATATTACCTTGACATTAGGCGCAACACAAAGACTTTGGTTGGAAATGCCAGAGAACTGGAAAGTGAATGATAAAAGTGCCACGGGAGGTGGTCGGGGAGGGATGAGTCAAGGGTAGGTCACTGCAATATGGGGAGATGGAGAGGAAAGGAGAGGAGACGGGTTAAAAAAAGTATAAAAGCGAGAGAAAAAAGAAAGAAGAGAGAGAATATAGAGTGAGTGAAATACTAGAGGGACGTTTGAAGTATCAGTCTGCTCACATCTCCAAAACACAGCGCGCTAAAGCTGACCGACGGCATAAACACAGTTCCAGAACACCCACAGGGAAGTCTGCATGGGACAGATGGAAATATCTGGAATATTTGTGAGATCTGTCATTGGCTCTAAAACATCAGCTGTATTTATGTAAAACACTGGTTCTGAAACTACACGTCGAAACATTTCTGACCCTGCATAGACAGCAACGGAACTACCATGTTCAAGGCCCAGAAATGTAGTAAGGACATTGTTAAAATATTCCATGTGACATCAGTGGATCAACCGTAATTTTATGAAGCCACGAGAATACTTTTTCTGCACAAAGAAAACAAAAAACAACATTACTTTATTCAACAATTTCGTGTCAGTCTTTGACACAGACTGACAAGGAAGAGAAGAAATTGATAAATAAAGTCGCTTTTTTGTTTTCTTTGATCTCTGATGTCACATGGACTATTTAAACTATGTCCTTACTACCTTTCTGGGCCTTTAATGTTATTGTGTACAAATAACGATTAAGGTTCTGTTAAAACAAAACGGTTTTAGAACAACATTCTCGGAACATTCTTTTCATGTTATTTGTACACGATTGAGGTTCTCGTAATGTTAAGAGAAAACGTATTAGAACAACAGTCTTAGAACGTTCTTTTGATGTTATTTGTACGTTATTGAGGTTCTCGTAATGTTAAAGAGAAAACGTTTTTTTCAGAACAACATTCTCAGAACGTTTTTTTGATGTTATTTGTACAAGATTGAGGTTCTCATAATGTTAAAACAAAACGGTTTTAGAACAACATTCTCGGAATGTTCTTTTGATGTTATCTGTACACAATTTAGGTTATCGTAATGTTAAGAGAAAACGTTTTTAGAACAACACTTTCAGAACGTTCTTTTGATGTTATTTGTACACGATTGAGGTTCTTATAATGTTACAACAAAACGGTTTTAGAACAACATTCTCTGAATGTTATTTGTACACGATTGAGGTTCTCATAATGTTAAAACAAAACAGTTTTAGAACAACATTCTCGGAATGTTCTTTTGAGTTATTTGTACACTATTTAGGTTATCGTAATGTTAAGACAACGTTTTTAGAACAACATTCTCAGAACGTTCTTTAGATGTTATTTGTACATGATTGAGGTTCTCGTAAAGGTAGGAGAAAACGGTCGTAGAACAACAGTCTCAGAACATTCTTCTGATGTTATTTGTACACGATTGAGGTTCTCGTAAAGGTAAGAGAGAACAGTTTTGGAACAACATTCTCAGAAAATTGCTGTGATTTGTACCTGATAATAAGACAACATTCCTACAGCATTTAGTATTCATACATTTGACATTTTGAATGTTTACAAAACATTAAGAAATAATGTCATAATAGGTATAAATTATGATCAAAAGGGAATGTTTGTCCAACATTTGTATAAGTGTTTCAAACATAGAGAGAACATTCAAATATAAGATTTGACCTTTGAATATTTCCACTTAGTTGGAATGTTAGCAAAACATTCTTGGAACTCATTTTTGTTAGCTGGGAAGGTAGTTCATCATAAGCTGTTTTTATTCAGCAGAGATGTTTAATCTTACAGAAATATGTCTTCTTAAAACACAGGCATAAACAGTCCAACAAATAATACATACTGCATAAAAGAGATGTCCTTTCTTTTGCCAAAGTACAACTACATTTTAACAGCACTAATGCTGTCAACACGTTGTCTTCAAAGAATAACACACATGCAGGCCAAGTGTAAAATAGGCAATCATTGCCTTAAACAAGGTCGTTCAAGCATTTAGTCACCAAGTATTTGGCAGATTTCTGTCAGCAGAAAGTGTGCTGAGCCGTCAAATAGATGTAAGTGCACTTTTCTGCTTAACTTTGACAATCTCATTTAAATAAGCTGTTAGGATAGACAGAAGTCAAAACTGACTGTGATAGGCCCACAACAACTGACGTCTTTGATAAGGAATCGACAGCCATTAAGCAAGCGCTATCTGTAACATCCAGTTCATATCTAAATTCAAGGCTGGTGATCAGCTGTGATGGGCCAAGGACGGGAACAAAAACCACTAACCAAAAATTCTCCCTCAAGACTTTGTAAAATAAGGGAAATGCAAATGAACTTAAATGCAAGAGCAGCTGAATCCTCACTGCAGGAGCTGGATTTAACAACCAACGCCTTTCATTTCACCTCCTCAGAAACTTTCACTAAATGTGATGTTGCCGCCGTAGTGATGGAACGTCATTATGTACATTGAGCTTATTAGCAAAGGTCAAGCAAGTCATGTAGAGATGGTTTTTTAAACAGGCACGAAGGCTTTTCTCACCGGGTAACAAGAGCTTGAGATAGTCACGTTTGACTCGTACAATGAGTGTAATGACATCTGTGAATTGAAATGTTAAACAGGACAAGCCCCTGCTGCAAGGTACAACAGACCTACGCAGGACAGCATGTTTTAATGAACAGGTTCAAGAGGAAACAAGTCAAACCACATCAAAAAGGTCAAATGAATCTTAAACACTGTTGTGTACCCTTGAGGTACCAGGGAAATGTTTAAAAGTGCCAGTAGGATTGCATTCATAACCACCAAAGAGCTATAAGTCTGATCCTCATTAATTATACAACTAAATTATATAAAGTGCCTTGTGAAAGCATTCATACTGCTTAATTTTTTCACGTTTTGTTATGTTGCTGCCATATGTTAAAGTGTTTTGAATCACTTTTTTTCCACATCAGTCTACACTCCATGCACCATAAAGATAAAGCAAAAACAACTTCATTAATTTATTAAAAAAACAAAAACAAAACTGAAATAAGTACATTGCATAAGTATTCATACCCTTAACTCAGTCTTTTTGGGTATGATGCAAGATTCGCACATCAACATTTGGCAATTATCTACCATTCTTCTACTCACCTCTTTACCTCTCAAGCTCTGTGAGCTTGGATGGCAGACATTTTCAAGTTTCTCCAGAATTGTTTGACTGGGTTCAAGCCAAGGCTCTGGCTGGGTCACTCAAGGACAGTCACAGAGTTGTCTTTTAGCCACTCTTGCCATGTGCTTAGATTCACTGTCCTGTTAGAAGTTGAACCTTCTGCCCAGTCTGAAGTTCTGAATTACCTGGACTGGGTTTTCATTTCATTAATTTCTCAATATTTTCCTGCATTGAGCTGTTCTTCTACTCTGACGAGTCCCTCAGACCCTGCCACTGAAAAACAGCCCCACAGCATGAGGCTGCTACCAGCACACTATACTTTTGAGCTGGTACTCTACAGGTGATGAGCAGTGCCTGGTTTCCCCTCAAACATTATGATTAGAACTGAGGTTCATCAGACCAGAAAATCTTGTTTCTCACAGTCTAAGGGCCCTTTAGGTGATTTTTTTCCCTTTAGGTGCTTTTTTGGTGCAAATTCCAAGTGTGTTTTCATGTGTCTTTAACTGAAGAGAGGATTGAGTCTTGCCACACCACCATAAAGCCCAGATCGGGGGTGTGTTGCAGTGATGTTTGTCCTTCGGTAAGTTTCTCCCATCTGCATTTATGGTCATGGAGCTCAATTAGAGCGACCATCAGGTTCACTCTAGCCAAGGTCCTTCTCTATCAGTTTCTCAGTTTGGCCAGGAGGCCAGCTGTAGGACGAGTCGTGATTGTTTCAAACTTCTTCAATTAAGGTTAACGGAGACTACGTGCTTCTGTGAACCTTCAGTGCAGCAGAATTTTTTTCTGAACTCTTCACCAGATGTGTGGCTTGATGCAATCCTGTGTCTGAACTCTACAGGCAGTTTTTTTTTTTTTTACCTCAGGGCTTGGTTTTTTCTCTGATATGTATTTTCAGCTGTTAGACCTTTTATTAAGATGTGTGTGCCTTTCCAAATCATACACATTCAATTGCATTTGCCACAGGTTAACTTCACTCAAAGTGTAGCAACATCTACAAGCAATATGAATACTCTTGAGTTAAATTTTAAAGCTAAAAGGGTATGAATACTTATGCAATGGTATGCATTTAATTTTTTTTTATATATGAATTTGCAAAAACCCTGTTTTTTTGCTTTGCCATTATGGTGTATGGAGTGTAGATTGATGTGGAAAAAAGTCATTTAAAGCAGTTTAACATAAGGCAGCAACATAACAAAATTTGAAAACAAAAATAAAGGGGTATGAATACTTTTTCAAGGTACTGTAATTGACCCTTGATTGACAGGCGATTTGACTAAACATAATCTGCCATTCTGCCATCACTGAATCCATTTTGTCTGACAAAAACATACCAGACGAGAGTAGATCAACGTCGGTGGACTTGACCTTGAAAACTGACATCTTTCCAAGATTTAATAACTTCTGATGTTCGCTCATCGAAGACTGACACGGAAGAAAAGAAATTGTTGAATAAAGTGTCTTTACTACCTTTCTGGGCCTTGAACATGATAGTTGTGTTGCTGTCTGTGCAGGGTCAGAAAACTCTCGGATTTCATCAGAAATATCTTCATTTGTGTTCAGAAGATGAGCGAAGGTTTTATGGGTTTGGGACAACATGAGAGTGAGTAATTCATTTTTTGATGAACTATTCATCACCCTTTGAGAACACACATTTATAGCTATTCAATGTTTCAAATTCAATGCAAGAGACATCAGATGCATATCAGAAGGCCAAGAATGAAAACACAACCTTTATGAGCAGCACTCAGTAGATATTTTGGTCAGAGGTTGTTGAATCCACTGAAATGCGATAACAACAGGTGTAAATCAATTATGTTAAGAGATGCCAGGTGCTCCACCTCATAAGGGGATTGGCATTGATCATGGAGCTCCATGAAAGGCCAGGGGCATAAACCTCAGTCAGGTGTCCTTTCCTCTTTGAGAACTTTATATCTCGTCCCTCCCACGACACCAGCATTCTGCCAAGTTCACTTTAATTAACTGCGTAGTCTGTGAGCGTAATCACTCTTTTTAAATCAGCAGATCAATGGCCCGAATCATATTTTTCTGCCCTTTTTTATTGTCCATTAGCCACATGTCTCCTTCATCCCTCATCCGTGGTCAAGAGTCAAACAAATATGCAGAGTCTAGTGTCACACACTTATTAGCCAAATATGAAGCGCACAGGGGGAGGTTCCGCCTCATTTTGTCAAATATCACTTGAGAGAGAGAGCAGTACATGTTCATTACTGGATTCACAGTTGATGTAATTACTTTTTACACAAGCGTTTTTCCACGGGACAACTAGAAACACTTCCTAGGCCCCCCCAAAATTTGTGTTGCACCCCATGAATTTCATCAACACCCCTGTTGCAAATGTATAATGTAATATAATAAGAAAAATGTGACAAGTATTTCTTCACTCCCTACAAAAATTACATGAAGGTGATCACACTGCCAACTGCCTACTACTGCCTGTGGATGGAATTCATGGTTGTCTTGGTTACTTCTTTTTTCCCTTTCACTGAATGTCTAAAAATAATGTCCAGTACTCGACGAGGAGGACGGCCGCACTGTGTTCTGCAGAATAAGTAAATCATTACATCACCAGCAATGGTATTGTTTTGAAAAATCTTAAACGCACTCCTGATCATTTACAGAACAGAACAAGCCCGACCGGTGGAGACGGAATGGAAAATTCCCAGCTGAACCAAATATGAGCATCCAAATGTTCGAAAATGTTCGTTATGGAGCCCCCGGCGCTGCACAGATGCCGTTTAAACACTTCTGCAACAAGCTAGGTATTGTAAACAAGCTGTACATAAACATTAGCTCTGTTCTGAAATCTAGAGAGCTGCCTACTGAGGAAACAGTCTTACAGCGTTGTTGATGTACTTCAAGGCTATTTCAAAAGGTAGACAAGTTTATTATGCATTATTTATTATCTTAAAGCAGTATCGCATACATGGTTCACAGGGAAGGCAACCCCAGAATGCACTGCAAAGACTCACTGAAGGTAAAAATCCAAAATGGTGGACTAGGCTTGAGAAATGTCCCTTGAAGGTCCACTGAAATGCTTTGAAACACACGTTATTCTAGGTGTTGACGTAATTTCAACTGAAACAGGAAGTCCTGCCAGCAGTCCTGCCCCCTTTTTTAAATAGCCAATAGCTTTTGTTTATATCATAGCTTGGGCCAGAGCTGTTGTGATGGGTAAAGCCGCATTTGACAACGTATGACAGTATATAAAATAGCATTCTGTGTATAATTCAAATGTGTCCAATACGTTTTCTAGTCTGTACTGAGTCGCGCATATTTTCGGCAACAGTTTTCCTGTCTCTGGACCGGAGCAGACTGTTTACGTGTTGCTGCGGTTCGAGTGACAGAAAGCGAAACCAGACTTAATTTGTACCAACGAATGCATATTTACACTGTCTGAATTGTTCCCTATCCCCTATATAGTGCACTACATGCCATTCACCGTACATAAAATACTAATTCTGTGAACAAGTGACCGATTTCAGTGGCAGCTTCAGTGTCTATTTATAGTGTAAGAGGTCGGACGCTTCAGATTCTAGAGAGCATTTGATTGGACAGAAAGTTGAGTGCAGGGTAATGTCATCAAAATCTCTTGATCTATTTAATTTAAAAACTGTACGTTTTGAATGCTTATATCTTCTAAATGCGAATTTTGTCATTGTTTTGGAGCACAGCAGCTTACAGATAACCTTAAGGCTAACATATTCATACAAAAAGTCAAAAACGTAAATTTTGATTTCATGGGGACTTTAAAGATTAAAATTTACATTTCATTTAAAGAATTTCTTTAAATACTTAAAAATATCAACTGTAAGTATTAAGTGTGATTAGTAGTTGATTATTTTTCCCAACATTTGTACATACTATGTATGGCAGGGGTGCTCAATCCTGTTCCTGGAGATCTACTTTCCTGCAGAGTTCAGCTCCAACCCTGATCAAACACACCTGAACCAACTAATTAGGATCTGAAGGAGCACTTGATAATTACAGACAGGTGTGTTTGATCAGGGTTGGAACTAAACTCTGCAGGAAGGTAGATCTCCAGGAACAGGATTGGGCACCCCTGATGTATGGTAATGCTGTTAGTTTAGCAACATGCTAACAGCAAATTTTAGTCGGGATCTAAACAAAAATCCCTTTTGTTTTCTCAATAGTGGTATTGATTTTTAACGCTAACTTTTTGCTAACTTGGTATTTTCCTTTAAAGACAGACCTACTCTGAGCTATGATGTTGTTAATCATTGTTAATCTGCTTTAGTTATGGCTGTCAATCCACATTATTTCAACTTCTGTTTGAATGATTGTGTTAAAGAGTGGAATTCCTGATGATAAACTACATTACCCATCATTCTGCAGACAACATTTTAACTAATCAGAGAACTTCAACAAGCTAATCACACCAAAAGAAGGTTTAGCACTTGCCAAGTCAGTTACAAGAGTCAAACTACTTAAATATTTGTAGAGATGTTTTTTTATTATTTTTCCAATTTATATTAAACTGTCATTCGAAATGCATTATTGGATTGTAGTTCTTTCTGTTGTTATAGTTGTTAAGTATGCAATCTTGTAAAATTTGTGTTTTTTTGTCAGATTTTTACATACATTTTTGATTAAAACGTCTAGGTTACGTATGTAACCCCTGTTCCCTGAGGACAGGGAACGAGACGCTGCGTCCTGGTGGACACTTTGGGAACTGCCTTCAGCATGACCGGTTCTGAAACAAATGTATGAAACAACGACAGTGAACTTGACACTGGCCGGCGCCAGCCTATGACATCATCATCAGGCGCCTGCTAGTATAAAGCAGGTGCCTGAGAGCACAACACCATCTTTTTGTCTGACGGAGGTCTGTGCAGGGCCCGAGGCATGGCAACGAGACGCAGCGTCTCGTTCCCTGTCCTCAGGGAACAGGGGTTACATACGTAACCTAGACGTTCCCTTACGGAGGGAACTCTACGCTGCGTCCTGGTGGACACTTTGGGAACGTTTATACCAACACCGCCATGCCGAGGGATAGGTGATCAAACTGACTGAATGAGGAGTCAAGAAGGAAAATCACCCCTGCTTCAGCGAGAGTCGCTGGGGCCCAGTGACCTGCCACGGCTAGCTCGGCTACCTGTGCACGCAACTCTCAAGCGTGGAGGCCTAGAGGAAGCCTACTACACTTTAGCTCTAAGTGAAGGAGCTCATAAACGCCCTGACCATAAGGGGCGGAGTTTAGGGAATGGATGTCTCGGCAGGGCGGACGCCTGCTCTAGGGACCTGACAACATTCAGTGCTACAGGTATAGATGGGGAAGCGGAGCTTCTGGAGAATGGAGGCTTCATAAAGACTCTCTAAAAGAGAGGAAGCCTGACAACATTCAATCCACTAGCTCTTAGGAGTGGAGGTCTCAAAATAACCCTCCAGTGAGGGGAGACCTGGCTACACTCACGCTTAGAAGTACTGGAAGCGGAGCCTCTGGAGAATGGAGGCTTCATAAACGACTCTCTGAAAAGAGAGGAAACCTGACAACATTCCATCCACTAGCTCTTTAGGAGTGGAGGTCTCAAAATAACCCTCCAGTGAGGGGAGACCTGGCTACACTCACGCTTGAAAGTACTGGAGGCGGAGCTTCTGGAGAACGGAGGCTTCACAGAAGACTCTCCAAAAAGGAGAGGGAACCTGACCATATTCAATCCTCTAGCTCTTTAGGAGTGGAGGTCTCAACTAACCCTGCCGTGAGGGGAGACCTGGCTACACTCACGCCTAGAAGTACTGGAAGCGGAGCTTCTGGAGAATGGAGGCTTCATAAAAGACTCTCTGAAAAGAGAGGAAACCTGACAACATTCCATCCACTAGCTCTTAGGAGTGGAGGTCTCAAATAGCCCTGCAGTGAGGGGAGACCTGGCTACACTCACGCTTAGAAGTACTGGAGGCGGAGCTTCTGGAGAACGGAGGCTCCACAGAAGACTCTCCAAAAAGGAGAGGGAACCTGACCACATTCAATCCTCTAGCTCTTTAGGAGTGGAGGTCTCAAATAACCCTGCCGTGAGGGGAGACCTGGCTATACTCACGCCTAGAAGTACCGGAAGCGGAGCTTCTGGAGAATGGAGGCTTCATAAAAGACTCTCTGAGAAGAGAGGAAACCTGACAACATTCCATCCACTAGCTCTTAGGAGTGGAGGTCTCAAACAGCCCTGCAGTGAGGGGAGACCTGGCTACACTCACGCTTAGAAGTACTGGAGGCGGAGCTTCTGGAGAACGGAGGCTTCATAGAAGACTCTCTGAAAAGAGAGGAAACCTGACAACATTCCATCCACTAGCTCTTAGGAGTGGAGGTCTCAAATAGCCCTGCAGTGAGGGGAGACCTGGCTACACTCACGCTTAGAAGTACTGGAGGCGGAGCCTCTGGAGAACGGAGGCTTCACAGAAGACTCTCTAGAAAGAGAGGAAACCTGACAACGTTCAGTCCACCAGCTCTTAGGAGTGGAGGTCTCACTAGCCCTTCAGTGAGGGGAGACCTGGCTACACTCACGCCCGGAGGAAAGCCTATACTCGACACTGGGGGTATTCAGTGAGGCTGCATAGCCTATGCAACCCGAACTACCCGAGTGGAGCTTCTGCTCAGAGGGAATCTACGGAGTGGAGGTCCCATGACCTAACTACACTTGACACTGACGACGGCCTGTGAGGCTGAATAGCCTGTGCGGCAGGCCTGTCTAAGTGGAGATCTTCTGAGGAGTGGAGGCTTCGACGAAAGGAAGCCTGGCAACACCCTGTGCCTTCCAGAGAGCAAACTCTAAGAATGGAGGTGCCATGGCACCTCTACACTCAAAACCTGGAGGTATTCAGTGAGGCTGAATAGCCTGTGCAACACAAACTACTCGAGTGGAGCTACTGCTCAGAGGGAATCTTCAGAGTGGAGGTCTTATGACCTACTACACTTTGACGACTCTGAGGATGGAGGTCTGTGACCTATCTACACCCAATACTAGAGGTAGCCCGCGAGGCTGAGTAGCCTGTGTAGCAGAATTACCTACAGGGAGTTCAGAGGAGTGACTGCTCCAAAGGAAGCCAGAAAAGCACTCTGTGTCTTGCAAAGGAAAACTCTAAAAGTGGGGGTCTCGTGACCCACTCCACTTTCAACACTGAGGGTAGTCAGTGAGGCTGAATAGCCCCTGAGTGGAGTTTCTGCAAAGTGGCGGCTTTGGTAAGAAAGAAGCCTGGTACCACTCTGCACCCAGCAGAGGACGACTCTAAGGATGGAGGTCCGTGACCTATCTACACCCAACACCAGAGGTGGTCCGCGAGGCTGAATAGCCTGTGCAGTCGGACCGCCTAATTCTAGTGTGTCTCTGGAGGCAACGAAGGACTCTGAGTGAGGCTGGCAATGTTCTGCGAGCAGCAGAAGGACTCTAAGAGTGGAGGTCCCAAGACCTACTACACTTCAACACTGCAGGCGTTCATCGAAGCTGAACAGCCTAAACGACAGTACTGCCTGAGTGGAGTCTGGAGAGTGGAGGCTTTCTAAAGAGGGAGCCTAACACACCTCCGTGCTTAGCAAGGAAGAGCTCTGAGAGTGGAGGTCTCAAGACCTAGCTACACTCTAGCCTTGAAGGTCATCCGCAAGGCTGACTAGCCTGTGCGACCGAAATACCTTCATTTTGGAGCTCTTCTGGAGAGTGAGGCCTGAGGAGGCCCGACACTCGATCCTGCTAGCAGCGCTATCTGGATTGGAGCTGGAAAACTAAAAGGTTTTTGAGAAAAACCAGCTCAGAGAATGGACACGGAGGAACCCTGCGTGGTCCATGGGAGAAAGGAACCTGCCTTTACGGGAGGGCCCTTACCATGAGTATGGATTTTAGTGAAGTGCCTGAACAGTGCACTTACCACTCACGTGGATTTTAGAGAATGCCCAAAGACTTTGCGTGAGCAAACACCACAAATGTGGTCTTGAGTAGGTGTCCTGAGCATAGCGAGGATCACCAGATTTGCAGTCTCTAGGCGATAGCGGAGCCTGAAAGCGGAGCTTCTGGAGAGGGGAGGCTTCAGCAGAAAGACTCTCTACGCGAGAGGAGGCCTACGACGCTCTCCCTAGGAAACTCTTCAGAGTGGAGGCCTCAGGTAAAACGCTCTAGGCGAGGGGAGGCCTGACTACACTCGACGCTCAAGAAAGGTAGATACTCACAGTCAGAGCCAATAATAGAAAATCTCGTTTATCATCTAGCTCCGTGTAGTGGAGGCTCCGAGACTACATCTCTAAGGAGAGAAGCCTACAACACTAGTTTTTGGTGAGTGGAAGACTGCACTCCCCAAAAAATAGTCAGCGAGGCACTCATGGGCCTGCCAGCTGCTATAACTGTGAGAGTGAAGGTCTCAGTACTGTTGGTTGTGACAGAGGGGAGACCTATTACACTGTGCTATCAAAGGAGTTGTAAAACTTAAGGGTTTTGGAACCAACTCAAAAAATGGGCACGGAGGATTATCCTGCGTGGTCCAGCCCGTGAGGGATTTGAAGAAGGAACCTGCCTTTACGGGAGGAGCCTTACCAAAAGTATGGATTTTAGTGAAGTGCCTGAGTAGTGCACTTACCACTCACGTGGATTTCAAGTGCTCAAAGACTTGTGTGAGCAAACACCACCAACGTGGATTTAAGAAGGTGCTCTAAGCGTTTCGCGAGAAAGACACCTGTATTATTCCTGGGTGATAGCAGAACCCGGAAGCGGAGCTTTCAGTGAGGGAGGCTTTAATGGTTACAAGCTCTCTCGAACGTAACAAGCCTGGCGATGCTCAACTGAGGAAGCTCTATTGAGTGGAGGCCTAGGTATACACGCCCTCTCGCGGAGGGGAGGCCTGACTACACTCACGCTTATAATGACAGGTCCACGAAAGAGTTCACAAGCTGCCTTGCCTTGTGTTTTCGGCCTGCATTTTCTGGAAAGTGGAGGCTTGACAGAAATACCTCATAAAGAGGGAGCCTAGCAACACTCGACCCAGTAAAAAGCTCTCATGAATGGAGGTCTAAGAATGACCTGGCTACATTCAGCGCTAAGAAGTATCTCTCTCTATATGTCTCTCATATAGAGGACTTCACAGAGAGGAGGCCTTCTAGGCCTGCTACACTCTTTTACTTCAAAGCGGGGCTCTTTTTTTTTTTTTAAAGAGAGCGGGGGCTTCATCTCTCTCACAGAGAGGGAGCCTTAACGACGCTCTATTCGCCCTAACACACAAACTCCTAGGAGTGGAGGTCTCACATATATGTATATAAAAATACACAGGGAAGGGACCTGACTACACTCATGCCAAAAGAGTATTACTCTTAGCAGGGTTTGAGTGAGCGGAGGCTTCAGTAGCGATCTCTTTCCGCTTGAAGCAGCTTGACAACGCTCAAGAGGGTTTTACATATTCTCGTATGTATATGTATGTTAGATCATGTCTGTACCAAGCTCACTCTTTAGCGGAGGTTTTATTAAAACCTGACAACGCCTAACCCAGAAGGGGGTTTTCCACGAGTGGAGGTCTCTACACACTGTTTTCATTTATAAAACGAGGGGAGACCTGGCTACACTCGGCACTTGGTGGCAGTAGAACTCAAGAGGAGCTCTAAACTGCAATAGTAAACACCCAAGCGGAGCTGGTAGACAAAGAAAACATACACATACACGCTTGAATATTCTATTAAAGTATCTTTACTGTTCACATACCGGGCCAACAGATGGAGCCTCAGTCTCATCGTTGGCCCAGCCCCGGAGTCAAGGGGAAAAGGGAGGGGCAGGTAGCCCCACACTGGTGACCTGGCCTCGTCTCTGGCCCTTGGGCCAGGACGGGCCTGGTTTCCCCCCCCGGTGTTTAGGTGGAGGCGTGGACCAGCAAGGGATGTAAACCCCCGGGGCTCGGTCCAGATTTTTCAGCAGATCAGCCTGGTGCGCCTCTGCAACACTGCCATCGTGTGCAGAGGAGCACCGGCCACTGCCGCATATGTGCCTTTGGAGCCTTCAGGGTCGATGTCCCTCGCTCTGAGAGATAGTTCGCCACCGTCAGCGAGAGACATCGTCACATATCCGCGCCCATGCATTCCCTCGACATCAGCATGATTCACATGCCGATGTCTGTGAATGCGGGCTGAATATGGCCTGTCCCATTCCCTCTCGATCTCTTAAGCAGATCAGGAAGGAATGGGAGGCTCACAGGAGTTGGGTTTGTCATGGCCCGGAAGAAACCGCTCGTCTAGTCTGCCGAGAGCGGCCTCTTCCCTCGCGGGCTTCCACTGCAGATACAAGCGGGCAGCCGCGCGGTCCATAACAGACATCAACTCTTCATATGCGGGGCAGGGAGGCTGCATGGGCTCAAACGAGCTCATAATTGTTCCATTTCAACCTCCTGCTCACCCTGGCTTGAAGCCAAAAGAGCACTCGCTGCAGAACCGGAGGATGTGAGAGACAACACATTATCCGCTAGCAGCGCATTCTCGCCTCCGGCTGACATGCGCGAGCGATTAAACGCTCTCTCAAACTCGTCAGCCAGCTCCACCTGTGAGCCTCGCAATCTCAGCCGCCGAGCAGCCTCAGCTGTGGCGGGACCGGAGCAGCATGGGGCAGATGGATGGCCCG